>NC_035444.2:50657511-50966444 GCF_002127325.2 Helianthus annuus
ACATCTAACAGCCTGGGGTATTATGTCCCCCTGTGGCGATTTTAGTAGTATTCCTAATCCTACTCCTCTTACATTAGATGCACCATCGGTATATAATGTCCAGGATCCTGAGGATTCTCCAAACTGTTGAACTTCTAGGTCTACCTCATCCTGAATGTCACTACTAAAATCAGCCACAAAGTCAGCTAAAGCCTGAGACTTTATGGCATTTCTAGGTTCATATACTAAATCATAGGCACTTAATTTTACTGACCACTTAGCCATTCTACCTGACATTTCTGGTTTCCTAAGCACATTTTTAACAGGATAATTAGTTTTAACATGAATCCTATGTGTTTCAAAATAATGTCTAAGCTTTGTTGATGCCATTACTAGAGCCAGTATTAATTTTTCTAGGTGAGAATATCTAGTTTCAGCATTTAACAAACTTTTGCTAACATAATAAACAGGATACTGCTGACCTTCGTGATCCTTTACGAGTACTGCACTTACTGCATTCCCTGATACTGCCAGATACAAGGATAATGGTTCACCATCCTCAGGCTTCATCAATAGAGGTGCGGTTGAGAGATACTGCTTCAAATCCTGCAGTGCTGCTTCATGCTTCTCACCCCATTCAAATTTCTTGTTCTTCTTCAGGATATCATAAAAGTCTTTGCATTTTTCTGAGGATCTTGAGATAAACCTGTTTAAAGCTGCTACTCGGCCTGTCAATCTTTGTACGTCCTTCATATTTGAGGGTGATTTTATATCCAGGATAGCTTTGATCTGCTCTGGGCTTGCTTCTATTCCTCTTTTGGTTACCATATATCCTAGAAATTTTCCTGCCCCCACTCCAAAATGGCACTTTGCAGGGTTCAGCTTCATGTTATACTTGTCCAGGATATCAAATGCTTCCTTAATATCCTGGAGGTGATCCTGAGCTTTCTTTGATTTTACCACCATATCGTCAATGTACACCTCCATGGTGTCCCCCAGTTTGTCTTTGAACATCATGTTTACCAATCTTTGGTATGTTGCACCTGCATTTTTCAAACCAAAAGGCATAGCTATATAACAATAAATACCTGTTGGTGTCATAAAGGCAGTATCCTCCTGGCCAGAAGGCTCCATTTGGATCTGTTGAAATCCTGAGGATGCGTCCATGAAGGTCAGCATTTCATGCCCGGCAGTGGCATCTACCATTGCATCAATGTGGGGGAGAGGAAATGGGTCTTTAGGACAAGCTTTGTTCAAGTCTGTGTAGTCTACACAAACTCTCCATTTCCCATTTTTCTTCTGTACTACAACAACGTTTGCTAGCCACCTCGGGAACTTAACTTCTCTGATCATCCTGGACTTCAATAATCTCTCAACTTCCTCTTGGATAATTGCATTCCGCTCAGGGGCGAATTTTCTTCTCTTTTGTTGTATAGGCTTGAATGACCTGTCAATTCCAAGCTTGTGAGTAATAATGTCTTTAGATATACCTGCCATATCTTCATGCTTCCATGCAAACGTTGACATCCTGCATTTCAAAAAGTTAATTAATTGTTCTTCAATATCCTGAGGGATATTGGTTCCCACGAGCACCGAAATATCGGGATTATCCTGGTCCAGGATAATTTTCTTCACATCCTGCTCCGTATCCTCCACGATATCCTGGGCCCGCGTCTTTAATTGCTATGCTGCACTAGGTTTGGTTGAGGATTTCATCGAGGATGAGTAGCATTCTTTCGCCTCCTGCTGATCACTGTCGATCTTGACAACCCCCCAAGTGGTAGGGATCTTGATGCATTGGTGATACGTTGATGGAACGGCCTTCATATCGTGGATCCAAGGTCTTCCTAGGATGATGTTATAGCATGATAGAGAATCCATCACACAAAATCGTTGCATCTTGTTGACTCCTTCAACATATACTGGCAGCCTTATCTCTCCCACTGTGTTCCTAGCTTCTCCACTGAAACCAACGAGCACAGTAGACTTCGAAGTGATATCCATCGGAGACACATTCATCCTCTTCAGAGTCTCCAGTTGTATGATGTTGACGGAGCTGCCATTATCAATCAGTATCCTGCGTACAAAGTGGTTAGCCACATATAATGTTATTACCAGAGCATCATGGTGAGGATCCTGGACAGTATCCCTATCATCTGCATCAAAAGTGATCACTTTGTCAGTTGTGAGCGCAGTCATCCTGATAGGTTTGTCTCCCCTTTCGGCCTTAGCTTCTTTTGCATGTCTCTTGGCCGCCGAATACGAAGTTCCGCAAATGTCGGATCCTCCTGAAATGAAGTTGATTATCTTGGCATCGGCGGGAGGTGATGCCGCTCGCTCAGGATCCTTCTCAGTATCTTGACCCTTATTCTTCTTCTTCCCTAAGAGATCTTTCAAATATCCCTTGCTTAGAAGGTAACTGATTTCTTTCCTCAGAGCGATGCAGTCCTCAGTCATATGTCCAAAATCTTCATGGAAAGCACACCATTTTGACTTGTCTTTCCAATCTGCTTTTTGTTGATTCTTCCGAGGCCACCTGGCTTTATCTCCCAAACCCTGCATAGCATACATTAGTTCAGGTATATTAACAGAAAACAATATTCAGATAATTCAGGATATTCTTCAGGATCCTCGTCTTCAACAGCATTCACTCTCTTGTTATCATTTCTGCCATATGGCTTAGAGCGATATGGTCTATATGAGGATTCTGATTTCCTGTTAGTCGATTCATATGTCGAGGATGCATTCATCTTTTCTTGCATTTTTCTGTCATCCTCTAACCGAATATATCTTAGAGCCCTGTTCCGGGCTTCATCCAGGTTCCTGCATGGGTTCATTACAAGGTCTTGATAGAATTGAGAATCCTTTTGCAGCCCCATCTTGAAAGCTTGCACAGCCATTGCAACATCAAGGTGAGGAATGTCTAGCGATTCCCGGCTGAACTTGTTCACATAATCCCTAAGGGATTCCTGAGGTCCTTGTGTTATCCTGTAGAGATCACTTGTTAATTTTTCAAAGCTTCTACTACAAGAAAATTGACTATTAAATAAGTTTACTAAGTGAGCAAAAGATGTAATCGAATGTGGAGGAACATTTAGGAGCCATTTCAAAGCCGATCCTGTCAAGGTTGAACCAAAACCCTTGCACAAGCAGGCTTCCTTGAGATCTGGAGGGATAGGGTTGATCTCCATCCTTTCCCTATACTGGGCAATATGCTCTTCAGGATCCGTGGTTCCGTCGTAGAGTTTCATGTTCGGAGTCTGAAATCTTTTTGGGATTTCAGCATCACATATAGGATGCACGAACCGAGATACCCTGTGGCTATCCTGGGACACTTCAGGAATTGGCTGCACCACCCCAGGTACACTGGATATCATATCCTTTAATTTCTGAAGTTCCCTGGATAATTCTGACGCTACAGTTGTATCCTGCAAAGATCCAACACTGTTAGCGGTAATAGCATTATTATTATTTGATATGTTACCCGTTAGAGGATTTTGCCCATATCCTGAAGCATATCCTGAGCTCCTCACAGTCGATATCCTGACCGAGGAGGGTATTTCAGGAGTATGATTCTGAGGAAGGCTGGGCACGATATTCCCCCTGTTATCCTCAGCATACACAGCTGAACTAAAATTCAACACTCTAGGATGTAATGGAGTGACATTATCCTCAGCAGATCTGCTTGAGCCAGACTTCAGGAGTTGTATTTCCCTTAAAAGCATTTGGTTTGTTTCCTGTTGCTGCCTCATTTGTTCCTGCACACTTCCAAACAAGGTTAGAATTTCATCGTTAGAAGCTAAAACAGGAACAGATCCCTGGACACTCCGGGTAGGGATAACATCTTGAGATTGTGTAGAGGCTGGCATCCTTGGAAGAGGCGGTGGAAGCACCGAACCAACTGTTGCAGAAGTTGTAGCAGACACTGTTTTGGTCAAAAATCACACAAGGATAATGTAACCAAACTTTATGTAAACGGGGTATGATGCTTGGTTAATTATGAAAGTAAAGGATCACTTCTGTGATAATAGATGCAAAGACACAATGATTTATACGAGGAAAAAGCCCTTGATCAATGTATGATCTCCGGCATAAAAAACCTCGGGTGATGGCAACTACCGATCACCAACTTCAATATAATAAAAATGTAGTTACAACTTCGGATAGTAATGAGCTGAGTACAAGGATCACTGAGTGTCTAAGTGTTTGAGAGTTGTGTCGTATGTTGTGTGTTCTTCCGAATGAGGAAGAGTGGTATTTATACAAGTGTAGGTGACTTATTTTAGGTAAAATGACTAATTATCAGCTCATTACCCCTTTAGAAATAAAGACAATCTAGCCTAAATTGCTGCCCATAAATCAAGCCTAGTTTCCATATCCTGTGCAACGTCTTTCTTTGATTAAGCTCTTGCCATATTTGTGAAGACGCGTTCCTGGATCATGATGTCTAGAGCATATCCTGCTAGATGTTCCTGCAAAACAATATTGTATTGAGTGGAAATAGCCGTTAGTATGAGGATCACCATAATGTCCCATGATCCTGATCCTGAAGTTCTGCTAAGGATCACTGTCTGCCAAAGAAACAAGGATCACTGGTTAGGATCATGTGTAAGGATCACCTACAATAAAATCCAGCCCTAACAATTGCCCCCAAAATATAAGGAGTTAATTGTAAAATAGACGAGTTATATTTTGTTTTGATCTTATCTCTAACAGGCGATTCCGGATAACTAGCCGTTACACATGGACTAGCCGTTGTGATAATTATGTCACAGATGTGACAATCCCTGCAAATCATCATTATAAATAGGAGATAGGGTTAGGATCATTCGGTATTTAAATTCGAGGTATCTTCCCTTTATAATCACAACCGAAGACTTGATCAGGTATTCTCTTCTTCTCTCTTTCCCTTCTACCTTCTCTTTGCTCTGTTTTTTCTACTCCGTCTCTGTTTCTATTCCGTCAGAAACATGTTGCTCCGGAATTCTCCACACAAGGATTCCAAGAAGGATAGTCCCCTGAAAAGCCAAGGGATCATTAAGGATTCTCCTACGGAGAGATGTTGCTTTACTGATGCTCATGTAGATATGATTCGTCATTGCTTTCCGGCGGATGCCGTTTTCAAATCCTTCACATCCACCGCCTTGAGTGATTTTACTTCAGATACCTGGGTGATCTTTCCTGCAACTCCATTTATCATAGGATATTCGTATCCTTTTCCGGCCTTCACCCAATCTTTCTTTTCTCTGACCGGCATATCATATATCCAAGCTATGCCGATGATCTGGAGGGTTTTGTATACCTTCGAGAGGATCATCGAGCAGGAGGGGATTGATTTAGGGATGGCAGAGCTGGCCGCACTTTATGATCTTACCACGTTTGGTTCTCATCGATATTTGTTGAAACGGAAGGCCGGGGAGGATCATCCTGTTTTGAAAGTTACCAAAAATGACACAAATTGGAAGCGTCGTTTCTTCTTCGTGAGAAGGGATTCCCTCCCTGGTGGGAATGATCTGCCCAAGGAGTGGGCTACTCATGGTAGGGTAGAGGATCCTCGAAGGATCACTATCAGTCCTGTCTTATTTGACGAAGATCACTAATATCTCTTTTCCTTTGCAGCTGTTTCCATTGCTCATCTCAAGTTAACCCCTGCTGCAAGAGAAAGAGTTTTAGCTTTTAAAAGGCTAAACCCTGAGGCCAGAAGTTTTCAAGTCACCATCCGAGATTCACAAGAAGTATCTTCCGCGTCTGTCACAATGTCAAGTGAGTATCCTTACCAAAAAGTAAAATATTAAATTAGTTAGGAGACTTATCTTGTTTTGATTGTGTAGGTGCTGGGAAATCCGCTAAGTCTGCCAAATCTGCCTCCTTGTTTGGGATTGATGATCTTGCCAAGGTCACGTCTTCGAAGAAGAAGACTTCGGTTGCTAGTCCTTCTGCTTCAGCCCCCAAATTACCCATTAGGGGTAAAGGGAAGAAGAGGAAAGTTTCTGAGGACCTTCAAGGATTCCCCCTTCTCCGTCAGCAATTTCTGGATTCTGTCAACGAGGTCAGGATCACTGCCCCTGTTGGTTATCCTGATGGTTTTTGAGGATCACCCATGTCTGACGTTATATCCTGTTGTTTTTGCAGAAACTTACTGAAATAGAATCTTATGTCAGCCACGTTGAAGATCAGGATCGCCGGATTGCCGACCTTCATCAAATGGGTGTGCTGAAGGATCTCAAGATCACTGATCTTGAGAAGAAGATCCGGGCTGTTAAGGATGAGGCTGTCAAAGCATTGATCAAGTTCGATTATGAGAAGCATGACATTACTCAGGACGCTAAAGTCTCTGCCGCGATAGCTATGTACAAGATACAACTGCAGATGGCCACGGAGGCTCAGGATCCTTCTTTTGATAAGAGCACATGGGATATTGAAGGCTGGAAGGCAAGGCTAGCAGAGTTGGAGGACGACGATGATGTCGAGGATATCCCTATGCTTGAAGGTAGAGATGCTGGTAAGGATCAGGGTGAAGCGAGTGGAGCTGGTGGTGATGGTGCAGCGAAGGTTTGAGCTGCAAGATTGGGCAATGATGGAAATTTCTAGACATAGCCGGAGCCCAATTTTTTAGGATTGGTAGTGGTTTTTTGTGAACAATTACGGTTTGTAATTTCTGAACAATAGTTTCTTAGGGTTAAGGATCCCGGATCCTTTGAACAATAGGTAGGATTACATAAGGTGGAGGGATCCTCTGTTTGGGGGATGAAGCCTTTGTGATCCTGCCGCTTTTACTTTCCTGCACAATGCTAAGACCGCATAGACAATGGACACCCTTTGCCAACCCATGTGGACGGGCCACGTTTTGCTGGTAGAAATGTGGGTTGGCAATTTTGACAACTTTTTGAAAGGGTTAATGATCCTTTTGTTTAATAATATAACTTTAACTTTTGTGGCTTATCTCGTGTTGTTATTCTTATCTTATTGTTTCTTAGTTGTCTTTGTAATATATTTGCAAGAGTTGAAAATATATTTAATAAACTTAGGATATGATCCTAGATCAAATATCCTGATATTGAAAATATTCAAAGTATTTTAGTTCAAGGATCATAGGTTTGGTTGTCAAAGTATAAGGGTCGGTTAGGATAATGAATATAATAAAAATAGTCAAGGATCATACCTGAGGGTCCAAGTTAGGATCCTAACCTTTAACAGCCATAGGTAAAACTTTAATGGATAATAAGGATTAAGGATCCTTAATCGTTTAACTTCGAAAACCTGAAAAAATGGAATATAACTTGGGACTAAGCCAATATAAAAGATAAGTTAGTAACTGGGGACAAGCCCAAAGGATAACTGAGAATGATCCCAGAGGATCACTGGGGACAAGCCCAAAGGATAACTGGGAATGATCTCAGAGGATCACTGGGGACAAGCCCAAAGGATAACTGGGGATGATCCCGGAGGATCACTGGGGACAAGCCCAAAGGATAACTGGGGACAAGCCCAAAGGATCGTATGTAAACTGGAGTATGGCCCTTTCTGGCAACTATCCAAACTTAGTGACATGAAAATGTCAAAACCTTAGCTAACGTGAAAACGTTAGAAACCTTAGGAACGGATGTATGGTGCGTCCACCATTATACGTAGGATCCTTAATATAGCCAGTACGATGAGGTTGTCAGCCCCGAAAGTGGGTACTGGTCCCAAAGACGTGAACTATACCAGGATCATCGTGCGCTGCTGGCGGAAACTGGGGATAATCCCAAGGATAACTGGGGTTGGACCCAAGGATCTGCGGTGCTTTTGAAGATCTTTGACGATATGCTGAAGATACCTGAACTTATCATAACTCAAATGTTTCGTGAGTAGAGGATGAAGGATACATAATCCTTATCCTTAGGCAACAAGTAAGAAAATGCAATAGTTTTAGGATAAGCATATTACCAGAGTAAGGATTACTGATATCTCCGGGATCCTTCAAGGATACTTCAATGTAAGGATCACATGTATGAAGGATCATGTTCACATGAAATACTTCTTTAAGTGAACAGCATTCCAGGCTCTTGGTAACAAGTTTCCTTCCATGGTTAGCAACCTGTATGCCCCCTTTCATGCTTCAGCTTCAATCAAGTAGGGACCTTCCCATTTTGGTGCTAGTTTCCCGTCAGCAGGATTGATAGTATTTTGAAATGCTTTTCTCAACACCATATCTCCGACTTGGAACTTCCTTATCCTGACATTTTTGTTGTAGGTACTAGCCATTCTTTGTTGGTAGCTTGCCATCCTTATTCTAGCTAGATCCCTGATTTCCTCAATAGTATCCAAATCCTGAGCTAGGATTGCAGCATTTTCTTCAGGATCACGAGCACTTGTTCTGGCAGTTGGGATCACCATTTCTGTTGGGATCACTGCTTCTGCCCCAAATACTAAAGAGAAAGGTGTTTGACCAGTGGCATTCTTGGGAGTTGTCCTATCAGCCCATAGCACATAAGGTAACTCTTCTGCCCATTTCCCCTTCTTGGATCCTAGCTTCTTCTTCAGATTGTTGATGATGATCTTGTTGGATGATTCTGCTTGACCATTGGCTTGTGGATGAACTGGTGTTGATGTTATCATCTTGATTCCCCAACTGTTACAAAAGTTAGTGGTTCTGCTTCCAATGAATTGGGAACCATTATCACATACAATTTCAGAGGGAATGCCAAATCTAGTTATAATATTTCTTTTGATAAAGGATATAACTTCTTTTTCTCTGACTTGAGCAAAGGCTTCAGCTTCTATTCATTTAGAGAAGTAGTCGGTCATGGCAAGCATAAATACTTTTCCACCAGGTGCTTTAGGGAGCTTGCCAACTATATCCATTCCCCATCTCATGAATGGCCAAGAGGATGGTATGGGGTGTAGTAATTCAGCTGGTTGGTGAAGGATATTGCTATGTCTTTGGCAAGGATCACATTTCTTAGCATACTCTATAGCATCCCTTTTCATGGTTGGCCAGTAGTATCCTGTTCTAAGGATCCTTGAGAATAATGCCCTGCCCCCAGTGTGGTTTCCACAATCTCCTTCGTGGAAGTCTCTCAACACTTCTTCAATTTCAGGATCTTCAATACATCTTAAATATGGTCCTGCAAGGGATCGTTTATATAGCACATTATTTAAGATTGCAAATTGAGATACCTTAATCCTGAAAGCTCTAGGATTTTCTCCCGTTGGAATCTCCCCATGTTGCAAGTATCTGATGATTGGCGAGATCCATGATCCTGAATAAGATCGGGCTTCTTCACTAGGGATCATTACAGTATCCTCTTCTATTTCCATGGCCACCTGATTTTTAATAGCAGGAGCCAGGATAGGGATACTTATATCTTCTGGAATCTTCAAGGATGATCCTAAGTTGGCCAATGCATCAGCTTCCGTGTTATCCTCCCTTGGTACCTGTGTCAAGCTGAAAGAAACAAAAGAGAGTGCCAATTCTTTGACTATCTCTAAATATTTGGTTAGTTTTTCACCTTTAACAGCATAGGATCCGTTAAAGTGATTAGTGATCAATAATGAATCTACATATACGTTAAGATATTTTACCCCCATATCCTTAGCAATTTGTAAGCCAGCAATTAAGGCTTCATATTCAGCCTCATTGTTAGTTGCTTGGAACTCACAGGCTATGGAGTGGGGTATTATGTCCCCCTGTGGCGATTTTAGTAGGATCCCTATCCCTGTGCCTTTGATATTTGAGGATCCGTCAGTGTGTAGTATCCAAGGATCCTTGGTCTCATCCAGCTGCTGGACCTCCAATTCCGCTTCTTTTTGTAGATCACTACTGAAATCAGCCACAAAGTCAGCTAGTGCTTGAGATTTAATGGCTGTTCTTGGCTCATATCTTATATCATGGGCACTAAGCTTCACTGCCCATTTAGCCATTCTCCCTGACATCTCCGGTTTCCTGAGGACATTCTTAATTGGAAAATTAGTTTTAACCACAATAGTATGGGTTTCAAAATAATGCCTTAACTTAGTGGATGCCATGATTAATGCAAGGATAAGTTTTTCGAGGTGTGAGTACCTGGATTCGGCATCAAGTAGACTTTTACTTACATAGTAGATAGGATATTGTGTACCTTCGTGATCCTTAACAAGGACAGCACTTACAGCGGTTGAGGATACCGCCAGATATAAGGATAACACATCTCCTTTTTCCGGTTTTGCTAATGCTGGTGCTAAGGACATATACTCTTTTAGGGCTTGTAAAGCATTCTCATGCTTCTCAGTCCATTCGAACTTCTTATTCTTCCTTAGGATATCGTAGAATTCTTTGCATTTTTCTGAGGATTTCGATATGAACCTGTTCAAAGCTGCTATCCTGCCTGTCAGTCTTTGAACATCCTTGGCATTGGCAGGAGATTTGATATTTATTAATGCTTTGATTTGTTCCGGGCTCGCTTCAATGCCCCTCTGGGTTACCATGTATCCTAAGAACTTTCCTGCCTTAACACCAAAATGGCATTTTGAAGGATTAAGTTTCATGTTGTAACTATCAAGGATATCGAATGCTTCTTCCAAGTCCCTTAGGTGATCCTCAGCTTTCTTTGACTTGACCACCATATCATCTATGTACACCTCCATAGTTTTTCCGATTTGATCTTTGAACATCATATTTACCAGCCTTTGATATGTTGCACCTGCATTTCTTAGTCCAAAAGGCATGGCAATATAACAATATAAACCAGTTGGGGTCATAAAGGCTGTATCCTCTTGGTCAGATGGTTCCATCTGGATTTGTTGGAACCCAGATGATGCATCCATAAAGGTTAACAGTTCATGCCCTGCTGTTGCATCCACCATGGAGTCAATGTGGGGTAATGGGAAAGGATCCTTGGGACATGCCTTATTCAAATCAGTGAAATCGACACATACCCTCCACTTTCCGTTTTTCTTTTGGACAACAACCACATTGGCTAACCATTTAGGATACTTTACCTCTCTGATCATACCTGCTCGAAGTAGTCTCTCTACTTCTTCTTGGATAATGGCATTCCTTTCTGGTGCAAACTTCCTCCTTTTTTGATGGATTGGTTTGATAGACCTGTCAATGCCAAGTTTGTGAGTAATAATATCCTTAGATATACCTGTCATATCTTCGTGTTTCCAAGCAAAGGTAGATTTTCTTCTTTTGAGGAAGGATATCATGTCTTCTTTCATCTTGCCAAGGATCCCTGATCCGATATAGATTTTTGATTCAGGATCACTAGGATCCAAGAGGATTTCATCTACATCTTGTTCCCTTGCCTCCAAGACATTCCTCGGAGGATACTGTAATTGCTATTGCTCCCTTGGCTTCGAGGTTGGCTTCATGGATGAGGTATAGCAATCCTTAGCCTCTTGCTGATCACTGTCGATCTTGATTATCCCCCATGGGCTAGGGAGCTTCACACATTGATGGTAGGTAGATGGAACTGCTTTCATGTCATGTATCCAAGGCCTGCCAAGGATAACGTTGCAACAAGATAAACAGTCAATAACACAAAATTTTTGGTAATTATGTAATCCTTCCACGTAGATTGGGAGTTTGATGTCCCCCAGAGTTTTCTTCGTTTCCCCACTGAATCCTACAAGCACGGAGGATCTTGGTGTGATGTCTGATTCTGGGATTCCCATCTTCTTCAGGACATCAAGCTGGATAATGTTCACTGAGCTCCCTCCGTCAATAAGGATCCTGCGGACAAAATGGTTAGAGATAAAGAGAGTGATCACTAAACTATCATGGTGAGGATCCTGAATGTTAATGCGATCATTCTCATCAAATGTTATCATCTTCCCTTCTGAGACGCTTGAGGTTCTAATAGGCCTTTCTCCATTATCCATTTTTGATTCTTTTGCATGTCTTTTGGCCGCTGAAAAGGATGTACCACAAATGTCCGATCCTCCGGATATAAAGTTAATCACTTGTGCGTCTGCCGGAGGTGCTGGAGCCTTTTCAGGGATCCTTTCAGGATCCTGGGTCCTTTGCTTTTTTCTCCCCAATAATTCTTTTAGATGCCCCTTGCTTAGCAGGTATCCAATTTCTTTTCTTAAGGCTATGCAATCTTCAGTTAGATGCCCGAAATCCTCATGGTATGCACACCATTTGGACTTGTCTTTAGTCCCGGATGGTTTATCATTCTTCCTGGGCCACCTAGCTTTTTCACCTAGATTCTGCATTGCAAGGATTAGTTCATGATTATCAACGGAAAAACAATATTCTGAGATTGGAGGATATTCTTCATCATCCTCTTCTTGGTCGGCAGCATGCACATTCTTGTTCTCGTTTCTATGGTAGGATTTGAACTTGTTGCTTTTGAAGGAGGATCCTTGCTTATCTTGTTTTGAGGATCCTACTTGTCTTTCCTGGATCCTCTTGTCATCCTCTAGCCGGATAAACCTGAGTGCTCGAGTTCTTACTTCATCTAAATTCCTGCATGGTGTCATAACAAGATCATCATAGAATAATGAATCCCTAAGCAGTCCCATTTTGAAGGCTTCAACAGCCGTAGCCATATCCAAGTTGGGAATGTCCAAGGATTCTTTACTAAATTTAGTTATATAATCCCTTAATGATTCATTATGATTTTGAGTTATCCTGTACAAATCACTAGTTAATTTTTCAAATTTTCTACTACAAGAGAATTGGTTATTGAATAAATTAACTAAATTGGCAAATGAAGTAATAGAGTAGGGGGGAAGACTTAGCAGCCACTTAAGAGCTGATCCAGTTAGAGTGGATCCAAATCCTTTACATAGGCATGCTTCCTTCAACTTTTCTGGGATAGGATTGATTTCCATCCTTTCCCTGTATTGTGCTATATGCTCCTCTGGATCCGTTGTGCCATCATACAGCTTCATGGTAGGGATATGGAACCTTTTGGGTACCTCTGCATCACAAATTGGTGGTGCAAAGCGAGATACCTTGTGGCTTCCATCTGCAATCTCTGGGATAGGCTTGACTACCCCTGGAACACTTGAGATCATGTCCTTTAGTTTCTGTAATTCCCTGGCCATAGCATGATTGGTACCTGTATCCTGCATGAATCCAAGGTTAGTGGTAGGATAATTATTTAAAGTGTTACCTCCCATTGGGTTCAAGTTAGGGAATCCATATTGCTGGGGTTCTGGAACAATGGAGGGGCCAGTGGAAGCAATGGTCTGCATTGGAATGAAGTCCCCTTGATGGACATCTAGACTTCCTGTTTGCAAGCTTTTTAGGGATCCTAGCATCTGTAAGGATCCTGGTGTCTGGGACGATCCTGGAACGAAGGAGGATCCTTGAACCTGGGATGATCCTGGAACAAAAGAGGATCCTTGGCCCTGGAATGATCCTGGAATAAAGTAGGATCCTTGAAACTGCTGTGCCCCCGGATAGGCTCCCGGATTCATGAAGGATCCCATGTATTGAGGATAGGATCCTATTGGCTGAAAATGTGAATCTGATGTCTGAGTCATTGCTGCCGAGTTGAGACGTGATCCTCTTGACTCCCCTATGATTTGCACGACCGGGATCCCTGATGGCTGGGAAGTGATCATTGGAGTATCAAAGCTCAAGGATTTGGGCATCAGTGGAGAATGATCCTCTGCCGCTTTCTTTTGTCTTTTGAGATCTCCAATTTCCCTGAGGATCCTTTCGTTAGTTTCATCTTGCCGCTGCATACGATCCTTCATCTGCAAAATTAAAGCAAATACATCACTAGTACTGGGAATAGAAGAATTCATAGCAGAAGAAGATAGAGGTTTAGAGAAAGTGGGAGTTGATCTCTTCTCAGTATTTTTCTGAGATCCTGCCGGTGGAGGAGGCAAGGTGATCTGTGATGAGGTGACTGCAGACATCGCCGTGGACGTGTTCTTCAATGATGAAGCCATGTAACTCTTTGAAATGATTTCGAACAAAAGATTTTCTTATGAATGAAGCACCAATTGCCCCACGGTGGGCGCCAAACTGTTTTGGTCAAAAATCACACAAGGATAATGTAACCAAACTTTATGTAAACGGGGTATGATGCTTGGTTAATTATGAAAGTAAAGGATCACTTCTGTGATAATAGATGCAAAGACACAATGATTTATACGAGGAAAAAGCCCTTGATCAATGTATGATCTCCGGCATAAAAAACCTCGGGTGATGGCAACTACCGATCACCAACTTCAATATAATAAAAATGTAGTTACAACTTCGGATAGTAATGAGCTGAGTACAAGGATCACTGAGTGTCTAAGTGTTTGAGAGTTGTGTCGTATGTTGTGTGTTCTTCCGAATGAGGAAGAGTGGTATTTATACAAGTGTAGGTGACTTATTTTAGGTAAAATGACTAATTATCAGCTCATTACCCCTTTAGAAATAAAGACAATCTAGCCTAAATTGCTGCCCATAAATCAAGCCTAGTTTCCATATCCTGTGCAACGTCTTTCTTTGATTAAGCTCTTGCCATATTTGTGAAGACGCGTTCCTGGATCATGATGTCTAGAGCATATCCTGCTAGATGTTCCTGCAAAACAATATTGTATTGAGTGGAAATAGCCGTTAGTATGAGGATCACCATAATGTCCCATGATCCTGATCCTGAAGTTCTGCTGAGGATCACTGTCTGCCAAAGAAACAAGGATCACTGGTTAGGATCATGTGTAAGGATCACCTACAATAAAATCCAGCCCTAACAGACACAGTAGAAGAGCTCATGTTTGATCTTGAGGCCATTGTAAACAATGTGGCAAAAAGTTTTGAAAACAGAAAACCGATTAACGATTTCACAAAGATTTTTAGTAAAGAGAGCATCACTTGCCCCACGGTGGGCGCCAAATTGTTTTGGTCAAAAATTACCGAAGCAATTTAGTGAGCAAATTAGTTAAGTGAGGTAGTGTGCTGAAAAGTGTGTTGAAAATATGCTTGTTAGGTTCTTTGGAAAAACAGTGTTCAGGATACGGCTCAGGATATTGAGCTGTATCTATGATCAAACAATGAGCAATAAAGTAAAGTAAATGACACGAGATGTACGAGGAAAGCCCTTGATCAATCTAGATCGCCGGCATAAAACCTCGGGAGCTGACAATTGCAGCTGCCTAGTTCTTCTTATTGCTTTAAACTTCAGGATACAGTGCAGGATATAGATCAGATCGCTAAGTGTTACAATGAATTTTGTGAAAGTTGCGAGAGAGCAAGTGTTGAGTGTGTAGGGAGTGTGATTGTGATGTCCTAGTTGATCTGATATACCCACTATTTATAGTAACGAATTACAAACTAAAATTCCTATAAACATGGGATGCTCCGAATATTCCAATGTGAACGTTGTAGACCGAGTAATGCGGCTTCAACGGCTTCTTGTGAACGACTTGGACCGAGTCTTCAGTAGAAAAGGTCTTCATGAACGTTGCTAGCTTCTAACCCACGTACCTGCATTTAATTCCGTTAGTGATCCTGAGGATACCATTCAGGATGTTACCAATATCCTGAGTCAGCATCCCGGATGTAAACAGATACAATAAACAAGATATATATCAAGATATTTTCCAGGATATAGGCTCAGAATTTCACCCATAACAACAACCCAGTGTCTTCGTCTTCAACACACTGTCATCACCAACATTAAAATGGTAAAATACATAAACCTTAAAACACACTGCCATCATCAACATATTCAGATGTCATTTTAAAACACAATTACATCTGTAGGTACTGCCATCAAGACATCTGTAGGTAACTCCAATTACATCTAGAGCCCACTCTAAGATGTCAAGCATTGAGGTCCATTGACTAAAAATAAGAACCCGATTCAATGATAGATAAAAAAAAAATTGAAACAAGTATGAAAAACAACAACCGTTATGGAAACATCACCGGCCGACCAACGATTCCGACTACTGTTTGATCAGCTTATACCTCGAAGGAACCGATATATGACCAATCGGAGAAGAATATTTGCAGGAAATATGCTGGTTCTTCTTTGGTTGTGGTTAGGGAGGGAGAGAGAGAGAGAGAGAGAGAGAGAGAGAAAGAGGGGAAATCCCATGATTTTAGGGATTGGGTATTGTTATTGCAGTTTCTTGATTGATTTAAAACACTTCCAATTACCAAAATACCCTCACTATATTAAAAGTCTCTAATTATATAACTCAAATATTACGAAAATGCCATCCATTTGATCTAAGCCATTAAAAACACCAATCGGAGGGCCCAGATCGCTTCCTAGACTTTCTAGGAAAAACACACTTTCCGCAGAACTCCTACTATGTATGTATATATATATATATATATATATATATATATATATATATATATATATAGGGGTCTACTAAAATGAAAATCACCCTCAGTTACGAGAATCACTTTCTAGCTATTAGATCTTCAAGATGGATGGATAAGATTAAAAGTAATAAAAACTATTATAAAATTCTTTTTGTCTTATTATGTTTTTAATATTTTATTGTTAAAGGGTATTTAAGTAAATTTGTTTTTTTGTCTTATTATATATATTATTTTTATTACCTTTTTTGTCCCATTGCATTAATTATTTTTTATTAAAAATTAGAGTTTTTTATTGAAGAATATTTTGAAATCAGATTTTTTGATAATTTTTTTTTTCAAGATTTGTTTAAAAAAACGTTTTAAGAGCCCTTCTTACACCCCGTTTTTTACGTGGGTTTTTTTACGGCCCGTTTACGCCCTGCTTTTACGCTCCGTTTTTTCGCACCGTTTTTGCAACCGGTTTTTTACGCGCTGTTTTTTACGTTTTACGTTGTTTTTACATAAAAGTTTACGTTTTACGTTTTGCGTTAAAAAGTTTACGTTTTGCATCTGCGTTAAAAAGTTTACATTGTACGTTTTACATTAAAAAGTTTTACGTTTTACCTAAAAGTTTACGTTTTACGTTTTAAGTTAAAAAGTTTTACGTTTTAGATTGTACGTTTTTACAATTTACATAAAAAAGTTTTACATATTATGTTTTTACACGAAAATGTTTTACGTTTTACAATTTGCGTAAGTTTTACGTTATATTTTTAAAGTTTTACTTTTTACGTAAAATTTTTACGTTTTAATTTTTACGATTTACGTTTTACAATTTGCGTAAGTCGTTTTACGTTAAAATTTTACGGCTTTAAACTTTTTTTTACGAGAAATTTTTTTACGGGTTTAAACTTTTTTAGAGAAAACAAAAAAAAATTAACAACAAAACAAATTTATTCTTTACAAAAAACAATTTTTTTTTATGCCAAAAATCATTTTATGCCCGTGACCCCGATTTCGGGTTTACCAAAAACATTTTTTTAGAAAAAAATTTTACGGGTTGTAAAAAATCATTTTTTTAGGAAAACAATTTTTTTACGCTAAACGCCTTTTTATGCACCCCGATATTTCGAGTTTACGAAATTTGAGAATCGTAACAAAAGAACTCACCCAAAAATCGTGACTCAGTAGGTGTGTCAGATAAGATGAACTTATCATCATCGACTGAAAAAAAACCAACAACAACAAATCAAAACCATGTGTGGATTTTGAAAAAAATGGGGTTTGGCTCAAAGTCTATAGAAATCATGGATGCAAGAGTGGATTGCGGGTCAAAAACCTACCCTCCGCCGTCCTTGCCGTGCCATCGTCATTGAATTGTCGGAAAAAAAAGTTCGCCCTATCACTGCCAACTCAATCCCCATATCTTTTATACAGAAGATGCAGAACCCCCCCCCCCCCAAAACTCAAAAAACCTTCAAAACCAAAACATAAAAACCAACAGAGTCCCAGATTACACAACTATCTCAAAGCAAACCCCAGATGGTATAAAGCTCACAGGATCTGAAAACAGATGAACAACCATCTGATCTCCCCCATCTCCGTCGGACCTACCCACCGCTGTCGCCACCAACACGTCACCCACCAAACCCACAAACACCAAAAACAAAGAGGATGGCCCAAAGACCACCTCCGCCACCGGGGCCACCGGCGCCACCAGGACCACCCCCACTAAACCCCGGCACCACCGGGACCACCGCCATCAAACCCCGACATTATATCCAAAAAATCAAACTGTAAAATTTAGAAAACACTCATCCAAAAATCAAGAAAAAAGAAGCTTTTTACAGAAATCAAAAGAAACACATATAGTTACCGGAGCCTAGATTAGAAATGGTTGACCCCCCCGGCCCAACACCACGGCCACCGCCACCAGAGACGGAGGCAGAAGGGGAGGAGCAAACGACGACGAACTTCGTCACCGGAGCACACCCACGATGGCGACATCACTACCAGCGGTTCTGATGGTGGTTGACGATGACAGCGGCATCACTACGGCGACGAGCATCACTACCGACTGCTGTGGGTGGCCACTTCTACCATGAGCGGCGGACTTCTGGGGAAAACAAATTTTCTTCATTAGATGAAGATGATGAAGATTTGAGAGAGATGAGATGAGAGATGAGGGTTTCAGTTGTGTGAAAAGAGAGAAAGGTCTGCACATTTAAAATACAAAGAGACAAAGATGAGATGGATTTGACATTTGAGTAAATTTACCAAAATAACCTTGGAGTTTTAAAATAATAGTGTATAGGTGTCATAGTCTGATTGGTGGAGAGGAGTTCTCGCAGTTCTCGCAACTGGGGATGGTTTTCATTTTAGCGGCTCCCTATATATATATATATATATATAGGGAGCCGCTAAAATGAAAACCACCCCCCCAGTTGTAAGAACCGTGAGAACCACTCTCAACCAATCAGAAAAAGGGGTATTTTGGTCATTTACCCCATATGTCAAGTCTCCTCTCTCTCTTCATTTAAATCACTGACTTTTTAAACTACCTCTCTCCTCTCGCCATAAACAAAATGTCAGGCGGTCGCCGTCTCCTCCACCACAAAATCAGAGATGCATTTCAATCTCTCTCTTTCTTTGCCGAGCCACCGTCTCCTCCACCACAGAAACCCCTTCGCCGGTCGCATCCGCCACAGCCCCACCCCCACCCCCCGTCTTTTCTCTCTCTCCTCCACCACAGAAACCCCTTCATCGATGTTGTTGATGACACGAGCACAGGAGTTTTGAAGACGATGATGTTTTGAAGATGTTTTGGAGGTGGTGGTGGGGAGGCTGTTGATCGATGGTGAGGAGCGACGGTGTTGGTGGCTGGTGGAGAGGAGCGGCGGTGTTGGTGGCTGGTCGGCGATGGGCTGGCGGCAGCGCCGCCATGAACAACGGCGGTCCTGGCCTCCCGACGAGTTGTGAATGTAGAAGATGATGATGTTTCAGCTCAGAGTTGTTGCTCGGGTCGACTTTGGATCATGTGGTTTGAATCTGGGTTTTTGTTGGGTTTGAATTTGGGTTTTTGTTGGGTTTGAATCTTCTGGTTTGAATCTGGTGCTTTTTTGATGAAATTTGATTTTTGATATGTGGGTTTGATGAACTTTGTTGTGATTTTGCTTTTTCTAGTGATTTTTTTTTACAAAACAGATCTCTAGTGATATGTGTGTTTGTTGAACTTTGATTTGAAGTTTGATTTTTGATATGTGGGTTTGATCTGTTTTGTGGAAATTTTTGATATGTGGGTTTGATCTGTTTTGATATGGTCGATTGGTGCGGCGATGATGCAAAAAAAAAAAAAAAAAAAACGCAGATTTTGATGACGATGGCGCGGCAAGGACGGCGGATGGTAGGTTTTTTAAACCTGCAACCCCAATTTTGCAGCCTTTTGATTATCGGATAATCTGAGCCAAACCCCGTTTTTTTTCGAGATACACTTTGTGTTGATGTTGTTGGTTTTTTATTTTTTCCCCCTAGTCGAGGATGATAACAATATATCTGAGACGCTTCACCGAGTTTGCGATTTTCTGAGTGCGTTCGTTTTTGCGTAAAAAAGTTTTTGTAAAAAAAAATTAAACCGTAAACTTTTTAACGTAAAACGTAAAAAGTTTTAGGTAAAACGTAAAAACGTAATTTTTTTTACTAAAACGTAAAAAACGTTAACGTAAAAAACCTGAATTTAAAAATGTTAACGTAAAACACCGGCGAGTAAAAATGTAAACGTAAAAAACCGGCGCGTAAAACGTAAATCGTAAAAAGTTTTTCGTAAAACGTAAAACGTAAAAAAATGACGCTTGAAAAGGTAAAACGTAAAACGTAAAAAACGACGCTTGAAAAAGTCGAGCGTGAAAAACGGCGTGAAAAAACGACCCACTAAAAAACGATGCGTAAAAACGGCGTGCAAAAATCGGCGCGCAAAAAAAATTGTCTTTGTTAAAAAAATTTGAATTTAAAAATGTTTTTAATAAAAAAGATCTTTTTAAAAAATAAAAAGTAATATAATAAAACTAATATAATAAAACAAAAAAAGTAATAAAAAATTAATAAAGATAAAAAGACAAAAAAGAGTTATTTTACTAAACTATCCTTTTGGATTAAAATATTAAAGACATAATAAGACAAAATGTATTTAATATTAATTTTTGTTACTTTTAATCTCATCCATCCATCTTGTTGATCTAAAGGCTAGAAAGTGGTTCCATTGGTTCTTACAACTAGTGGTAGTTTTCATTTTAGCGATCCCATATATATATATATATATATATATATATATATATATATATATATATATATATATATATATATATATATATATATATATATATATATATATATAAGGGAAGGCTATGGATCATGAGAAAACTAGTTTAAATAAAAAAACTAAAAAAGTCTAAAAAACTAACCAATTTATTTTATTCTTTTACAATTTTTTTTTATTAATTTTCACTAATTTTATATATAAAAAATTAAAAAAAAAAATTTGTACTGCACATGTGCAATAATACGGAAAAACCTAAACCACCTAACCCACCCCCACCAACATCCCACAAAAACCTAAACCCCCCACCCCCACTTCCCAAAAATCTAAACCCCCCTCCCACCGAAAGCTTAACCCCCACCCCCACCCCCTCCCAAAAAAAAAAAAAAAAAAACCTAACCCCCTCTCGCCTCAAAACCAAAAACCTAATACTAATCCTAAACCTTCAAAAAACCTAACGCTAAAATTTAAACTAAACTTAAATGCTAATTTTAAGCATGTAATGCACATGTGTAGTAAAAGTTTTTTTTTTTTGAACTTTTTTATATATCAAAAATAGCAAACTTTAATAAAAAAATTGTAAAAAAATTAATTTTGGTATGTTTTTTAGGATTTTTTTTAAGTTTTTTCATTTATATGTAGTTTTCTCATGATCCTCTCACTATATATATAAAGGAGGATTATGATCAAATACAAAGGCTTCTAATTGTAAGAAGGATACAAAGGCTCCTAAAAAACCCACAAAAAAAAAAAAAAACTTAAACATCCACCACCACCCAAAAACCTAAACCCCACCCACCCCTCCCCCATCACCCACCCAATTTTTTTTTTTTGACGAGGGGGTGGGGGTTTAGGTTTTTGGGTGGTGGTGGGTGTTTAGTTTTTTTTTTTATATTTTTTCTTTTGGTTTTTGGGGGGTGGGAGGGGGGGGGGGGGCGTTAAGTTATTTTTTAGGTTTTTGGGGGGTGGGGGTTAGGTTTTTTTGGAGGTTTTTGGGTGAGGTATAGTTTTTTTTTCGAGGGTGGGGGTTTAGGTTTTTGGGTGGTGGTGGGGTGGGGTGGGAGGTTTAGGTTTTTGGGTGGTGGTGGAGTGGGGTGGGGTGGGGGTGGGTGTTTAGGTTTTGGGTGGTGATGTAATGGGTTTAATTTTAGGTTATTTGACACTTGTCACTCTATAAACCATTCTTACACTTCTTACCATTAGAAGCTTTTGTAGAATAACTTGAACCATATAAAGAATCAAATACTTAGTGATGTGTTTTAGTTGAAAGAGATATAAAAAATCATTTTTATAGTTACCCTAGTAGAGTAATTATATATATTATTTTTTATAGATTTTATAACTAAAATACATGCTTGACTAGATGAGAAAAATATTTAAAAAAAATCCTTCACTTATCACATTTGGTACGTTAAGACCCATTTAAACAATAACTTTACTATATATGTATTAATAACTATACATACATACAAAAATATATTGTCTATAAATAAATAAACAATAAAAAAATAAATGAACTCAGAGTTTTAGAATCGAGCTTGAGTAAATTACCATTTTAGTCCCTGAGGTTTGTCCAAATTTTCCGTTTTAGTCCAAATAGTTTTTTTTCCGCCTCTGGGTCCCTGACTTTTCCCTTTTCTTGCCATTTTGATCACAGACCCTAACTCCATCCAAAAACCTCATTTTTAACCAGGGGCATTTTGGGGATTTTCATTTTAAATCTTTTCAATTGCCATTTTGATCAAATTCTAAAAAATCATGTAGGATCGTTTTCAGACCCGAACGAGTCGATCAGAAGAGTAATTCACCAATTCAAGAGGCGGAAACTAACGAATCAGTGTTATTTCAGCCGTATTCACTTTAAACTGTTGATTTTATTGATATACAATCCTTTTACAAGCACGACAACACATCGGCAACACTTCGTGATAAACCGAAAGACAATGCTAATGATTTCGCTCCAACTAGCCCTATATATAGGCGTTCCTATTCCGCTTGAACATGTACGTTCAATTCAAGCGGAATCACAATGTTTACAATTCAAGCGAAATCATGACTAAAACACCCTCGAGCGAAATCAGACTAGATGAGATTTCGCTTGAAATGACATAAGGTCATTTCAAGCGGAATCACTTACAATGACATTTTCTTGATTCCCGAGCCCTAAACTACGTATTTCTGTACAAGACTCGATACAAGACGAAGTAGACAGACGTATGCACCAACAAACTCCCCCTCGGATGTTGACGGAGTCTTCAGTGTCGAGTCTTCGGTTGTCAAACCTTCAGTCTTTATCAGTCTTCGTGCTTCTCTCCGAAGTATTCTCCATTGTAATCACCCTTACTCAATCTATATCACCAACAAACTTCTTTCCCTCGGATGTTGAATCTTTAAAATTCATTAGCATCAGCAATCTCAGAATCAGAATCTGGCACTTTGTCCTTCAGACTCCCCCTCTCAGTCTGCTGGGATCGTAGTCTGGAAATCACAGATTCAAGATCGTTGCCTAGCTCTTATCCTGCACAATTCTCTACCTAACACATAAGTTTTTACAAAGTTTAAATCTTTTAAAAACGTAGAAACCAATTTCAAAAAAAAAATTCAAAAAAATGATTTATTCTTTGAAAACCATATGTCAAATACAATCATTTTCACACACTTTTTATCCAAACCTGTTCATCATGTTTAGCACTTGGGATTTCGAAAATCAGCTTTTCTGGTTCAGATGTCGAAAATCTTTTTGAATTTTTCAAAAATTTATGCTAAAACACTCCTAAAATCTTTTTGGATTTTTGAGTGAATATAAATGCAGTAAAGAAAATATTTACAGAAAATATTTTTGTGAGTTTGTGCAAGAGGATCATATCAGATTTTGAGACAAATCACTAACACCGTTAAGCTTGATTTCATTTTAAGTTCTAAACAATTCACCTAGATTGTCAGTATACTGATCCACTTAAATTTTCACACAAAATTCAACTGTTCCGAGATACGAGATTAATGTCTTAAGAACTTAAACTTATTCGCGTGTCCCACCACTTGAATATACTCCCGTATCCAGATCCCAATATTCAGTCTTACAGGTGAGTATACCACAGATGATATCTGTAAAGGGGTTAGATGCGAAACCGTGAGAGCTTAGGTCAGAACTTCCGTACAGCAGAGAGATGACGGTTCGACTTTAGGTGTGTCCCCTTTAGAGGATCTTTTCTTCAACAGCAATCATTATCAATTTTATTGTTTTATCATTTTTGCTGAGGGCTGTGCTATGTTTCAAGCATTTGCAGAAAGTATTATACGGGGACTAGGTCAGAATTTCCATTCAACAGAAGTCCCGGGATAATACCCCATATATCACTGAGTATAAAGACCTAGTATCTCAGAAAGAGGGACCTTTCAAACAAGATTTCGGGGGTTACCCATATATCCAAGAAATGTTCCCCACGAGATAAGCAAGTTTGAAATTTTAGGTTTATATCTCATCACAATTTACTAAATGTGTAAAAACCTAGTGACACATCCGTAGTGAGATTGTTTATCACAATTCTAACTTTACATTTCTTTAGCGTGCTGTGACAGTCCACTGATGTACTATCATTTCCTCTTTTATGCAACAAAAACTCATTTTTCATTTTATCATGTTTTTGGTTTTTTTAAATTTTCTAATGTTTTTGGATTTTCTGAAAATTTTTAAATTTTTACTCCCCCTAAAATTCAAACACATTTAAAAGAAAATTTAAAACAAACTATACAAGAACATGACGACATGATGTGAATCACTTCAATTCTCCATCCACTTGGCATAAACAATCAGAACTCCCCCTCACAACAAACTATTTTCCCATTATGATTTCAAAACACTTAAGTTTGTTTTAATCAAAATGGTTTTTTCGGAAAATAAGTTTTGTTGATTTTACCATTTGTAGGAAATGGGGATCAATTCATCACATTGTTTACCAATCTTTTGAATGATAGTTAAATCAAGTTCAACTTAATGACCTTGACTAACCACTTGTAAGATCAATACCCAAACACTTGTAAAAATGCTTTTCAACCAATTACCACATGTTGGTTGAATTCTCAAGATGCCGATTCCTACTCCACACTTACCATCCTGGGAGTTCAGGCAATTCACACTTCTCAATTTTAAATCATTTTCAAGAAAGATGCCGATTCATACTCCACAATTACCAACTTAGGAGCTCTGGCAAGTCAGGTTTCTATTCAACGAAGAATATATCCACCCATGCCTGACCAGCCTTGGGTGTAACCTTTTCAGTCTCATTTGGGGTTCCATCTTTCCTTTTTGATTGATAAAACTCTTTTACCCCTTTAGCCTTTCCCTCAATCATTTTTCCAAAAATATTTTTCACTGCTGGGTTAAAGGCTTTTTCAATATCCAAATCTTTCTTTTTAGAAAAGAATTGGTTTAAAATTTCAACTTTTCCAATTTTAGATTTCAAATTTTTAGCACTTAGTGGTGGAAAATTCACATCATCCACTTGAGGAACTTTCTTCTCATCTTTCACAACAACCTGCGGCTCCTCTGATTTTATGGAATCAGATTCATCACATGAACTGTCTCTTGACTTCTTAACAACCCATTTTTGGTTGTTAAGTGTTTCTTTCTTTTTGAAAACCTTTTTCGAACACTCACCAACTTCATAAATTGAATTTTCAAAAACTTTAAGTTTGTTTGTTGGTGGTTCGACTTTTTCAACAACCTTTTCCTTAAGTTTCTCAGAAACTTCCTGTTTTGGTTTGAATATCTTTGGACAATTTTTAGCAATATGACCAGCAGTTTTGCACTGAAAACAGGTTCTTGTTTCTGTCTTTTTCTGAACAACTTTCTTCTTCAATTCTTCTTGCTTTTTGGCAAGAAATTCTTGATTTGTCTGCTTCCTGAAAGCTTGTTCTTTCTCAACCTCTGGAGATTTTCCTGAAACAAACATAGTTTTTGGTTTATAAACTTTTTCATTTTTATGATTTTTCGGTTGATTAAATCCAAGACCTTTCTTTTTGAAATTACCATTATGGTTTGGTTTCTTTTGGAAACTATAACCACAATTGTAACCCATTTTCTTGTTAATTCTTTGTTGATCTCTTGAAGTGTATTGTTTAGGTTTTCCAGAAAGATTTAAATCTTTTATTTCAGAAATATTAATTTCTGTGATTTTGAAAACCTTGTTAATCATTTCAATTCTTGTCACACCCCGACCACGTGGAACATACAAAACGTGGCGGAAACGTCGGGGAGTTTTGTAACAGAATCAATTGTTTCAAATCCATGGTAAATGAAGTTTCGTTTTATTAATCAAACATGAAAGTTTACATTGCTTTAAACAAGACCCAAAGAACACATAACATAAATGAACTAGTTCTTGTCTCGTTTTAAGTCACTAAGGCACAGGTCCGCCTAAGTATGTCTTGATAAGTCCTATGCATCATCTCCTGAAAACACATGTGAAAATAGGTACGTCAGCATAAAAATGCCTGTGAGATACATTGGTTTTGTGAAAACGGAATTCATGACTTATGTTTGAGAAAATGTTTAGTCATGAACCTCGTATTTTGCTTTGTCTTGTAAATCATTTGAAAACGGTAAGATCAAATGATATGTATAAATAAGAGAACACTGTATGGTTAAACGGATAACCATGTAAAAATGAGTTTGTATAAGATAAGTCGTTTGTAAAACAATGTCTCGTGAAAAGTGTGTTGTTTGTATAAAATGTCATATGTCTTAAATTGAAATGATTCAGATAACGCTACAATATGTAATACCATACAAACACTTATATATAGGAAGTACCAGCGGCGTATCCACCATGCTTGTATCATATTACACACGCCTCGTTACTTAATCACTTACTCAAACCAAACCATCAAGATGAAATGTTTAACAACGGTAGAAATGTTTATGTATAGTCAAATGTCTATTGTCGACTGTAAATCATGTCAACGGATACAACTGGTTTACACGGTTCAATGGTTACAAACGGTTCATATAATCGAAGGGTTAAGACGGTTCACATAGTCAAATGGTTACAACGGTCCAAAATGTAGTATAATGTGTTCATATGCTGGATGAGCATATGCAACAGAAATGCAATGTGAAACAATGTACTACGTATGCACACAATGGGCGTACGTAGCATGAAATGTATTGTAGAGTACAACGGTTCAAAATGTAGTATAATGTATTCATATGCTGGATGAGCATATGCAACAGAAATGCAATGTGAAACAATGTACTACGTACGCACACAATGGGTATACATAGCATGTAATGTATTGTAAAGTGATGTACTAAGTATGCTAAGTAAACATACGCAGTAGAAATGTAATGTAAATCAATGTGTCCATATGCTGAGTAAACATATGCAACAAAAGTGTTTATGAAATCAATGTGCTAGCATGCTCAGTCAACATACATAGCAAAGCATAATGGAAATCATGTACTATATATGTACTATCGAACATAGCAAGTATATGATGTGAAAGCATGAAAAGCATGAAAGTAACAAGTAGGCACATGTGTTTCACCCCAAAACAGTTTGGAAAACAGTAAAAGATGGGTTCAATGTACTCACCTGAGATTGCTTTGAATTCCTTGTATAATAACCAGATAATGCTAAAGGTCACGGGATATCAAATGGCACCTAATAGGTAGCTATGTTAATATACCGGACCGAATCGGAAGGATCAGATAGTATGCGGGTTCGTAAACCAAACGAGTATGGAGACTCGTGTAATATGGTTTAACAAAGCCTACATACTAAAATGAAACCTAACCTAAGTGCTTACGGTCCATCACGACCCGTTTAGGTAGCTTATGCTACCCTAACGCGTCGTTCGCGTAGAACGCGTCTGGAACGCCTAACATCGTGACTACAAGGTATAACCTCGGAAGGTTATAGCTATGGTCACCTAATGTGTTTGGTCGGATCATAATGATCGACCAAATGGGTCGGGTTCGAAAGTATAAGCGATGGTTTAGATCGCTTACCTTACGACCCTATATAAGCACTATACTAAAAGTGACGAGCTAAGCATGTTAGAACACGCTTAACTAAGTTTAGAAAACAGGTTTGGCATCAAAACAAACGGCTTTGATGCTCACGAGTAGTTTGGTTACAAAATACGCGAGAATGCGCATTTTGGCCGAAACTACGACTCGTCACTGAGCCTAGATAACGTGGTGATCAGTAGGTATAGTCACTACGGACTATAACCATCGTGATCACGCTCACGTTATGAAGTTCCATGAACTTCGCATCGACCATAAGCTGGTCAATGCAGAAAGTCAACAAAACGTTGACTTTTGGACTCGAAAAGCGAATAAAAGAGCGAAAGAAGACTTACGGAGGGTCCCCGAATGCTAATCTAGACCAAAATGGCTCAGGTATGAAACAATGGTTCCAACTTAGAGCCTTTAGATCAGATTGTGTGGGTTTTGGAACAAAGGTGGGGGGGGGGTATTTATAGGAAAAGTGGAACCGTTAGGATCGTTTATCGAATATCGTGCCACGATCGGGTGCGTACACTTGTCAAAAATGTGGTGGTTACTGAATATGGCCTTTGGCCTTTGATTGGGTGAAAGGGCATTGCCCCTTGATCGAACGAAAGGCCAACTGCATTGATTAGAAACATTGAATCTGGTCTGACAGTCTCACGCGTCCCGCCTCAACATTTAGGCAAAACTCACGCGGGCCGCCTGAAGCTTCTGATCTGCACATACTTTCAAAAATGGCAGTTTTGGTCCCTGTTGCGTATTTAAGCCATTTCCGACACTTCTAAGGCCCGTAAAGCCAACTTTAAGGCCCTAAAATGATGCCTAAACATTGTGGACATGAAACATGCTCAAAAATGTTCCGGATGTTGGCTCGTTTGGCCGTACGATCGCGATGTTCGGTTAATTACGACGGAATGCGCATAAGCGCGGAAAACGATCCAAATGACGCAACGAATGGATTTTTCTCATGCCAAACATTAAGGCATAATATTAGGATGCTTAAATAAATTTTTGGATGTCCGGATGTATTCAGAACGTAAGTTATGCGCGAAGGTGCAAACTTGTGCACTTTTTGACACTTTTAGTCCCTGAATGACCCAACAGTTTGTTTTAGCATACCAAACCCCTCAAAGCCTATTTCTAAGCTATATAAAGGATATTTATGGTATGTTTAACTTATGGACATGTTCCGGAATGTTCGTTACAGTTCAAATTGGCATACTTTCGCAGTTTGTCAAGTTTAGTCCCTGTAAGCGAATTAACTTGTTTTTGCCATACCAAAGCCTTCACAACTTATTTCTAAGTTATGTAAAGGTTATTTAAGGTATGTTAAGTATATGTTGATGTCCCGGAGTATTTGTCGCATTAAACTGAGTACGTTTTCGCACCAGGTTGCGTATAATTCTCCAGAGAGCGATGTAAAGTTTGAAATTGAACTAGAATTGATATGTGCAATAGATACACATATTTATACAAGATCCCAAGTATGAAATACGATATTTCATCGGCTTGGTATTTGTTTGATGGTCGCAGTGACACAGGTGTCACAGTCTCCCCTACTTTAGGAAATTTCGTCCCGAAATTTGTTCGTGGGAGTCTATTTGTGACTCTGCCAAATAACCATCAGCGATATGCAAAGTAATGTCCTGTTATTTCCTTAACGGTCATTCTTCAGAAACGAAATGAACAGACGGGGTCATTTTCAATGGTTGCTTCATCAGAAGTGGAAATGAAGGATTATACAACGGATATTCATTTCCCCAACGGATAAATCTTTAGAAACGAAAATGAACTAACGGAGTCATTTTCAACGGTTGCTTCATCAGAATTGGAAATGAAGGATTACACAACGGATATTCATTTCCCCAACGGATAAATCTTCAGAAACGAAAATGAACTGACGGAGTCATTTTCAACGGTTGCTTCATCAGAGTTGGAAATGAAGGTTTACACAACGGATATTCATTTCCTCAACGGGTAAATCTTCAGAAACGAAAATGAACTAACGGAGTCATTTTCAACGGTTGCTTCATCAGAATTGGAAATGAAGGATTACACAACGGATATTCATTTCCCCAACGGATAAATCTTCAGAAACGAAAATGAACTGACGGAGTCATTTTCAACGGTTGCTTCCTCAGAGTTGGAAATTAAGGATTTCACAACGGATATTCATTTCCTCAACGGATAAATCTTCAGAAACGAAAATGAACTAACGGAGTCATTTTCAACGGTTGCTTCCTCAGAGTTGGAAATGAATAGAGTTAACTCTAGACACATGACAGAACTTGCTGTGGTTTCTGTGCACTAAATTCCATAATTATGTATGCATCCATAATTACGTAATCCCTTGCACAGTCCGCACATTTTGTTTTGTAAGGTTTTGGGGAAGGATATCAAACTTGTGACGAGGGTGACTAGACTTCCATCGGTTCCTTTTTAATTAGATCGACAGGGGATCCTCTTGGTTAGGCCACCAAGGAGTCCTTTCAGCTATATCATCACATGATATCCCTAACCAGATTTTTGGATGAATCTGTTTAGCTAGACCACTCAAGGGGTCTAATTATGAAGTAGTACTTTATAATCCGAGGGACTTAACTATAACATAGAAGTCCATTGAGGATTTTAAGTAATACCTTTGGGCATCCTACTATGAATCTCTTGTACACGGATATGTAAGATTCTACGAAGATTTGGATAACATAATTTGGATCACACAACAACACATAAGGAAACACATAAGCACATAGTCACATAATTGTTTAACTTGATAATAATTTGTTATTAACTTGTTATTGATTGAATACGGATATGAAAACCAATCGACGGGTCTCAATGTTCACTGGAATTTATCTGAGAAGATAGAAAGATCTCCCAAAATTCGATTTTTTGATTTCAAGGAATCACCACATTCGAATTAAGGTATACACAATTAAGGACTTACGGGAAATCCTTTGGTACCCTATTAAGGATTTATAGTGGTACTTTGGGTATTCGTCAGGTGTTGTAACCTACGCCTTGTACTTCGTTTCCTTAGAATAAACGGTTACTTAGGAATTTCATGGAAGACACAAGCGAGTATAGAATGGGAGAATTTGGGGGGGGGGGGTAGTTTGTTCTTCAAGGAATACGGTATCTTGATTGTCGGTATTGTAAGGGATACGTCGTTTATACATGCAACCACAGCAATACATTGCAATGTAAATAAAAGATTTTATTTATAAACAACGATAACAATTGTTTCTTGGATCTTGACAACAAAAGAAAATAATACATAAGACGTGATTATTTCTAAACGATGTTGTCTTCTAGTCAGTCAGATGCTTATCCCTGTGCTGGATTTGCATTAGCAAGCTTTGGGCAATTTCTTTGGAAATGACCCATCTCGCCACAGTTGAAACAAGAGCCTGGTAGAAAACGACCTTGAGCGGGATTGTTGCCAGCTTGGTTTGGCGCAGCTGCAGCTGGGCAGACTCTTGCTGTGTGGCCTATAAGTCCACAAGTTTGGCATTTGCGGCATTGTACATTGGTGTGATGATGGAGGCCACATTGGTTGCACAAAGGTGCAATTCCATTGTATGGTTTTCTAGCAGGGGGTTGAGCTGGTTGGTTGGGGACGGCTTGACCATTGTGAGCGACCATGGCGAAGTTCTGAGAAGCCTTTCGCTTCTTTGACTTCTTAGGAGATTCATTCTGTTCATCCATGGTCTTTGATTCCTCGATTGGTTTCTTGTCACCCTTTCGAAAAAGTTTATGCTTTCTGATCTGCGATTCAGTCAAGGTTGCAGATAGCTCAATGGCCTGACGGAGTGTGGTAGGGTTGCTACCAGTGACAATGTCTTGTAACGAGTCAGGCAGGCCGTCGATGTACCTTTCGATAGCCTTGTCGAGTGGGGCGACCATAGTCGGGCAAAGTAGACTCAACTCCTCAAACCTATCAGTATATGCCCTGTGTTCGCCACTATCTTGTTTCAAATCATCAAACTCCTTCTCCAACGCTCGTTGTTCATGACGAGGACAAAACTCTCTCATCATAAGAGCTCTCAGTTCAGCCCATGTTTGTGCTAGAGCAACATCTGCACCACGGTCTCTCATTACCCCGTTCCACCATGTAAGAGCCCTCTTCTGAAACACACTCGAAGAAAACTCGACCTTGCGATTTTCCGGACACTGCACGTGGCAAAAGGTATTCTCGATGCTCTCGAACCATTGAAGAAGCCAAGTTGCACCCTCAGAACCACTAAACTTGAGTGGTTTAGCCGAGTTAAAGTTCTTGAAATTGCATGTACCATTGTTGTTGTTGGCTTGGTTCCATTGAGCAAAGAGATTTGGGAATTGAGCAGCCATCTGCTGCGCAATAACTTCTGCCAGCTCGGCAGTTGCTATCTAGTGTTCGAGTCGAGGAGGCATTCTAAAAGAGGAAAACATGAAAAGAAACAAATAAAATGGTATTGGGTAAGAATAGGATGTTACAATCATCGACCATAATCACGGTTGATGGTTATTTGTTTGAATCATGAAGCAAACAAACAACACCAAGGCTGAATCAAAGCAAATAGACCCTCATAGTGTATTGCGAAGACATGCTCACCTATAAGTGGACACTCACCCCAAGAGTTCCCAGGTAAGAGTGACTGGTCCGATTATGTGGATTTGTACGAACACTCTAACCTTAGACAGAAAACCCAGGGTACAGGCATTCACTCTTCCAGTTCGCACGTGTTCACACTATTTAGGACCCAAAACTTTGACGAGAGTTTTGAAAATTCAAAGGGGTTCAAAACCTTATAACAAAGGGTTCAAAACCTAGTAATCAATCATCCTAGAACAGATGATTGGTTTTCAAAGCGGTTTTGAAATTTATGTTCTTGTTGTGGTCGTCGCCTAAGGATAGGTGACGGTATTGTTTTATGACTAAACGAAAGTAAACTCGCGTTAGGGTCCTAGGAAGGTTATAGACTAGGTCAAAGCATTACTAATAACCTAATTCCCTATAACCATTGGCTCTGATACCATCTTTTCTGTCACACCCCGACCACGTGGAACATACAAAACGTGGCGGAAACGTCGGGAAGTGTTGTAACAAAATCAATTGTTTCAAATCCATGGTAAATGAAGTTTCGTTTTATTAATCAAACATGAAAGTTTACATTGCTTTAAACAAGACCCAAAGAACACATAACATAAATGAACTAGTTCTTGTCTCGTTTTAAGTCACTAAGGCACAGGTCCGCCTAAGTATGTCTTGATAAGTCCTATGCATCATCTCCTGAAAACACATGTGAAAATAGGTACGTCAGCATAAAAATGCCTGTGAGATACATTGGTTTTGTGAAAACGGAATTCATGACTTATGTTTGAGAAAATGTTTAGTCATGAACCTCGTATTTTGCTTTGTCTTGTAAATCATTTGAAAACGGTAAGATCAAATGATATGTATAAATAAGAGAACACTGTATGGTTAAACGGATAACCATGTAAAAATGAGTTTGTATAAGATAAGTCGTTTGTAAAACAATGTCTCGTGAAAAGTGTGTTGTTTGTATAAAATGTCATATGTCTTAAATTGAAATGATTCAGATAACGCTACAATATGTAATACCATACAAACACTTATATATAGGAAGTACCAGCGGCGTATCCACCATGCTTGTATCATATTACACACGCCTCGTTACTTAATCACTTACTCAAACCAAACCATCAAGATGAAATGTTTAACAACGGTAGAAATGTTTATGTATAGTCAAATGTCTATTGTCAACTGTAAATCATGTCAACGGATACAACTGGTTTACACGGTTCAATGGTTACAAACGGTTCATATAATCGAAGGGTTAAGACGGTTCACATAGTCAAATGGTTAAAACGGTCCAAAATGTAGTATAATGTGTTCATATGCTGGATGAGCATATGCAACAGAAATGCAATGTGAAACAATGTACTACGTATGCACACAATGGGCGTACGTAGCATGAAATGTATTGTAGAGTACAACGGTTCAAAATGTAGTATAATGTGTTCATATGCTGGATGAGCATATGCAACAGAAATGCAATGTGAAACAATGTACTACGTACGCACACAATGGGCATACATAGCATGTAATGTATTGTAAAGTGATGTACTAAGTATGCTAAGTAAACATACGCAGTAGAAATGTAATGTAAATCAATGTGTCCATATGCTGAGTAAACATATGCAACAAAAGTGTTTATGAAATCAATGTGCTAGCATGCTCAGTCAACATACATAGCAAAGCATAATGGAAATCATGTACTATATATGTACTATCGAACATAGCAAGTATATGATGTGAAAGCATGAAAAGCATGAAAGTAACAAGTAGGCACATGTGTTTCACCCCAAAACAATTTGGAAAACAGTAAAAGAGGGGTTCAATGTACTCACCTTAGATTGCTTTGAATTCCTTGTATAATAACCAGATAATGCTAAAGGTCACATGATATCAAACGGCACCTAATAGGTAGCTATGTTAATATACCGGACCGAATCGGAAGGATCGGATAGTATGCGGGTTCGTAAACCAAACGAGTATGGAGACTCGTGTAATATGGTTTAACAAAGCCTACATACTAAAATGAAACCTAACCTAAGTGCTTACGGTCCATCACGACCCGTTTAGGTAGCTTATGCTACCCTAACGCGTCGTTCGCGTAGAACGCGTCTGGAACGCCTAACATCGTGACTACAAGGTATAACCTCGGAAGGTTATAGCTATGGTCACCTAATGTGTTTGGTCGGATCATAATGATCGACCAAATGGGTCGGGTTCGAAAGTATAAGCGATGGTTTAGATCGCTTACCTTACGACCCTATATAAGCACTATACTAAAAGTGACGAGCTAAGCATGTTAGAACACGTTTAACTAAGTTTAGAAAACAGGTTTGGCATCAAAACAAACGGCTTTGATGCTCACAAGTAGTTTGGTTACAAAATACGCGAGAATGCGCATTTTGGCCGAAACTACGACTCGTCACTGAGCCTAGATAACGTGGTGATCAGTAGGTATAGTCACTACGGACTATAACCATCGTGATCACGCTCACGTTATGAAGTTCCATGAACTTCGCATCGACCATAAGCTGGTCAATGCAGAAAGTCAACAAAACGTTGACTTTCGGACTCGAAAAGCGAATAAAAGAGCGAAAGAAGACTTACGGAGGGTCCCCGAATGCTAATCTAGACCAAAATGGCTCAGGTATGAAACAATGGTTCCAACTTAGAGCCTTTAGATCAGATTGTGTGGGTTTTGGAACAAAGGTGGGGGGGGGTATTTATAGGAAAAGTGGAACCGTTAGGATCGTTTATCGAATATCGTGCCACGATCGGGTGCGTACACTTGTCAAAAATGTGGTGGTTACTGAATATGGCCTTTGGCCTTTGATTGGGTGAAAGGGCATTGCCCCTTGATCGAACGAAAGGCCAACTCCATTGATTAGAAACATTGAATCTGGTCTGACAGTCTCACGCAGCCCGCCTCAACATTTAGGCAAAACTCACGCGGGCCGCCTGAAGCTTCTGATCTGCACATACTTTCAAAAATGGCAGTTTTGGTCCCTGTTGCGTATTTAAGCCATTTCCGACACTTCTAAGGCCCGTAAAGCCAACTTTAAGGCCCTAAAATGATTCCTAAACATTGTGGACATGAAACATGCTCAAAAATGTTCCGGATGTTGCCTCGTTTGGCCGTACGATCGCGATGTTCGGTTAATTACGACGGAATGCGCATAAGCGCGGAAAACGATCCAAATGACGCAACGAATGGATTTTTCTCATGCCAAACACTAAGGCATAATATTAGGATGCTTACATAAATTTTTGGATGTCCGGATGTATTCAGAACGTAAGTTATGCGCGAAGGTGCAAACTTGTGCACTTTTTGACACTTTTAGTCCCTGAATGACCCAAAAGTTTGTTTTAGCATACCAAACCCCTCAAAGCCTATTTCTAAGCTATATAAAGGATATTTATGGTATGTTTAACTTATGGACATGTTCCGGAATGTTCGTTACAGTTCAAATTGGCATACTTTCGCAGTTTGTCAAGTTTAGTCCCTGTAAGCGAATTAACTTGTTTTTGCCGTACCAAAGCCTTCACAACTTATTTCTAAGTTATGTAAAGGTTATTTAAGGTATGTTAAGTATATGTTGATGTCCCGAAGTATTTGTCGCATTAAACTGAGTACGTTTTCGCACCAGGTTGCGTATAATTCTCCAGAGAGCGATGTAAAGTTTGAAATTGAACTAGAATTGATATGTGCAATAGATACACATATTTATACAAGATCCCAAGTATGAAATACGATATTTCATCGGCTTGGTATTTGTTTGATGGTCGCGGTGACACGGGTGTCACAATTCTAACACTTCTTATTGGAAAAATCTCATCAGAATATATTTTGTCAGAATCTTTCAAAGTATATGCTACTTTGACCGGTTCATCATTCAAATTAGATTTTGATAGTAAAAATTCTTTATCATAAACCCGTTTGTCCTTTTTGATTATTGACTTTGACGTATCGGACTCAGACTTTGACTTGGGTTTGGACTCCGTTTTTGACTCCTCAACGTCATCTTTATCCAACACCTGATCGACCACACTTTTTATCAATTTTGACTCATGATCAGTGTCAGACGATGTGAACGTGACATCAATATTTTCTGGCAAGTTATCTGACGACCCAGACTCCCATTGTAAATTTGTTGCCTTTTTGACTCTTTCAGAATTTGGATTTCGAGGAGAATATCCATTTTCTACCGGGGGCGGACATCTATTGTAGACAACACTTGGTTTCTTACCAGAAATTTCTACTTCATCCTCTACTTTTGTCTCGGACTTCTTTTCTACTGAAGTCTTCTCTTCATCAAACGTCTTCAGTCTTTCCACAATCGGATAAATCCTGTCAACATCAAAAGTAGAACATGAGTAACTTTTTAATAAATTGTTAACTCTTTCAGTTTCAATTCTTTGTGTTGCCAACTTCAATTCAAGCTCAGCACACTTTTTAGTGTAGTAATTGACATCATCAAGTTGTCTCATATATGCTCCTTTGAGTGTATTCATTGCTATAGCTTGTTCACTGTTTGACTTGGTGTACTTGTTCATTTCTCTGTTCAATGTATCATATGATTCTTTCAACCTTTTAATGTTGTGTAGCAACTCGTTGTTTTGCTTAATCAAAGAATCACAATTCAAACATTTCTCTAGAACTTTGACTGCTTCAGTATCAGCTTTGATTTCAAATTCTGGAACTTCTTTGATTGTTCTCACTTGAACTTCTTCTTCTCTTTTCTTCTTCTCAGCTTCAGCTTTTCTCCTTTCTTCCTTTTCATATCTTTTCCATTTCTCTTCTTCAGTTTGCCTAATTTTTCTATATTTTTTTGCCCAATATTCATCATAAGCATTAGCAACAAAGGCTTTAGCGTTTAGCATCTCTTTGGCCATGAATTCTTGGTCTGGGCAAAAATTGTCCCAACTAAAACCTTCTGGCAATTTTTAATCATCTTGATCTGCCAAGCATACTTTACTGTCCGTTGGAATGTATTTATCCCAACTGAATCCACCATCCTTGCCCTGATTAACCAGACACGCTCTCTTTGAATCTTCAATTTCTTTTCTTCCATGTGCAGTTTGTGCCTGATGCGGTGCCTGTTGTTGTTGATATGGCTGTTGTGTAACTTGATGATAAATCGCCTTTCTGTAGTAGTCGTTGTTTCCGAAAGGATTTTGAGCTCCACTCGCTTCACGATTTGTGCACTCTCTCTTGAAATGCCCCTTTTCCCTGCAACGAAAACAAGTAACTTTAGACTTATCGAAACCTAAAGTTGAAACATGAGCCTCGCGAAAATCATCTCTGCCTGTAATTTGTTTGAACTTTTCAGCCCGTCTCAACACATTAGCCATGCACCATTTTATATCCATCAGTTCCATTTCCTCGGCATCAATTTGATCGTAATCCTCTTTCGTGAGCATTGGATTCCCGATCCTTCCTGCAACTAAGCCTCCATAAGATTCAAGCACCGTTACCAACAAAGACATGTGACTTTTAGCAACTTCCTTAATATAATTCTGATCATTTTCAAGCTTTAAGGCAATATTGCATTGAAGAACTTTGCCACTCTTTGTTGTAGAAAACTGTGGATCATATGTTGGAAATGGAGAGAATCATGTTGTGCTGCTTGATCCCTGAGATGAACTTTCAGAAGAACCTTTTGCATTACAAGCAGTTTCAACCTTTGGAGAGAAATTTGTCTTCTCACTAACACCACTTTTGAAATACAAACCAATATCTTGTTCTCCATCATAGTTCTTCATCCTAGCAATCTTTCTCTGCTCCATCTCTTGAGCTTCAAGATGTTTGATGAACCCTCCCAGAGTTAGATCATTATATTCTGTTCTATTATTCCTCAACATCATCAAAAACGTTCCGAAAACATCATGTGGCAACGCATCTGCCAACTTCTCAATCAACTCATCTTTACTTTTGTGGATGCCTAATCTCGTCATATTCTTCACCAAGTTACAGTATCTTTCAATAATCTGCTTGGTATTTTCCGTTCTCAAACCCCGAAATAAATCAAATTCTTTCTTCATTAGAGACACTTTGTTTCTGACCAAATCATCATTTCCAAGAGATTTTGTCACACCCCCAAAATCCACCCGCGGAGTATCACCGCTTGGAGGCGTGACATGACCAGGATCAAGCCACCAATCATATTGAACATATAAGTAAATAGTAAAAGTTATTCATCAATACGAAAGGTGTTTTCAAAACCAAACAAAATCAAGTGTAGCGGAAGCAATAAAGTAAAACCCAGCGTAAGTATTAAGTTGAAATGTCAAAAAAGTGTTTAACACAACATCCTCGATCCGTGCCCACAACGACCGCGCCTCCCGTGCAAGCTCCATACGGTCCTGCAAGGCATGTAATAGAGAGTCAACAACTAGTTGAGCGAGTTCACAGTAAGCAAGTTCGTAATAGTACGTCTGTTGCATCACCATGCGTTAGTAACTAAGTCAATTGTATGTTCATTTATTGGGGGCTTCCCATGTGTGCATGTACAAGACTAGAGGTAACCATAAGTGTTCTTCTTAACCCGAGAACAGTAGTACGTACAAGGTTTACGTAGGTTTTACGTAAGTGTCCTTCTCAACCCGAGGACAGTGGTACGCGGGGGTTTACATAGGTTTTACGTAAGTGCCTGTCACAACCCGAGGCAGTAGTGAGTATAAGTTTACGTAGGTTTTACGTAAGTGTCCTTCGCAACCTGAGGACATGGGTAAGTACATGTATACGTAGGTTTTACGTATGGGTCCTTCTCATCCGAGGACGATGGTATAGAGTCTAGTAACAGTGTAAGTACAAGTAATCGTTCAATCCCTTTATTCAAACCCATTCCCAACCCCGGGAATCCCATGCCTTGGTAAGAGTGTGAAGTTACCTTGGTTTGCTCGGCAGATACACAGAAAGGTCAATCAGGCTATTTGGTGGTCAACCACGTCCCACCATGGTTACCATACGAGTCAGATCTAGGTTCAAGTAATGCACGTATATGATCACACGTATTGGTTACAGGTCTTGATCATGTCAGTTCATAGCAATCAGTGCATGTATATGGGATTAACAATACTATTCACTTAGTCAAACAAAGTCCAACAATGCGGTCCAATACTTAGGCCCGTAACAGTGTATAAGTCCAACCGTGTGCATGTGTTCCTGGTCTCGAGTCGAGACTAGAGATCTCGAGTCGGGACTAGGTGGTCTCGAGTCGTAGTCCTGGAGTTCTCGAGTCGCAACTAAGGAGGTCTCGACTTATGCACTTATCACTCGAGACTGGGTGTTCTCGAGTCAGGTCTCGAGTCGCAACAAGACCCGCATCCGAGGCCTCGAGTCTTGTCGGTGTGATGATGATGCGCGGTCTCGAGTCGAGACTAAGGGTTCTCGACTCGCAACCTGTGTCGAGATCAGGAAAGTAACAAACTTCCTTATTTACAGCATCATTAATTCCGCAACAATTGCTAACAAGTTTGGCAGTTTCACAACAGATTAAACAGCATTGAATTCGGAATTCATACACAATCATACTATCTTAATCATCACGAAATCAAGAACAATCATCAAGCACTTAATCGGATCATCTGATTAACTAATTCCGGAACTAACATGTAACCCAAATCATAGACTATCAACTATCATCATTCAATCATTTAATCGGATCATTAGGCTAGCGGATTCTAATACTAACATGCAACCCTAGCCATCCATTAGATCACCATGAAATCCCTTCTAATAGTTTTGCTAACACGAAAACAGTTTCATCATATGCATACCGAAATCAACACATATGTTCCATTCATGATCACAAATTTATTACATAACTACTAGCATGAAACCCTAACTGATCATATAACAATACCACATCAGACGCATAACAACCATCAACAAAATAACACTAACCGTGATGTTTGTCACACCCCAACCAATGGCGGAAACATCGGGATGAGATGAAGTGTGAAGATTGCTAGAGACATCATAACACTATTTGTGACAATATTTAAATAATCCCAATTTCATTTCATAACTTCAAATAGTCAACATTACATAAACTCAAATGACAACAAGTTCCAAAAGTAATACATAACAACATAAGCAAAATTGATACAACATATTAAACCTAAACGTCTATATGTGTATCTAGGCATCAACGCTACTTCTTTTCATAGCATCGTCATGATCAACCTGTAACATGTTTAAAAATACAATTCAATGCAAAAGCAAAGGCGAGTATACAAGTTTGATACATACATAGCAAAAGATAAGTTGTGAACAATTCCTCATAGCAAGCATGTGATTCAAGATAAACATTTAAACATGGCATGTGTCTAACATATCAAACCAAGGAAACGCAATATGCTCATGACATTACCGATGATAAAGGGCGGGTCGTTAATCCTATAGCGCTACATATGTCACGGTTTGGCTCGTACGAAGTTAATGATAAATTCAACACATAAGTTTAACCCAAGTTTAAAGTATCAAGCCATCACGTATACAAGCATGTTATAGGAATGTTCATGTGTTTAAGAAAAATGTTCATGTGTAAGTTTTTGATAAGTAAACATGTTATACCCCAAAAGTGGTAAAAGTAAAAAGGGGTAATACGAGTATACTCACAAAATTGCTAAGTCTTCCGATTATCCAAGTATGACGAGTTGATGAGATAGGAGGACGGAACACCGAGGTCACCCTATATGGGCAAACGATGGTGCATGAGTAAATAGGATTACGACGGAAGATTTGAAGTGGAATATAAAGTCTATCTTGTTGATAAATGCGTATATATATATATATATATATATTTTACATAGTTTAAGTAAATATTCTAAATTAATTCCATCAAGAGTATTATAGAAATGTTGTTACAATGGACGTATATTCATAGTTATTGTTATAAAAATTATTTGGATCCAATACGATTTCATTTGTGGTTTGACTATAATGTATATATATATATATATTTTAACGAAAATCGGGCAGAGTTTCCTCTGTTTTTGGACGATCCCGACAACTAATGTGTCGATATATTTCCAAAACACAACACTAAGCACAACAATATATTTGTATGATTCTACGAATGTTTACAAATACAAGTTATCTAAAGTTCAGTTCCGTGATAAAATATTAATTGATACAAAGCAATAAAATTTATATTTTCGCCACTTTTATTTGTGTCTCGTGTTTAACCCGATGACCCAACGGTTGGCCGGGTATGACTGGCTTTGACCACGTCTGACCGAAACGTAGCCCGAGCATCAAGCCGTAACTCAAGCTATCATCTGACCCGTCACGCCTCGTGAACCGAACCCGAATCTGTGCAAATCGAACACGAGAATCTGAGCCGAGATCAACTGAACCAAAATAACCAAAACTTGTACCTGAATCGAAACAAATCCGACAGAAATGGAATTAACAGACTCGTGACCGAAAACTAACTCAAATAAAATCAAAACCTTACCTGAACCGGAATAACCACCGCTGACCCGAGTCCGATCGAACCCGAATCCAATAAAGTCTGAATTTTGAGCTAGGACTAAATCCAAACTCGAACTCGACCCGAACTGAACTGAATCGTCGCTGCCTTCTCTCTCATGTCTCGTTTCTCTCTCTCCTCTGTTCTCGGTCGTCGCGCCGTCGAGCGCCGCCACCACCACAGTGGTGGTCGGCCGTTTAGTTGAGCAGGGGGGAGGGGTTGAGTGCGGTGGTTTGAAGCAGAGAAGGGAGATGAGCGAGAGGGGGAGGGGCCTGTGTGTGGTCGGAGAGCTCACTGGAGCTAGATAGAAGACAGGGGGGGTGCGGGTGAGCATGTAGCCGGTCGGAGATCGAAGCCGGAGAAGACGGGGTGCCGGAGCTCGGCCGGAATTCCGGCTCCGGTCGCCGGTTATGTGAACGAGAGGGTGAGAGCAGGGGAGGGGCTAGGGTTTTCTGTGAAGGAGAAAGGGGTTTGAGGTGTTTAAATAGTTAGGGTTAGGTAGTGTGTTGGGCCCAAGGCCCGTTAACCCGTTCTAGCGTTTTTTTAGCGGCCCGATCGCGTCTACAAGGTCCGTTTTCGAACCCGAGCATCGTAAAATGTCATAAAATGTTGCTTTAGGTCCGTAAATTTGTAAAGTGGTGCCGATACTCGTTATCAGTCGCGTCCGTTTGTCGTTTCGTTAAAACGCGTATAATGTGTCGTCGTTGTCATTTTAATCCGTTTCTTAATCCGATTTCGACCGTGAATTCCAAAACAGAAAAGCGGGCACGTATTTCTAAAAATGGAAATACGGAAATACGGGGCGTTACAGTCTCCCCTACTTTAGGAAATTTCATCCCGAAATTTATTCAGAAGGAAGACTTGAAAGGGTTTTGGCAAACAGAAGAGGATCGTTTAAAATCGAGGCTTGTAAGAAGGGCAACGGAGGATAATGGAGGTATAAGGGTGAATGATTGATCTATAAACGATTACAAGTATTAGAATGGCATACGTATCGGATAGACAAAAGTAGTGCGTTAAGAATGAGGTCTCGTCGAGGATAATCGGATATAATGCGTTTGTGAGTTGTTAAAATTTACGTATTAGGTCTAAGTAGGTCTGCAAGACACTGAATTTCTCATGGCACGTTTTACGAAAGTTTGGTAACATGGTGGAAACACTTATATATAGGAAGTACCAGCGGCGTATCCACTATGCTTTGACCACATTACTTCCGTTTCGTATTCGGTGTCATGTTACGTTCCGTGACTTACCATACACAGTAGTACACTCTAGGGTTCTCATACGCCTATCACTATAATCCCGTGTGCACCCGCGATTATGTTGATCATCGCATGATCCGCATAGCTTGTACTATTGTGTATGAATCAGGGTATTCATAAATGTGAAAAAGTAAGAACATGTACGTATAAGAATGTAGTATGTAAGCAAGTCCATGCTTAAGTATGTATGGGACCCACGCAAGCGAATCCTCGGATTACGCTCGTGTATAGGTACGAATGTATAAATCATGTTTATGAATGAAAGTATGAGCATAAGTTTAAGTATGAATACGCATGTATGTATGAGCATAATCATAAACGTATAAGTAGTATGTGTACAAGCATAAGCATAAAAACATATAAGTAGTATGTGTATAAGTATAATAATAAAACGTATGAAAAAAAATGAGTATAAATGCGAGTACAACATGAGTATAAGCGTAAACACAAGGCGTATGAGTATAAATACAAGTATCAGTGTGAACATAAGATGTATGAGCATAGATATGAATATGAATATAGGTGTAAAACATGAAGGTTAAGTATGAATAAGATATGCGTGTATGAACATAAGTGTAACAAAGTTGTGTAAGTGCAAATGGGAACATAAAGCGTATGAATATGAATATGAATACGAATGTAGTATAGACATGAATGTAAGGACAACGTAAGTGTATAATTGTGAGTGTATTTATTAACGTAAAACGTACGAGTTTTGAATCGTGAGTATAACATAAATGTGTATGTGTGAACATAAGTGAAGGCGTAAAATGTATAAGCATGGATGTAGAAAATAATGATTTTGTTTATAGTATAAATCGAAATACACGAGTTTATGCGCGTAAAAGATCAAAAGTTTTGAGTATGAAAGAAAAAGTGAACGAGTGACACGCGTGAGATTGTTGTGAGATATTGACTAAAATGTATAAAATGGTATGCATATGTAGTTGTTTGCGTAAAACGTGAAGTTAAATAGATTGAGTTGTCATGAAATGTAGAATCTAGTTTGTGAATGTAAGGGAATATAAAGCAGCTATTGGTTACGTGAAACGTGCTTTGTAAAAAGAATGGAAATGCTACTACGGTTTTAAAAGAGATTACATAACTTGAAAATTTGTCGGTCCTTATGAAGTTTCCTTGCCCACGTGTTTTGAAGTTAATTGACGTATCGAGTGAGGTTTTGAAAAGTTCTAGAGATTAATAAGTTTGCGCCGTTTTAAGTAACTTTGTATTAGAAAGTTTCGAAGTTTACGGATTTCCGTGAAAAGTTGATCCTTTAGAAAAAGGAATTTGGTATATGGACTTAGTGTTTGCTGAAAAAGCGTCTTTTAATAAAATGTTTTATTGCTTTTGAAAGAAGTTTTAGTAAATGTTGAATAATATTTGTAATATTTTATAAGTGTTTCAATAGTTATGTTGAATACAAAAGTTTGTGAGCAATGGTTTTGTGGGACCGATTAAGTTGATGAGTAGCATTTCGTGAAATTTTGAATGTCGGGGAATAAGTGTTTATGGTAAAAGCTAAGAATTTTGTGTATGCGAGTGAGGTGAAATTAGATTATAGAATAAGAGGTACGTTTAAATAAATGAAGCATTTGAAATACATGATAAACGATTTAGGTATAAACATGATTGCGTTTACATAATATAGTCTATTAAAAGAAAGCGTTGGTAACGATCAGCTAAGTAAGGGAATCACCCCAAATCCGTTGATGATGTCGTTGTAAGATGAGAAAAGAAGCGGAGTTAATCATCAAGTTAAGGAAATCACTCCTATCTCGATGACATGTCTCTGCTCGTTGTTATAAAAGCGTAAATAGAATTACGTGAAATCATGCATGCTAATAATGTATAATCGTATGAAAAGTAAGAGTATGATGTTGCGCAAAAATGAAATCTCGAAAAATTGTTCAAAAGTGACAAAAGATCGAAAATAATAAAGCGTAAGCTCGAATAAAATTTGGACGGTTCCAAACGGAACATTGACTAACCAAAGTGGTCGAAAGATCTTTTGAAATTGAGAAACATGTTTTGGCCTAATAGGTGGAATACTCTCGCCGATATCTCGGCTAACGGTATTCACCCTTCCAGTTACTACATGTTCCCAATCCATCAAAAATTCGAGACTTGGCGGGATTAATGAAAATCAAGGAGTGGAACTAGTCGACAAGGTGCGGGTTTCACCCCTAACTTGGCGATTTAGTATCCTAAGTGTGGTTGGTACTCGTCGGGTCAAAATTTGATTTCAACACTTTGACAAGGGTCCACTAGAATTCAAAATTTGAATTTCTCCATCAAGGTGAGGATTTCACTCCTAACTTGGTGGTGAATTTCGTGTAAGAAAAGAAAAGTAGAAGGATTGAGAGTCATTCACCAAATTGTGGGTTTCACGCCTATTTTGGTGAAGTCGTCTCGTTTGTGTATTATGAGTGTTTTCGGATTTAGAAGTACCGAGTAAAATGCATGAGGGAAATGTATGTCAAAGTAATACGCAAATAAGTATAAACACGTAAGAGGGTATGTCAAGAATGGTACATAAATAATGAAATGATAAATCAAGTATTAACACAAAGAGAAATAGGTCGAGAATAATACGTAAAGAATCGAACAACGAAACAAGTATTAACACATAATAAGACAAGCATTAATGCATAAGAATAACATGTCGAATATTACTCACGAGTGATATACATGTTTATAAGAGCATAAATAAGAAACAAATAAAGCATCACGTAGTAGTTCAGGCAAATCATACGAACAAGGCTCTAAAGCTATAGACTAGGTAAAAGCATTCCTACTTTTCCTAATTCCCTATAGTTATGGCTCTGATACCAATCTGTCACACCCCAACCAATGGCGGAAACATCAGGATGAGACGAAGTGTGAAGATTGCTAGAGACATCATAACACTATTTGTGACAATATTTAAATAATCCCAATTTCATTTCATAAATTCAAATAGTCAACATTACATAAACTCAAATGAAAACAAGTTCCAAAAGTAATACATAGCAACATAAGCAAAATTGATACAACATATTAAACCTAAACGTCTATATGTGTATCTAGGCATCAACGCTACTTCTTTTCATAACATCGTCATCATCAACCTGTAACATGTTTAAAAATACAATTCAATGCAAAAGCAAAGGCGAGTATACAAGTTTGATACATACATAGCAAAAGATAAGTTGTGAACAATTCCTCATAGCAAGCATGTGATTCAAGATAAACATTTAAACATGGCATGTGTCTAACATATCAAACCAAGGAAACGCAATATGCTCATGACATTACCAATGATAAAGGGCGGGTCGTTAATCCTATAGCGCTACATATGTCACGGTTTGGCTCGTACGAAGTTAATGATAAATTCAACACATAAGTTTCACCCAAGTTTAAAGTATCAAGCCATCACGTATACAAGCATGTTATAGGAATGTTCATGTGTTTAAGCAAAATGTTCATGTGTAAGTTTTTGATAAGTAAACATGTTATACCCCAAAAGTGGTAAAAGTAAAAAGGGGGAAATACGAGTATACTCACAAAATTGCTAAGTCTTCCGATTATCCAAGTATGACGAGTTGATGAGATAGGAGGACGGAACACCGAGGTCACCCTATATGGGCAAACGATGGTGCATGAGTAAATAGGATTACGACGGAAGTTTTGAAGTGGAATATAAAGTCTATCTTGTTGATAAATGCGTATATATATATATATATATATATATATATATATATATATATATATATATATATTTTTTTTTTACATAGTTTAAGTAAATATTCTAAATTAATTCCATCAAGAGTATTATAGAAATGTTGTTACAATGGACGTATATTCATAGTTATTGTTATAAAAATTATTTGGATCCAATACGATTTCATTTGTGGTTTGACTATAATGTATATATATATATTTTAACGAAAATCGGGCAGAGTTTCCTCTATTTTTGGACGATCCCGACAACTAATGTGTCGATATATTTCCAAAACACAACAATAAGCACAACAATATATTTGTATGATTCTACGAATGTTTACAAATACAAGTTATCTAAAGTTCAGTTCCGTGATAAAATATTAATTGATACAAAGCAATAAAATTTATATTTTCGCCACTTTTATTTGTGTCTCGTGCTTAACCCGATGACCCAACGGTTGGCCGGGTATGACTGGCTTTGACCACGTCTGACCGAACCGTAGCCCGAGCATCAAGCCGTAACTCAAGCTATCATCTGACCCGTCACGCCTCGTGAACCGAACCCGAATCTGTGCAAATCGAACACGAGAATCTGAGCCGAGATCAACTGAACCAAAATAACCAAAACTTGTACCTGAATCGAAACAAATCCGACAGAAATGGAATCGACAGACTCGTGACCGAAAACTAACTCAAATAAAATCAAAACCTTACCTGAACCGGAATAACCACCGCTGACCCGAGTCCGATCGAACCCGAATCCTATAAAGTCTGAATTTTGAGCTAGGACTGAATCCAAACCCGAACTCGACCCGAACTGAACTGAATCGTCGCCGCCTTCTCTCTCATGTCTCGTTTCTCCCTCTCCTCTGTTCTCGGTCGTCGCGCCGTCGAGCGCCGCCACCACCACAGTGGTGGTCGGCCGTTTAGTTGAGTAGGGGGAGGGGTTGAGTGCGGTGGTTTGAAGCGGAGAGGGGAGATGAGCGAGAGGGGGAGGGGCCTGTGTGTGGTCGGAGAGCTCACTGGAGCTAGATAGAAGACAGGGGGGGTGCGGGTGAGCATGTAGCCGGTCGGAGATCGAAGCCGGAGAAGACGGGGTGCCGGAGCTCGGCCGGAATTCCGGCTCCGGTCGCCGGTTATGTGAACGAGAGGGTGAGAGCAGGGGAGGGGCTAGGGTTTTCTGTGAAGGAGAAAGGGGTTTGAGGTGTTTAAATAGTTAGGGTTAGGTAGTGTGTTGGGCCCAAGGCCCGTTAACCCGTTCTAGCGTTTTTTAGCGGCCCGATCGCGTCTACAAGGTCCGTTTTCGAACCCGAGCATCGTAAAATGTCATAAAATGTTGCTTTAGGTCCGTAAATGTGTAAAGTGGTGCCGATACTCGTTATCAGTCGCGTCCGTTTGTCGTTTCGTTAAAACGCGTATAATGTGTCGTCGTTGTCATTTTAATCCGTTTCTTAATCCGATTTCGACCGTGAATTCCAAAACAGAAAAGCGGGCACGTATTTCTAAAAATGGAAATACGGAAATACGGGGCGTTACAATGTTCGAGATGGTTGGATTGAACCGAAAGAGAAAGGCTTCGAGTGGGGCTGCCGTCCGGTTCCAAGGGAGAGGAAAGGAGAGAGCTTAGGGTTTGTGTGTGTTGGTGTTTTGCAAGTAATGAGAAAACTAAACCTCCCTAAGGGTTTCATGTATGCGTAATGGGTGAGTGGGCCGAACCCATCTTTGGGTTGCCTTTTGATCTCGAGTCAAGCATAGTGATAGTGGGCCGAGTGGCGTGTGAGAGAAAGGAATAAACTGTGGCCCAATGGCTTGTGCGACCGGTTTGAATACATAACAACACATAACATAACACACATTCATTCAATTAATAAGGTTTCACGTAATCACATAATGTTACACAAAGATAGGTTCGAAATGCGAGTTATCACATTATCCCCAAGTTGAAAGAAATTTCGTCCCGAAATTTGGTACGTACTCACTGAGGCAGCTAGTTAAGTTGCATGGTTTTCCTGGGGTGTCACATCCTCCCCCCGTTGATCTGGAATTTCGTCCCGAAATTCCGTGGTAGCTTCAGCCTCAGTAGTGGTTGTACTGTTTGCGAACAATTGGGGATACTTTTGCTTCATTTGGTCTTCGCGTTCCCAAGTGAACTCTGGGCCACGACGGGAGTTCCAACGAACTCGAACAAGAAGTATTCTAGTGTTCTTGAGGACCTTGACATCCCGGTCCGTGATTTCAACTGGTTCCTTGACGAATCGCAACTGTTCGTCGATAGTGAGCTCCTTCAAAGGAACTATGAGGGTCTCATCTGACAGACACTTCTTTAGATTCGACACGTGGAAAACGTTGTGAACTGCACCGAGTTCTGCTGGTAGGTTTAGTTTGTAGGCCACTTTGCCTATTCTTTCTATGATTTCGAACGGCCCGACATACCGTGGATTAAGTTTACCCCGTGTGCCAAAACGAACCACACCCTTCCAAGGTGAGACTTTGAGTAGCACTCGATCCCCAACTTGGAATTCGAGTGGTTTCCTGCGCTTATCAGCGTAACTTTTCTGACGATTACGAGCCGCCACCATGCATTGCCGTATCTGTGCAATCCGTTCAGTAGCATCAACTACCATTTCTGGACCTGTGATTTGACTATCCCCCACCTCTGCCTAACAGAGAGGTGACCGGCATTTACGTCCGTACAATGCCTCGAATGGAGCGGCTTGGATGCTGGTATGGTAACTGTTATTGTATGAAAACTCCACTAAAGGGAGGTGTTTTTCCCAGCTGCTACCGAAATCGATAACACATGCCCGAAGCATGTCTTCTAGGGTTTGAATCGTGCGCTCAGACTGCCCATCCGTCTGAGGGTGATAAGCTGTGCTCATGTCTAATCGGGAGCCAAAAGACTTGTGCATTGCTTGCCATAGCTCTGAAGTAAATCGTGCATCTCGATCGGAGATAATAGAGGTCGGCACTCCGTGCCTTGAGACAACTTCCTTAAGATATACGTCTGCTAGAGTGGAGAACTTATCCGTTTCCTTAATAGCCAGGAAGTGTGCAGACTTTGTGAGTCGATCCACGATCACCCAAATAGTATCATTCCCACGTTGAGATCTAGGCAGGCCAGTAACAAAATCCATGGAAATTTCCTCCCATTTCCACTGTGGTATCTTGGGTTGCTGAAATAGGCCTGATGGTTTCTGGTATTCCGACTTGACTCTCGCACAAGTCAAGCACTTACTAACGTATGTTGCTATGTGGGCTTTCAGGCTAGGCCACCAATACGTAGTTCTGAGATCGTGGTACATTTTATCCGAACCTGGATGTACCGAGTAGCGAGACTTATGTGCTTCGTCCATTACAAGCTCGCGTAAGTTGCCATATAGTGGGACCCAAATGCGTCCTGTTATGTAGTAGGCGACGTCTTCCTTCTATTCTAACCGTTGCTTTGAACCACGTAAGGCTTCAGCCCTGACGTTTTCTGGTTTCAATGCTTCTACCTGAGCATCTCGTATCTGAGCAGGAAGACCAGACTGAATAGTAAGTTGTAGTGCTCGTACGCGCCTAGGCGTAGTGTCCTTTCGACTGAGGGCATCAGCCACAACATTGGCTTTGCCTGGACGGTACTTGATGGCACATTCATAATCATTGAGTAGTTCAACCCATCGTCGTTGACGCATGTTCAATTCCTTCTGCTTGAGGATATGCTCGAGGCTCCTGTGATCGGTGTAGATAGTGCACTTGGTACCGTACAGGTAATGTCGCTATATCTTAAGCGCGAAAACAACAGCTCCCTGATCGGAGTGTCGCGCTCCGGTCAAAGATAAGATTTATAAGCCCAAATTACCCTCAACAATGTGTTAGTGGTAGTAAGGGGTCGAACCACGAAGAGTATGTGGTTTGTGTGTGGATTCGAATGAATTAAAACAATTGTCACAATTTATGAAGCTTGCTAAAGTATTTTTGTGTTTTCGTTTAATTGATAGATATGATTTTTAACTAAATGGATTGATAAGAATGATTGACAAATACTACTTAACGATTGCAATAAAAACGGTTATTAGAACAATAATAATAAAAAGGAATCACGCCCGGCTTCGGTAATTGTTAACCTAGGATTTCTACAAGTTTTAGTTTCAACTCAAATGCATTCGATTAACGGATTTAGTGTACCGTGACTTAGGTGCTACTAACTATCAACGTCCCGAAGAACGGACAAAAAGACACTTTGTAATCAACACAAGTAAATCCTAACAACGATAATGCACAATGACATATCACCATTTCGCGAAGTCATAACTTTTAACATCGCTCGACAATTCACGAATTCGCAAAAAATGTAACACTATTATCAAGAGTTTCAAAAACCAAATACAAATTGTCACTAAGTTAAAACAAGAACAATTCAAAACCCTAGAATTAACAACTACCTACACCGGGGTGAAACCGAGATGATTAGCCGCTCATGGTTGAAGAAGCTTGATCACCGGATGTTTGGAACATGAGTGAAGGCATCTTGAAGGTTGATGGATGAGGGAATGATGAATGATTGGAGTTTGTGGATGATGATGGTGAGATGGTGAATGATTGGATGAACTAGGGTTTTTAATGGTGAATTGGGGATGATGATGAATGGTTCGGGTTCTTGGGTGTAGAGATGATGATAGATGGAGTGGTTGGTGAATGATAGTGTAAAAGATGGTGTGTGAGGCTCCAAAAACAAGATTCAAACTCCTCCAAAAGTGTAACTCCCGAAAATGATGTCCCACCAACTATTTTTGATTGTTCCAAACCCCCAAACAAGCAAAACAGCGTCAGCAACATTTAGAAGCCGTCGCCGACGGCCTGAAGCCCCGTCGGCGACGGTGCCTGCTTCCTTGTTTTCATCCGACGGCTTATTTCCCTGTCTACGGACGAATTTGGGCTACGGACATATGTGTAAACCGTCGGCGACGGCCCCTATGGGCGTCGGCGACGGTGCCTGGATGTTGGGTTTTCTGTTTCGTCCCTTTCTTGAGTCCGGTTGACCCGTTTCGCATCCCGGTGGTCCCATTTTCACTCCGGTGACCCGTAAAGCTCCCGAAAAGCTCCTTAAACTCCAGTAGACCTGCAAAACACAAATCTAATCAAGAGTAGGCAATTCGAAACTAAAACTTGTGTAAAAACATCAAATTAAACAATTACAAGCACCGGTTTTCAACCACATATCACATCCCCACACTTGTCTTTTGCTTGCCCTCAAGCAAATCTGTTTTTCACTTTCACGTGGGTCGAACAACGAATATACATCCCATTCCCGAGACAAAGGTTAAGGTCTAATGTCATGATAAAGTTCAAACTCTTTACAATATTCAATGTATTTAATGGTAACGTGCTTTTAGATACACAAATGGTTACCCAAGATTAATCCGTCCTTAAAACTAACAACTCATGCATATCCCTCACAATGTGCTCTCCACTCGGCTTAAAATTTGCTAACATGTATAATGTATTAGCATTTCAACAATTAATCGCTCAAAACCGATTAGAACACGTACCCGCATAGGCTTGCAACTCAATCATTCTCCACTATCGAACACAAATACTAAGCACAAGTCAAAAGGTCTTTGAGGGGTTGTAACGGGGCTAGGCGAAGGGTAGGAAATAAGATATTTTTAAAGTGGCTAGAGTGATGAAAATTCTACTTTTTATTACAAAATACTATCCTAAACAAAAGTAAACTATAAACATCCACTATGGGCAATAATCTTTCACCCTTTTATTCGATAACTACTAACGCTACTTTTTGTGTTTTTCTTCCACAATTTTCAATTCTTTTTCACATTTTTTTTTAACAAGATATAACAACTATACAAACTTAAGCTCCTATAATCGAATTTTCATCACATGGGTTTAAAAAGAAAAGGTTTAAGGTTTATGGGCTATAGGGTGGTCAAACGAAAGGTTTAGGCTCAAAATGGGCGACTAAGGAATTTGTTCGGGTAAGGATAGAGAAATGGTTTAAAGAGAAAAAGGTTTACCTAATGCCTTAATCATTCTCGTGCTTGTATTTGGTCTATAGTCTCAAACGTATCAAAAATTGCAAGTTCTACAATACGCGACTAACGGCCCACTAAAACAAAGAAACATGTAAATGTGAATCTATGATATATAAGTGGCTCAAACCTCACGTGTAAGGGTATGATATGTGATATGCATACATTGCTAGTTTCTTAGGTGAATTATTCCCAAATAACCACCCGCTAAATACCCTTTATGCTTATTAATTTGAACTTGACCATGACAAAAGACCAAATGGGTTGTGACATCCCTCGTTGACTTGGTTACTTGTGTCACACCCCCAAAATCCACACGCGGAGCATCACCGCTTGGGAGCGTGACTGACCAGGATCAAGCCACCAATCATATTGAACATGTAATTAATATTAAGTAAAATAAATGTAAACCATCCATTCAATACGATGGGTGTTCAAAACATAACCATAGTTTCAAAGTGTAGCGGAAGCATAGTAAATAAACCAACAATAGTTAATAGTTTTAAATGTCATAATAGTTCAACGTAGAAACCACGATCCCTGCCCACAACGACCCGCTTCTCCAGTGCAAGCTCCAAGTACCTAACGATCTGCAAGGCATGTAACAGAATGATCAACAAACTAGTTGAGCGAGTTCACAGTAAGTAAATGCGTAACAGTAAATAACGGGTGGCTCTACAGGGCCAATAGTAAGTTATACAGGTGGGGGCTTCCCATGTTATGTGACCACTAGACTATTCGTATTATCCCTGTTCTTCGTCCGAGAACAGTAGCGCGTATGAGGTGTGCGTAGGTTTTACGCACGTATCCTTTGTATCGAGGATAGTAATTAGTATATGACCACGTAGGTGTTATCCCGACCTACGGAAGAAGTAAGTAATGCGTACACGTAGGTTTTACGTGCGTGCCTGACATCCGAGGCAGTAATGGCATATGACCACGTAGGTGTTATCCAACCTACGGAACCACGTAGGTGTTATCCAACCTACGGAACCACGTAGGTGTTATCCCAACCTACGGAACCGTCCTGACATCCGAGGACCATGATAGGTGATAGTCTAGGAAAAGCGTTTGTACGTTATAAGTCAATTGAGACCTCTAACCCATTCCCACGACCCGGGAATCCCATGCCTTAGTAGGAGTGTGAACTCACCTTGGTTTGCTCGGTATGCTAGGTTATGCACTCACAAGTAATTAATCACGTCCTATTGTATGCACGTATAACAAATCAGTTCATGTTCGCAATGATACGCATGCAATCTAATGTCACATAGTGCTTGATAGCCAACATCATGCATCAATCATGTATCACATAACAGTCAGTTTGCATATCGGCACAACACGTATCATTTCACATTTAATCCTCAACTAGTGTACACGAATACAAATGTTAACATTCATCACCAAGCATGGCATGCCAAATAAATCAAACATACATTCCATCATTCAAAGTATGTTTATAACCCCCATTATCTTTCGTCCCAACTGTTATCTTTCGACACAACAGCTATCTTTCGACATATTAGTTATCACAGTTATCTTTCGGACCAATGTTATGTTTCGAACCAAATGTCATCTTTCGACCAAATGTCATCTTTCGGTTAATGCTATCCTTCGGTCAACACTACTATGGTTCGGTCAATGCTATCCTTCGGTCAACACTACTATGTTTCGACTAACAAGTATCTTTCGGTCACAACTATGTTTCGAACAACTAATATCTTTCGGTCAATATCAGTTACGTTTACTCAAGTTTCCAAGTTTAACCGTGATTAACAATTAACACAAATTTCACAAATCAGCTAACATCAACAAGATCAAACAAGCATGATTCCCATGTTTATCAAGAACCCTAATCTGAATAACAAGATCATTCAAACTATCCGATTTACACATAGGTGCCGATTACATAAACATGTCCGATTACAATATTCGGCCGATTATAAACCTGATTAACATAAACATCTTAACAACCATGACAATTCAATTCGTATATTATCCGATCATCGTGCAAATAATGTCCGGTTCTAACAACATTCTATCGATTAACAAGCAAGTCCGGCCGGTTATCAGGCATATCCGGCCGATCAACAAAGCTAAATCAACATGTTATCATCAAATCGTATTATCAATCACCCATTTAACAAACATCAATTCCTATCCGGTCGATCACCCTGACCTGATTAACTAGCCGATTAACAAACCAATTCGTAACATTGAACATGAAATCATTTAATCAATCAAAACAATACAATTAAACACTAACCGAAAATCTGGATGACGGAATGAAATCCTTCGAACAGGGAATGGGTCTGCTATGCCGTCACACACACAAGGAAACTAGGGTTTTTGGAAGTAACTATCGGTTTACATGCATTCACGTATATAAACGTATCACAGGAATGGGCCAAGCCCATTAGAAAGACTGGGCCGAAAGATGTCGAAGGATAGAGTCCTTGGTCGAAGGATATGTTTCGTGATCCTTCGAACCGAAAGTTGATCCTTCGAATCGAAGGTTATCTTTCGTGATCCTTCGAACTGTACGTCATGTTTCGTGATCTAGACTAAGTGTTTTAATAATAATTCTAATATTATTTTCTACCACAGCAAGTAATCACATATAGGCAAAACGACAATACGTTTCATTAAAACACAACGCGTACAATTTCAAGTCCACAATCCAAACAACTAAACAGTCAAAGTCAACGCGCATTTAATGCGAAAGTGAAAGTCAGAAACTCGAGTTGTCACATTATCCCCAACTTAAAAGAAATTTCGTCCCGAAATTTGGTACGCACTCACTGAGGAAGCTAGGTAAGTTACATCGTTCACTGGTTTTCCTGGGGTGTCACATCATCCCCCCGTTGATTTGGAATTTCGTCCCGAAATTCAGTAGTAGTAGCTTCAGCCTCAGAAGTGGATGCATTGATTTCGAATAGCTGGGGGTACTTTTCTTTCATCTGATCTTCGCGTTCCCAGGTATACTCTGGACCACGCTGGGAGTTCCAACGAACTCGAACAAGAGGGATTCTCTTGTGTTTGAGGACCTTAACATCCCGGTCCGTGATTTCAACTGGTTCCTCGACGAACTGCAACCGCTCGTCGATAGTGAGTTCCTTAAAAGGAACTATGAGGGTCTCATCTGATAGGCATTTCTTCAGATTCGACACGTGAAATACATTGTGAACTGCACCGAGTTCAGCTGGTAGGTTTAATCTGTAGGCTACTTTGCCAATCTTTTCTAAGATTTCGAATGGTCCGACGTACCGCGGATTCAGTTTACCCCGTTTACCAAAACGTACCACCCCCTTCCAGGGTGAAACTTTCAATAAAACCCGGTCTCCGACCTCAAATTCCAAAGGTTTTCTACGCTTGTCCGCGTAGGCTTTCTGACGGTCGCGTGCTGCCGCCATGCGTTGTCGTATCTGCGCAATCTTTTCTGTGGCGTCCACTACAATCTCTGGACCCGTAATCTGGCTATCCCCCACCTCTGCCCAACAGAGAGGTGACCGGCATTTACGTCCGTACAATGCCTCGAATGGAGCGGCTTGAATGCTGGTATGGTAACTGTTATTGTACGAGAACTCCACCAAAGGGAGGTGTTTTTCCCAGCCGTTGCCGAAGTCTATAACGCATGCCCGAAGCATGTCTTCAAGAGTTTGGATAGTTCGCTCAGACTGCCCATCCGTCTGAGGATGATATGCTGTGCTCATGTCTAAACGTGAGCCGAAGGATTTGTGCATCGCTTGCCAAAGCTCTGACGTGAATCGTGCATCGCGATCCGAAATAATAGAGGTGGGCACTCCGTGCCTCGAAACAACTTCTTTAAGATAAACGTCTGCGAGAGTGGAGAACTTGTCCGTTTCCTTGATCGGCAGGAAGTGTGCAGACTTGGTGAGTCGATCAACTATGACCCATATTGTATCGTTCCCACGCTGAGATCTAGGTAGACCTGTAACAAAATCCATGGAAATTTCTTCCCATTTCCATTGCGGTATCTTAGGCTGCTGAAGTAGACCAGATGGTTTCTGATATTCAACCTTGACTCTCGCACAGGTTAAGCATTTTCCAACGTACGTAGCGATGTGAGCCTTCATACTAGGCCACCAATAAGTAGTGCTGATGTCGTGGTACATTTTATCCGACCCTGGATGTACCGAATAGCGAGACTTGTGAGCTTCATCCATTACAAGTTCGCGTAAACCGCCATAAAGTGGGACCCAAATACGCCCCGTTACATAGTAGGCGCCGTCTTCCTTTTGTTCCATGCGTTGCCTTGAGCCGCGTAAGGCTTCAGCTTTGACGTTTTCGGGTTTCAGTGCTTCTAACTGAGCAGCTCGTATCTATGCAGGAAGACTGGACTGAATAGTAAGCTGTAGCGCTCGCACGCGCTTAGGTAAGGTGTCCTTTCGACTAAGGGCATCAGCCACAACATTGGCTTTGCCTGGATGGTACTTGATGGCGCATTCATAGTCGTTTAGAAGTTCAACCCATCTCCGTTGACGCATATTCAAATCCTTTTGCTTAAGAATATGCTCGAGACTCCTGTGATCGGTGTAAATCGTGCACTTGGTACCGTACAGGTAGTGTCGCCATATCTTAAGCGCGAAAACAACAGCTCCTAGCTCTAAATCGTGCGTCGTGTAGTTCCGTTCATGAACCTTGAGTTGCCGAGAAGCGTAGGCTATCACTTTATCACGTTGCATCAACACACATCCAAGACCCTGGATGGATGCATCACAGTATACCACGAAGTCATCTGTGCCCTCTGGCAATGAGAGAATAGGTGCGCTGCAAAGCCTATCCTTTAAGTACTGAAAAGCGGTCTCTTGCGTATTACCCCATCTGTAAACGACACCTTTCTGTGTTAGCATAGTAAGTGGTTGCGCGATCTTGGAGAAGTCTTTAATAAATCGCCTGTAGTAACCCGCCAAACCCAAGAATTGGCGTATTTCAGTCGGTGTACGCGGTGCTGGCCAGTTTCTGATCGAATCAACCTTGGATGGATCGACATGAATCCCATCCTTGTTCACCACATGGCCTAAGAAGTGGACTTCACGAAGCCAGAAGTCGCATTTTGAAAACTTTGCGTACAGTTGCTCTTTTCGAAGAAGTTCCAAGATAAGATGTAAGTGCTGCTCGTGCTCCTCCTGACTCTTGGAGTAAATCAAAATGTCGTCGATGAAAACGATAACAAACTTATCAAGATAAGGTTTGCACACCCTGTTCATAAGATCCATGAAGACTGCAGGCGCGTTCGTAAGCCCGAATGGCATGACAAGAAACTCGTAATGACCGTAGCGAGTTCTGAAAGCGGTTTTGGAGACGTCCTCATCCCGGACTCTCAGCTGATGATACCCTGAACTTAAATCAATCTTGGAATAGTAACACGACCCTTGCAACTGGTCGAATAGGTCATCTATGCGCGGAAGAGGATAACGGTTCTTCACCGTCACTTTATTGAGTTCGCGGTAGTCGATGCACATCCTGAACGTACCGTCTTTCTTCTTCACAAATAACACTGGAGCTCCCCAAGGCGAAGAGCTTGGACGAATAAAGCCCTTTTCCAAGAGCTCTTGTAGCTGCTTCGACAGTTCTTCCAGTTCGGTTGGAGCTAAACGATACGGTGCGCGGGCTATTGGTGCTGCTCCAGGAGCTAACTCAACCTGAAACTCGACTTGACGATGAGGAGGTAAACCAGGTAAATCTTCAGGAAACACTTGAGGAAAATCACGCACAACTGGTATATCCTCCAGCTTCTTTTCCTTTGCTGATGCGTCAGTGACAAGTGCCAGAGTGGCAGTATGCCCCTTTCGTAAACATTTCTGCGCCTTTAAGAATGAGATGATGCCAACCACAGCACCACTCTTGTCACCTTGTACTTCGAGAGGTTCTTGACTGGAGCGAGGAATACGAATAACTTTTTCTTTGCATAAGATCTCCGCGTGATGTTGGGATAACCAATCCATACCGATGACGACGTCGAAACTACCCAAAACTATGGGTATGAGATCAATCGAGAAAGTCTGACCCGCTAGAACAATACTACAACCCTTGACTACCTGTGCGGCTTCTACACTTTTACCATTGGCTAGTTCTACGACGTGTTTGGTGTCTAGGGGTGTTGGTGTACGTTTTAATAATTTACTCATTTTCAATGACATATAGCTTGTATCAGCACCCGAATCAAATAAGACAGTAACATAAATATCGTCGAGAAGAAACTTACCCATAACCACATTGGGATCATTCACTGCGTCTCCTCGACCCAACACAAAAGCACGACCACGAGCTTCATTGCCGTTGTTGTTGTTGTTTCCCCCGTTGTTGTTGTTATTGTTCCCGTTGCCCTGATTGTTGTTGTTGTTCCGGTTCCTGTTTAGCTGGGGGCAGTGTCTCTTGATGTGACCTTCAGCACCACAATTATAACACCCCTTGTTGCCCTGTTGCTGATTCTGCTGTGCCGGTGGCTGCTGCTGGTTCTGGTTCGCAGGTCGAGCGCTTCTACAATCTTTGGCCTCATGACCCATCTTGAGGCATCTTTGACAACGAACCTTATTACACTGGCCACTGTGATGTTTGTTGCAGGTGCTACACTTTGGAAGGTTTCCTCGATACCCTCCCTGCCTGTGGCTGCCTGAGGAGTGCTGACTGGGACTCTGGTAACTGTCTGTCTTTCGTTGCTGAGCTTGTGACTGTGCTGAAGCTGACCCCTTGCTAGAATCCCCATCCCATTTTCTCTTACTTTCACTGGGAGTAGCAAGTGTAGTAGAAGCAGTAGCGGTAGCAGTAGCACTGACACGCTTAGGCAGTTTATTCTGTTCCACTGCCTGATCGGTGATGCGATGAGCGAGACGCTGGATTTCCTGGATGTTGTTGAGGTTAGCCGAGGTAACGTGGCTCTGTATTTCTGGTGCCAAACCTTTGAGATACAACTCAATACGCTTGTATGGAGGGTCCACCATAGTTGGACATAACACAGCCAACTCATTTGATCTCTTAGTGTAAGCTTCGATTTCCGAACCAACCATTTTCAAGTTATACAACTCGTCCTCCAACTTGTGAATGTCTTCTCTAGTGCAGTATTCCCTTTTGATCAGTTCTTTGAAATCATTCCAGGGTGTGGCGTTAGCAGCTGCCAACCCTAAGATCTGCACTTGTGCGTTCCACCAAGTGAGCGCAATCCCTTCAAGTGTGCCAGTGGCGAACTTCACCCTGCGAGCCTCAGGGCATTCACACATTTCGAAAACCGACTCGAGCTTTTCAAACCAGTGGAGGAGTCCAACTGCTCCCTCCGTGCCACTGAACGAGCTAGGACGACAATCCATGAAATTCTTGAAGGTGCACCCAGGCTGTTGCTGAGCGGGTTGACCTGCTTGGGCGGCTGCAACTGCCGCAGCAATGAGAGCCTCTAGCTGGGCTTGAGTCATGTTAATTCGTGCGGCCATTGATCTTCACATCAAAGGCAACATAAGTGAGAAAGGTTCGCGAATAGTGTGATGACAGAAGAGTGTAAGCACATAAGTATTCTCATGCAATGACAAGTTGTGAGCAAGGTAATGTAAGCATACTACGAGCAAAGTTCTATGCAAATTCTAGCATGTAGGCAATAAACATAAACCTTATTACCTAGGAAATTGAGTCTTGCACGTGGAGCGAAGCGTCGTTGTGGATCGTTGAGAGTACTGTTCTGGTTATAGTCTGGTTTTAATAAAAACGTTTTTCCATATTAAAACCAAGTTCTCTATAACCAATGGCTCTGATACCAATCTGTCACACCCCCAAAATCCACACGCGGAGCATCACCGCTTGGGAGCGTGACTGACCAGGATCAAGCCACCAATCATATTGAACATGTAATTAATATTAAGTAAAATAAATGTAAACCATCCATTCAATACGATGGGTGTTCAAAACATAACCATAGTTTCAAAGTGTAGCGGAAGCATAGTAAATAAACCAACAATAGTTAATAGTTTTAAATGTCATAATAGTTCAACGTAGAAACCACGATCCCTGCCCACAACGACCCGCTTCTCCAGTGCAAGCTCCAAGTACCTAACGATCTGCAAGGCATGTAACAGAATGATCAACAAACTAGTTGAGCGAGTTCACAGTAAGTAAATGCGTAACAGTAAATAACGGGTGGCTCTACAGGGCCAATAGTAAGTTATACAGGTGGGGGCTTCCCATGTTATGTGACCACTAGACTATTCGTATTATCCCTGTTCTTCGTCCGAGAACAGTAGCGCGTATGAGGTGTGCGTAGGTTTTACGCACGTATCCTTTGTATCGAGGATAGTAATTAGTATATGACCACGTAGGTGTTATCCCGACCTACGGAAGAAGTAAGTAATGCGTACACGTAGGTTTTACGTGCGTGCCTGACATCCGAGGCAGTAATGGCATATGACCACGTAGGTGTTATCCAACCTACGGAACCACGTAGGTGTTATCCAACCTACGGAACCACGTAGGTGTTATCCCAACCTACGGAACCGTCCTGACATCCGAGGACCATGATAGGTGATAGTCTAGGAAAAGCGTTTGTACGTTATAAGTCAATTGAAACCTCTAACCCATTCCCACGACCCGGGAATCCCATGCCTTAGTAGGAGTGTGAACTCACCTTGGTTTGCTCGGTATGCTAGGTTATGCACTCACAAGTAATTAATCACGTCCTATTGTATGCACGTATAACAAATCAGTTCATGTTCGCAATGATACGCATGCAATCTAATGTCACATAGTGCTTGATAGCCAACATCATGCATCAATCATGTATCACATAACAGTCAGTTTGCATATCGGCACAACACGTATCATTTCACATTTAATCCTCAACTAGTGTACACGAATACAAATGTTAACATTCATCACCAAGCATGGCATGCCAAATAAATCAAACATACATTCCATCATTCAAAGTATGTTTATAACCCCCATTATCTTTCGTCCCAACTGTTATCTTTCGACACAACAGCTATCTTTCGACATATTAGTTATCACAGTTATCTTTCGGACCAATGTTATGTTTCGAACCAAATGTCATCTTTCGACCAAATGTCATCTTTCGGTTAATGCTATCCTTCGGTCAACACTACTATGGTTCGGTCAATGCTATCCTTCGGTCAACACTACTATGTTTCGACTAACAAGTATCTTTCGGTCACAACTATGTTTCGAACAACTAATATCTTTCGGTCAATATCAGTTACGTTTACTCAAGTTTCCAAGTTTAACCGTGATTAACAATTAACACAAATTTCACAAATCAGCTAACATCAACAAGATCAAACAAGCATGATTCCCATGTTTATCAAGAACCCTAATCTGAATAACAAGATCATTCAAACTATCCGATTTACACATAGGTGCCGATTACATAAACATGTCCGATTACAATATTCGGCCGATTATAAACCTGATTAACATAAACATCTTAACAACCATGACAATTCAATTCGTATATTATCCGATCATCGTGCAAATAATGTCCGGTTCTAACAACATTCTATCGATTAACAAGCAAGTCCGGCCGGTTATCAGGCATATCCGGCCGATCAACAAAGCTAAATCAACATGTTATCATCAAATCGTATTATCAATCACCCATTTAACAAACATCAATTCCTATCCGGTCGATCACCCTGACCTGATTAACTAGCCGATTAACAAACCAATTCGTAACATTGAACATGAAATCATTTAATCAATCAAAACAATACAATTAAACACTAACCGAAAATCTGGATGACGGAATGAAATCCTTCGAACAGGGAATGGGTCTGCTATGCCGTCACACACACAAGGAAACTAGGGTTTTTGGAAGTAACTATCGGTTTACATGCATTCACGTATATAAACGTATCACAGGAATGGGCCAAGCCCATTAGAAAGACTGGGCCGAAAGATGTCGAAGGATAGAGTCCTTGGTCGAAGGATATGTTTCGTGATCCTTCGAACCGAAAGTTGATCCTTCGAATCGAAGGTTATCTTTCGTGATCCTTCGAACTGTACGTCATGTTTCGTGATCTAGACTAAGTGTTTTAATAATAATTCTAATATTATTTTCTACCACAGCAAGTAATCACATATAGGCAAAACGACAATACGTTTCATTAAAACACAACGCGTACAATTTCAAGTCCACAATCCAAACAACTAAACAGTCAAAGTCAACGCGCATTTAATGCGAAAGTGAAAGTCAGAAACTCGAGTTGTCACAACTTGTGCTTTTGAGATTGCTTTGAAAACAAGACATTTTTGAAAAATTTTTGAAATTTTCCCCCATCCCCACACTTGAGGTAAACATTGTCCTCAATGTGTAGTGTTTAAATGAACGGGTCAAAATCGAAAATTTTTTACTACTCCCCCATCCCCACACTTGAAGTACATATTGTCCTCAATGTGTAGGAACTAGAGTTTTAGCAACGCACAAGGGATGTGACACGACTAACCTTCCCAACTTTTCACCCCGGAAATTAAAATACATATTACAATCCACTTATTCTAAACTACCAATCAAAGTAAAAAGAAACACATGCACCTGATTGTTATCGCTTGATGCTCATATTCTTCGTCTCTTCATAAAAGTGGTTGTCCCTCAAACCCGTTATACCTACAAATTCTAATCCTTGTGTAGAAGCATGCTTCTCACAACCATCAAAATTTGTTAGTTACTTAGTTCTACCATTTTTATGAACGTATTACCAAGCCATGCATTATTTCACTTCGATTTTATGTGGAAAATATTTTACAACAACAACAAGCCTAACTCACTTTTGTAGGAATCACGACGGCATTTAGCATATGCACGCAAGCCCTTTAAACCTCCCGATAGCTCGGGAGGACGAGTCAGTCTCGTGAGGGTTATATAGGGAACACACCCACAAAGTTCATTTAACTAGGCAATAATTTAAATAATCAAAAAGAGAAAAACGAAAATAAACAATAATATACAACAACAACAACAAAAACGTACCTCGCCTCTACGGCTGATATCTCTCATTAGGGTTCACTGGCGGGTTCGGCTGGTACGGATAACCAGTAAGGGCCTCAAATATATCCCTATAGTTATCCAGCGGGCTTGACTCTTGTTGTGGTGGCGGTTGGTATGGCATGGGAACGAAACTCGAACCGACTGCTTCGGGCCAGTGAGGGATTGGATCGGATGGCCCTCGCGGATGAGGAAGGTTGGGGTAATCGGTCCACCCCGAATGTTCAGCATATGGAAGCCCGGCTTGATAATCTCGTTGATGGCGTTCTTGGTCATGGAGTACCTTGAAATTATTAATCGCCATCTGGTTGGAGAAAGCCATTGCCCCCCATCGGCGTTGGTCCAACTCTGCTTGTGCATTCCGGCGCCTAGCATCCTCTTCCTCCCACGCTTGTCTGCGGGCCCTTTCCTCTTCTTGCAGCTGTATCATGCGTTCCATTTGTGATTGTTGCATCGCATATTGCAGCTGCTGTTCCTCCAACTGTTTTTCCACCCTCTCTCGAAAGGATGATTGAACACCCCATTGTTGTTGCGAGTACGCCCCTTGCGCCTCTTCCCATTCTTTCCGACTAGCATGGTACTCTCTTGCTTCACCAATACCCGCCGACATATTGTCGTAGATCGCTTGATCCCCACGGTTCCACAACTGATACGACGGTATTTGTCTTTGATTCACAAAATCTGCCACATTGGCAGAGATTTCCCTATGCTTTTTCCGGTACCTACGCCTCGGTCCCCGTGGACCGGAGGGATCAATGTCCTCCTCAACATCGGGCATCTCCTCATCGCCCCCTTCTTCCTCACCTTCTTCATCACTCTCTTTGTCGTTGAACCGATAACTATCCCCTTGGTCATCTTCAACCGTGTGCAAATGCCCAAAAGATTTCACGGTTATGTTCCAATGTTGCCTCATAGATGCGAAGTTGAATTGATCAATGGGTTTGGATACCCATAGTGAGTCTTGAGGTAATGCATTTTGTTGGAGAATCATGGCGCTGATCAATCTTGGGTAAGGAATCATTTTGCGTTTAAACGATTCCCGTGTATCCCATGTGTTAATCATAACAATTTGACGCCACGAGAGCTTGGGCGTCCCATATAACAATGCATGCACCACCCGACAGTCGGGTGCCTTCACCGTTCCACGGTCTCCAAACCGTACCATAATGTTCTCCAACGAGATACCTTGCAATATCTTTCCCATCAGAGACATATCTGCCCTTGCGTTACCTGCACCCCCAGAACCGGGTAATGTATCCTCCAAGAGAGTCACTGGGTCAGCATCATTTCTCTTGTTGTCCAAAAACTGATCATACCCATAATAATCATACGCGTCGACCCCAAACGAGTCAAACCTCGCTATAGCATTCATATTCTCGAAGCACATCACCATTTGATTTTTCCCGATGTTCCCAATCAACTTCCACCTATGAGCTGGTCTATCGGAGTGTTCAAAACGAAGGGTGGATAGCCACTCACAAACTGCCCCCAAGTACACCCGATTGGTGATGTCATCACACCAATCAATCACTCGCTCCCAACCGAGTTTCTCGAACCTTTGCACTATCCCAATCTTCCTAAACTCTTCAACATCCACCGTACGTTCACAAACCGCCCTGTCGGGTACGGGTTTTGAAATGCCCGTAACCATTTTCATCTTCCACATCTTGGCTTCCAACCTCTTATTATTGTATCTAGAAAGAGCCTTTGTTTTCTCTCCCTTCCATGCCGAAGCCGACCCACTGTTCTTAGCCTCTTCCCAAGCCCAATCTTGTCTTTCAAGTTGACCATCGCCTTCTTCTACATTACTAAGTTGTTCCCAACGTCTTTGATAAACCCCGGAGCCTGAGCCGGCTCCGAAAGATGATCCTTGACCGGAGGTCTTTGCCTTCTTGCTTCCACGCAACATGACTACAATCACAAGACAAAAATAACAACAATTAGTACATTCCAACCTTCAACAATCTCAAACTTTGAACATGATATGTAATGTTGAACTTTAATCCAATTTTAGATGTAAAATCGCTTTTTTAAACTTCTAAAGTCGCTCATTTTATCATCTATATTGACTAACACGTTTATTCCTAAGATTTTTCAATAAAAAATCTTGGTTCAACAATGTTCAACATCACTACTATGTTCAATCATGCCAAAATCTTAGTGTAATCACATCACTAAAACTAAGCATGCTCAAACCCCACCCCAATCAAACAAACACCCTTGAATTTATGCTTAAACATCCTACATTATGATAAACAACCTACTCTTAAACAATAAGTCTAAAATTTCGGAAGAAATCACAACACATATGAAAATCATGCACAAATTGAGTGAAAGTTCATACCTTTAGTGAAGATTGACAACAATAACCAAAGAAAAGTGTAAAAGAAGAACTTGGTTGAACACTCTTCAAGAACCCTAACACACACGTCCAGAAATCTTGCAATCAAGCAAGAATTGATGGAATTGGTTATGGGGGGTTTTGTTCTTCTCTGAAAATCACTCAAGATAGACTCAAGAATCAAACGATTTGGTGGAGATTTGAGAGAGTTATGGAGAAAAGAAGAATTAGGGTTCTAGAGAGAACTTGGGGAAGATGAAGTTAGAAGGCAAAAGAGAGAAGTAGGAAACGTATGGATCTGAATTGGTAGTGCTATTAGGTTGATTCCGGGTCGAGTATGTGGTCAAAAATTGTTTCGGGTCGAGTTTAAGTACCACAATAAGAGTTTGGATGCAATTTTGAACCACAAAAACGAACAGCCGTCGGCCTCAATTAGACGCACCGTCGGCGACGGGCACACCTGCCGTCGGCGACGGTCCTTAAATTTTTGTCTGGTGGCGACGGCTTATTTTGCTGTCTACGGAGAAATGTGGGCTATGGTATTTTGGAGACACCGTGGGCGACGAAGAGCCCAGCCGTCGGCGACGGCTCTTGTATCTTTCATTTTTTAATTTTTTCAATTTTTTTTAAAGAAAAGAGAATTTTAATTAATTTTTATTAAGGGGCTATGCACATATAAAAATCCTAAAAAATATTAAAAATCTTTTTGTGATTTTTTATAAGTTGAAAACAAAACTTAAACATAGCATAGGTGTCGTTAACGGCCTTACCACCCCCCAAAAAAAATCGTGTATTGTCCTCAATACACATAAACAAGTCTAAAACATACCTTGTATCTTCATGACCCGTTCGTAATGTCTGGACTTCACACAATCAAGAAGGATTAGTAGGAATTGAAAACGATAATCCTCGAAACACCCAAACAATTAAACAAATATACATAACTTTACACCAAGTGTTACTGGTCCTTTTCATTCGACCTCGTAAACCGGGAAACTTACCACGAAGCTTACCGATTCCTTGTTCGCATCCACTTTCTCGTTACCCTCGAGAAACGGTTTTAGCCGATGACCATTTACCGTTTGCCTTACCCCGTCCTTCGGGTCCTCGATAGTAACATCACCCAATTGTCCGACCCGGGTGACAACATAGGGTCCCATCCATTTGCTTCGGAGCTTTCCGGGAAAGAATTTGAGCTTTGAATTGTAAAGCCACACCTTTTGACCTACTTCGAATTCTTTCTTCCTCAACTTGGCATCATGCGCTCTCTTCATTCCGTCCTTGTATTGAGATGCGTATTCATATACCGTCTCCCTTAGCTCCTCCAATTCACACAACTTGAGCTTCCGTTCCTTACCTGCATCATCATATTGCACATTAACCTCTTTAATAGCCCATAACGATTTGTGCACAAGTTCAACCGGCAAGTGACAATTTTTACCGTAAACCAACCGGTAAGGTGTAGTGCCTATAGGTGTCTTATGTGCCGTTCGGTAGGCCCATAAGGCATCGTTCAATTTAGTTGACCAATCCTTACGGTCCGCCCGCACAGTCTTTTGCAAAATCTGTTTGATTTGCCTATTTGACACCTCAACTTGCCCGCTTGTTTGCGGGTGATAGGGGGTAGCAATCCTATGGTCAACACCAAACCGCTTTAAGAGTTTGCCAAACCGAAAATTTTTAAAATGAGATCCTCCATCACTTATGATGACACGAGGAATCCCAAATCTTGAGAAAATATTGGTTTGGACAAAGTTGCATACCACGGAATGGTCGTTCGTCTTGGTGGCTATTGCTTCGACCCATTTTGACACATAGTCAACGGCCACCAAGATGTACAAATTGCCATAGGAATTGGGGAATGGGCCCATGAAATCAATACCCTATACATCGAAAACATCGACTACAAGGATTGGTTGCATGGGCATCTCATCCCTTTTTGAGATACCCCCTAACTTTTGACACTCTATGCAATTTCTGGCAAACTCGTTTGCGTCTTTGAAAATAGTAGGCCAATAAAGGCCACTATTCAACACTTTATGACCCGTTTTGTGACCACTAAAGTGACCACCACATGCAAACGAGTGTAGATGTTGCAGCACGCTCGGAATCTCTTCGTCATCAATGCATCTCCTTATAACTTGATCCGCACACTCCTTCCACAAATGTGGTTCTTCCAACCGATAATACTTGATTTGGGACATGAAGTGTTGCCTTTTCCGTCTATCCCAATGCGCCGGCATATCACCTGTAACAAGATAATTGACAATGTTAGCATACCATGGCAATTTATCTAGTTTCATTATGTGCTCATCCGGGAAAGACTCATTGATCTCGAAGGCTTTCGGATCATCGTCTACCATCAACCGGGACAAGTGGTCCGCTACCACATTCTCAATGCCTTTCTTCTCCCCTATCTCCAAATCAAACTCTTGGAGCAACAACACCCATCGGATTAATCTCGGCTTCGCATCTTTCTTCTCCATGAGGTACCTAACTGCAGTGTGATCAGAGTAAATAATCACTTTACTACCCCATATATAAGACCGAAATTTATCCAATGCATATACCACCGCAAGTAGCTCTTTTTCGGTAGTTGTGTAGTTCAATTGTGCATCCGAAAGAGTCTTACTTGCGTAGTATATGGCAACGGGTTTCTTGTCAACCCGTTGTCCCAACACGGCCCCCACCGCATAATCACTTGCATCGCACATAATCTCAAAAGGTAACGACCAATTTGGCGATTGCAAGATTGGGGCCTCCACTAACTTTTCTTTTAAATTGTTAAAAGCATTTTGGCAATTTTCATTAATGTCAAACGGTTGGTCTTTAAGCAACAAATTACATAGAGGCTTCGTTATATCACTAAAACCCTTAATAAACCGCCTATAAAACCCCGCATGACCTAGAAACGACCTAACACCCTTAACAGTCGTGGGATATGGTAGAGTAGATATGACTTGTACCTTAGCACGATCAACCTCTATCCCACGACTTGACACTACGTGCCCCAACACAATTCCCTCTTGAACCATAAAATGGCTCTTTTCCCAACTAAGGACCAAACTAGTTTCAACACATCTTTTTAACACTTTATCTAGTTGGTCCAAACAAGTCTCAAAAGATGATCCAAAAATTGAGAAATCATCCATGAAGATTTCCAAAGACTTTCCCACCATATCGGAGAAGATACTCATCATGCACCTTTGGAAGGTGGCGAGAGCATTACACAATCCAAACGGCATCCGCCTAAATGCGAAGGTACCGTAGGGACATGTAAATGTAGTCTTTGCTTGATCTTCCAGATGGATGGCAATTTGGTTATAACCGGAATAACCATCTAGGAAGCAATAAAATTTTTGCCCCGATAACTTCTCAACTATTTGATCAATGAAAGGTAAAGGAAAATGATCTTTGGAAGTTGCGGTATTCAACTTCCTATAATCAATACAAATTCGCCACCCGGTTACCGGCCGGGTAGCTACCTCTTCACCTGCGTCATTTTTGTCGACTTGTATACCGGCTTTCTTGGGAACCGTCTGTGTTGGGCTCACCCACTGGCTATCCGAGATCGGGTAAATGATACCCGCATCAAGCCACTTCAACACCTCTTTCTTCACGACCTCCCGCATGTTCGGATTTAACCGCCTTTGTGCATCTCGAACGGGAGTCACATTCTCTTCCGTGATGATTTTGTGCATCACCACCGAGGGACTAATACCCTTCAAATCCGCAATGGTCCACCTAATCGCCGCCCGATTGGTGACCAACACCTCCATCAACTTTTTCTCTTGCTCTCCGGTTAAATTTGATGCAATGATAACCGGGAGAGTATTGCCCTCTCCAACATAAGCATACTTGAGATGCTTCGGCAATGCTTTCAACTCCACTTCCGGAGGCTCCACTAAAGACGGCTTCAATTTAGTATCAATGCTCTCCGGTAAGCTCTCGACTTGGTGCTTCCATGTCGGTTTTCCTTCTCTAACCGCAAGCACCTCCAAACTCCTCACTTCCTCGTCCATGCTTTTCTCCACCTCCACCTGTGACCTGTCAAACATATAACAATCCTCCATTGTGTTTTCCCCATAAACGACTGTGTCGCAAAGAGGTATACACGTGTCAACAATGTCTGCCATAAAGCATTCATCATCAACTGGAGGGCTCATAAGTCCGGAAAAAACATGCAACCTCAACCTCCAGTTTCCAAATGTCATGTCAACCGTTCCCGTTCTACAATCAATTTGAGCATTTGCAGTTGCTAGGAACGGTCGACCCAAAATCACCGTAGGTTGTTTGGTTGGGTCCTTGGCCACATAATCAAGTACAAGAAAGTCCACCGGATAGTAAAAATCCTCGATTTTCACTATCACATCCGAAACAATTCCACGGGGTAGTTTGGGTGTCAAATCGGCTAACACCACGGTGGTGTTTGACGATTGAAGTGGACCAAACTCGTATTGGTCATACAAACTACCCGGTAGAATGCTTACACTAGCACCAAGATCTAGAAGTGCCCGGTTGATTTTAAAATCGCCTACTTGAATTGAAATGATAGGCGCACCCGGATCTTGGAGCTTAGGTGGAAGTGCACCCGAAAGAATCGAACTCACGTTTTCGGTTAAATCTAATTTTTTTGGAAATTTGTGAGTGCGTTTTTGGGTAAACAAATCTTTCAAGTACTTAGCATACGACGGTACTTGTTTAATTGCATCCAAAAGAGGTAAATTGATTTTTACTTGTTTGAAAATTTCCAACAACTCTTCTTGTTGTGGACCTCTTTTGTTTACAACCTTTTTCGTCGGTCCCTTCAATGCTTCGGGATAAGGGGCGGTATTAGCCTCCACACCCTTTTCCTTAGCCTTGGGGACGGGGATGGTCGCAACGGGAGTAACATTATTCTTTTTCAAATCATTTTTATTTTGACCCGTTTGACCATCCTCAAGCTCCTCATCACTAGCATCTTCCACCACCCCTTCAACAAATTGGGGTGGTGGTGTTTTGACACCATTATCAACAACTCGACCACTACGTAAAGTAACTTTATTAATTGGTACCTCACGTGTGTTCCTCGAGCTCGACCCTTGATGCTTAGGGTTTATGGTGGTGTCACTTGGAAGCTTCCCCATGCCTCCCTTTATTTGGGCCACTTCTTCCACTAGTTGACCCACTTGTTTCGCCAATGCTTCGTGTGCTTTGTCTTGGATCTCATTTGCCTTCTTTATTTCTTTGACATCACTGTGAGTCTCCTTTTGCATGTTGAGCAAAGCATCCATCTTGGCACTCAAGTCATCACCACCGGTTTGGTTGTTTGACCCACTTCCATTACCGCCTTGGTTGTTGTAATTCTTTTGGTACCCACCTTGGTACCCTTGTGTAACACCTCGAAAATTTACGTCCAATAATGCATTGACACGTGTCATAGACTTTGCATATGCGAAAACAAACTTTAGAGGGACTAAAGTTGACAAACGGTGAAAACTATGGAACGTAAGGGTCCAAAGTGTCAACAATGGATAAATAGACTCTATGATAACCCTACATAATGTTATAACCTTAAACGGATGGATCATGGATCATACGAAGCGGAAATTGCACGAAAGTGAGGAATTTCAAACTACAGGGGCCAAAAGTGTCAACATGTTGAATTTATACCTCTGAGTGATCTTTTGGCAGACCCGAAGCTTTGTAATGCTAAAATATACTCACTAGAATATGTGGTAAAAATTTCATGAAGTTTCGTTATCGTATGAGAAAGTTATGGCCAAAACCGTACTTGAGGGGTTAAAAGCGTCAACGTCGAATTTCATGACTTTTCGGGTGAGCGCAAAGTTAACCGAGGACATTACCATGTTGGTAAATGTCCCAAGGTTCTTAGAAACCAAGTTTGAGGGTTTACGAGTCAAAATAAATAGCCGAAACCTCGCGTGCAAAGACAGGGACCAAAACTGCCACATTTAATAAAAGTTTGGCAGCTGCAGACACCAGGCGGCCCGCCTGGGCTGCCTAATGCGGGCCGCGACCCACTTCCAGGTGCAGAACTTCGCGAACTGGTGTGTTTGGGTCCGATTTCTAAGTGGGAAACAGCTAGCATCACCACTAAAACTCACCAATAAGATTACATGCATGTTGGGACACCTGTGATGCTTTCACAACTCCTGAAACCTCCATAAATCAGATCAATTGTTCACTTTTTGAGGCACTTGTGTTGTAACAAGAACACTAGTAAACTTGCAAGAACTCACAAGCATTCCAGGAGCAATCTGATCGACAAGGCAACCTCCAAGTGCTATCTAGGCTTCATTAGGACCCTTGTAAGCATTCATATCATTCTCTAATTCGTTCTAGCTTTGATTATTAGCAAAAAGTCAATCCGCTGTTCATATAGTTTGACTTTTCGATTAAACGAATTTGGCTCTGTCATTTCTCAAATTGAAACTACTTATAAGTTGGTATTTATGTGGGAAACAAACCCTCAAAAGGGTATTCTCTGATTCCCACTCTAAGCATGCTATTTGTCGAGTCAAAGTTGTTCTTAAAAAGTCAACAGAAATTGTTTTTGTGAAATATAACATAAATGGTAATGTTGATGACATGCAATCAGTTTGATTATCAAAAATAGCTTTATAATGAATGTAAGAATGTGTTTTATCATAATCAACTCGACAATCTTTAGTATAAACTCGGATCGGAACCGAAAGTCTTATACAACGACTTTTTCGTTGACTCTCGATTCGGATCCGTGCATGCATGTTTGAGATCTGTATTAGAGTTTATTTTTGACCATTTTTATTTAAGTTTAACTCTCTGGAATTTTTACCACTTGAGTCTATGCTTAACCGATTCATATGCATGTTTCCGATTTATGCTTAAAGTTGACTATTTTGCCCTTTTTGATATAAAACGTGATTTTTGGAAAAGTGAAAGAGTAGAAATCTTTATTTCTGATTTATAAACTTGCACCGAAAATTTGAGATCAGTTGGAGGTCCAGATTTTGAGTTATGGCCGATATCGTAAAACTATAGCTTTATGTTAAAGAAACGGCGCATTTAGCGTATAACCCATTTAAGGCCACGTTTTGATATAAAACTTTTTACCCACTGATGTTATATAATATTTTGGGATTTTTGAAGATTTTTATTTAATTTTTGGCTGATCGTATCATAGGTCGCTAAGCTTGATTCGGTGAATACCGGTTTTGACCTTTTAAGCCATAAAATGAGTTTTATAAATCCTTTTGACCCCAAACCTTTTTTTACTGATTTTATTTGTTAAATAAATTATTTTAAGCATTCTGGAAATATAAAAATCTCAGCTTTCTTTTGAGAACCCGGAAACGGCTCTAAATCGCATTTCTAAGCATTTTTAACGCATAGTATGCGTTATACCTATATTAAACACATAAGATTCATACCTACTGATGTATTTAGCATATTTTTATAAAATAACAGTAAGTATAAGTTTTTGAACTCAGGTTTCCAGTTTTGACAGTTTTAGCCCTTGTGAAATTACTAAAATACCCCTACGGTGCATAGTTTGATTTTAAATGATAAGTTTTGAATACGGGTCATACCCTACTTTTATAATATGTCAAATTAAGTATATTTACTGTATAAATCAGACCTGTAACTCAGATTTCCAATTTAACTCTTTTATAATCTTTTAAATGACCAAAATGCCCTTATAAGGCATAAATTGAGTTTAAATTCATTCGGGGCATGATGGAACATAACTTGCTGATATTATATCATATTTAAAGCATATTATCTCAGGGAACTTGCATATGACTCTTTTGGCTACCCGTAACGCTCTTTTAGCGCTCGGTTCGGTTTATGTAACTAGTTTGCATAAATTGACCGAAACGGGTCAAACGTTGTCATTTTTGTCTCAAAATCCAGAATGTATTTAGTATACCCATATTATACAAGTATTCAAACTTGTCGGGTCTAAATCACATTCTATCCGGTCTTCGCTTAATCGTGCGCTTGAACCGTATCGTCCTTAAATTAACCGGTCTAAGCTTAGGCTTAAATAAAAGACCCGTTAGGAATCTAATAGGTTATTATAAACCTTTGTTCCAGAATAGGAGGCCCAGTAAAAGCTACCCTCACTTGCCAATTGTGATTCATACTTACTCAGGTAAATACTTTTTAACTTATTTTCCCTATACGGGCTTGGGTTACGGTATATAGAATACCGCTTGATCGAGCGTACAAAATCTTGCACCCTTGGGTGTTCAATTGAATAATTTTGATCGGCTCATTTAAACAGTCTTGTTTTACTTTAAGCCTTTGGGGGGTTAATGACCATGTCCCGGATATCCTTGGCATTATCTTACGAGATGGCCACGACCAGAGCACGAGGTGTAGGCGTACACCCGTCGTGTATAACTCTTTAATGTGGTGTGTCTATTAATCTTTAACCCGGACAAGATCCCGGGCTACTGAACGCACGAGTAACATGTAATTCGTTCACAAGATTATATTGTATAATTATCCCAAGATATAAAAATATTTTTATGCCATGTGCATTTAAATCAATTTTCAATCATTTTCAAAATGAGTCAGTTAATTTGTATTACCAGTGTAAACTGACGTATTTTCCCAAAAGGTTAAGTGCAGGTACTATACGTACTAGGCTGGTTGTTTCCTAAGAGCGTCCACAATAGTCTCGCAAGCTCGGACGACAATAAACTGTTGAACAATTATCTTATTTTATTTGATCCGCCTGTGGATCCGTTTCAACTATTCGTGATATTTAAATATTACATTTTATTTAAAGTTGAAATGAATCTATTTCTGCTTCCGCTGTGCATTATTATATATTGTGTTGTTTGTCTATGATGATGCCAACTACGTCACCATACCCCACACCGGGCCCACCGGTGACACGTGGAGATCGGGGTGTGACAGGTTGGTATCAGAGCCAACGCTGAGTGAATTAAACACTAGCCTTCTGTGTTTAATCTCAGTTACACAAATTGCACATTCCTCGATTTTAGAGTCTAGACGAAGAACTTAGGAAATGTTCAAATTTCTTTTTTTTTCTAACTTTGTCTTATATATATTTGTTGTGCCACTTGTTTGATTTTTGACAGGTTCAAGATGCCGCCACGTGTACGAGGAAGGGGACGAGGAGCATTCGCCACCTCTCATGATCATGAAGCAGGGCCTTCGCATAGGCGAACCCCATCAGCATCCCATAACGCGGATGCCCGTAACCTTTGGAGATCGTTCGCTGAACCCGCCAGGCACTCGCTGAGTACCTCACCTTCCCTACCACACTCTTTTGGGCCTCATTCTGAAAATGAGCCCCACAACTCCCACCAATCCTACATTCCTCTTCACCAGTCACCTTTTGATTACCCAGCACCCGTTTATCAGGGCCTGTACAACCCTGATGCCTATTTGGAAGAACCAGTGGGTCATAACCCACTTGGACCTGAAGACCACTTCCCAGGTGGCAACGAGATGGAGGTCGATGAGGATACCGATCCTTCCATGCCACCGTCCGGAACACCGAACCACCCCATTGAGATTTCAGATGGGTCACCGTTCAGGGGATCACCTTACAACGGTCTCGACAGTTACGAGGAGAGATTCAAGCAGCACGACTGGGTGTATACCCCTAGCTACCATAACTCTCCCATGCACCAGTCCTACCACAGCTCTCCTGTGCACTCACAGCATCACTCCCAGCAGCAGCTTCAGCAGCAGCCTCAGCAGCAGGATCCTTCTGAGGGATTCTGGCGCGACGTAGTCACTCCGCCGCCGCCACCACCTCCGGTTTTGCCTCCTCCGCCCCCAAGGCGAAGAGGAAGGAACGCCCGCATGTCTACACGGGGAGGGATACACATTGGCACCCCTCGACATTCAGGTAGCAGCCGCTACTCGCCGCTTCACGAGGAGTCAGAGATGGGAGAATCTCAGCATCCCGTCTCAGAGGTGACTTCTGCGCCTATTGCGCCACTGCCACCGCAGAACTTTGGAGAGCCAATCCCTGCGTATGCTAGCGCAGCACAGTTCAACCCTTTCGAGCCGACTTTTCCTCCAGGTTATGACTATACAGGGGATCCCTACTGGATAGCTTCAGGCTACAACCCTCTCAATCAGGAGAGTGCTTTTGGAGGTCCCTGGGCTACGGGACAACCAGCTTTTGGATACTTACCGCACGGATACCAGCAGCCGCAGCCTCCTCAGCCACCGCAGTATCAGCCACCGCCGCCGGCGCCGATGATGTCGCCACCGCAAGTCCAAGAAATCCTGCAAGGGATAAACGACGTGCGACGTGAATTGCGACATGAAATGCGGGAAGATCGCCGACACAACCGCAGAATGTTTAAGAAGATGGTTGACTTGATCAAGGGTAAGGGTAAGAAGGATTATTAAATCCTTTGGTTGTTAGCTCATTTACTCATGTCCCTGCGTGGACATTTATTCCTGTACTCTGCTCCTGCGTGAGCATATTTCCCTTGTTCTACCACTGCGTGGGTATGTTGTTTCTGTTTAACCCCTGCGTGGGTTTGTTTTGTTTGTTATTTGGTTTAGCCCCTGCGTGGGCATGTTATTTGAGTTAAAGTCCCGTTTAGGGCAAAAGTTGTACTAGTCTACTTTATTTAAAATGGTTAATTTAAGTTTTTCATTTTATCTATGTGCATGAACATAATATACAAATAAATGAAAAATATCAATTATTATTTGATTTACCATTATAATAAGAATCTTAAGAAGGTAAAACCTAGCTTGAATGTCTTATTAAAAGGCCTGGCCAATATGGTAAAACCTGGTTAAAAAGATTCAACTCATCGTTAACATCTGTAAACATGTTAACATTCTTGGCTAGCGTGATCTGTAAAATCACCCATGTCACCCTTTTAATAAATTATCCAAAGATTATATTTGTATACATGTCTGATTATGACTTGATGCCTACGGGTTATGACTAATGTCATATAAAACAAAAAGGCAGCTGTGGTTTATAAACTCCCTGCCAAGCAAAGGATTATTTGTTTAATTATACAAATTTTAATCCTATAAAAATTCTAAATTTAAAATTTAGAAATTTGTCCAAGTGACTAGGCCTATTGTGCCAATATATATATTTCATTCTATGATAAATGCTGTTAAAAGTGCTGAATGAAATTAAATAAATTAACTATTATGGCTATTATTACCATGGTTAATAAATCATCAAAAACGATAATACTGTTAGGTTTCTAAATAGACCTTGTCCTTACTTTATTGTAGCTCTTAAAGCTACATGGCAAAATCGGAAGAAACAAACAGTCATTCTGAGGAACACCCTGATAACACTAAGATTCATGTAACTGGTGCGGAACTACAAGCATTGGTAGAAAATGCTGTTGCCAAGGCCATGGATAGGCAATTCAGGGAATCGAGCGGGACTCGGAGTAGGACCCGAACCGTATCGCACGTCAAGCCCAAGACTCATTCGGAGGCTCATAGCAAGCCGCCTTCTAAGAAAGACGAGCCGAAGAAGAATGATGAGGATAATCACTCCTCCAACCACAGCAGTGTCCCAAAACAGGAAATCAAGCAGAAGCATGATACGCACAGTAAGTCCTGTACGTATAAATATTTCGTTTCATGCAAACCCAGAGATTTTACTGGGGAGAAAGGAGCGGTCGACTGTATGACCTGGTTAGATGAGATGGATACGGTTGTTGATATCAGCGGGTGTGCTGATCGGGACGTAGTGAAGTACGTGTCCCAATCATTCAAAGGGGACGCTCTAGCATGGTGGAAATCTCTCCTACAAGCTGCCGGTAAGACCACTCTTTACAGTATGACTTGGGATCAGTTTGTAGCCCTGATCAAAGAAAATTTCTGTCCACAACACGAAGTCGAAAGGATTGAGTCAGACTTCGTATCCCTGGTGATGAAGAACCTCGACTGCCAGGCATACCTTACCACATTCAACACTCTATCTCGACTAGTGCCATACCTGGTAACCCCAGAGCCGAGAAGGATCGCCCGTTTTATTGGGGGTTTGGCGCCTGAGATCAAGGCGAGTGTTAAGGCATCGAGGCCTACGACATTCAGATCAGTAGCTGATCTATCTCTCTCACTCACCCAGGATGTAGTCCGGTTGAGAGCTCTTAAGAGCTCGGAGGAAAGCAAGAGGAAACGTGAGGACGACACCTCACGGAGATCGGAGAAAAGACACCTAGGGAACAACGACCACAGGAAAGGGTCGGGATTCAAGAAGGGAGATCATCAGTCGGGTGAGAAACCCAGGTGCAAGGTTTGTAGGAAGCATCATTTTGGGAGATGCGGGCAGGAGTCTAGATCTCAATCTCAGCAGAAATTATGTGGGATTTGTAAGTCCCCGGATCATAAGGCATTAGATTGTAAGAAACTTAAGGATGCAACTTGTTATGGTTGCAATGAGAAAGGGCACATCCGACCTAATTGCCCAAAGAACGCTAAGAAGGTCGATGATGGGAAGAAGACCAATGCGAGAGTCTTCAAAATGGACGCTAAGGAAGCAGTTCAGGACGACAACGTCATTACAGGTACTTTTCTTGTAAATGATGTTTTTGCTAGAGTTCTATTTGATTCAGGAGCAGATAGGTCATTTGTAGATGATAAGTTCTGTAAGTTGTTAAACCTACCTGTTAAAACCTTTAGAGTAAAGTATGAGGTGGAATTAGCCGATGGAACCATAGAAACCGCCTCGACTATCCTAGATGGGTGTGTTATATCCATTAGGAATCATTCTTTCCTGTTATCCTTGCTTCCCTTTAAGCTAGCTGGATTCGATATAGTGATAGGCATGGATTGGTTATCGCGTAACCAAGCCCAGATTGTGTGCAACAGAAAGCAAGTGGTAGTTAAGACTCCGTCTGGTGAGTCACTCACTATCCAAGGAGATACCCAGCATGGATTGCCTGAGCAAGTGTCCATGCTCAAGGCATCCAGATGTCTACAGAAGGGATGTGTCATTTATATGGCACAAGTTACTATTGATGAGCCAAAGCCGAAGATCGAAGATATCCCGGTTATCTCAGAATACCCTGAAGTATTTCCTGAAGAACTCCCCGGTTTGCCACCGGATAGGCAAGTGGAGTTTCGAATAGACATCATTCCAGGTGCAGCGCCAGTAGCGAGAGCACCACATAGGTTGGCACCAACGGAGATGAAGGAGTTGAGGACGCAGTTAGATGATCTGTTAGCTAAAGGTTTTATTAGGCCTAGCTCGTCTCCTTGGGGAGCGCCAATCTTGTTCGTTAAAAAGAAGGATGGATCGACACGTCTGTGCATCGATTATCGTGAGCTTAATAAGGTCACTGTCAAGAATAGGTATCCTTTACCCAGGATCGACGATTTGTTCGATCAGTTGCAAGGAGCAAGCTACTTTTCAAAGATCGACCTGAGGTCGGGTTATCATCAGTTGAAGGTCAAGGATGAAGATGTACACAAGACAGCGTTTAGGACTCGTTATGGACATTACGAGTTCCTAGTGATGTCGTTTGGGCTCACTAACGCACCAGCCGCATTCATGGATCTCATGAATCGCGTTTGCAAGCCTTACCTAGATAAATTCGTTATCGTCTTTATTGATGACATCCTTATTTACTCAAAGAACCAAGCTGACCACGAGAAACACCTTCGTTGTATTCTCAAACTTCTACATCACGAGAAACTCTATGCCAAATTTTCGAAGTGTGAATTTTGGCTTCGAGAAGTCCAATTCCTTGGACATGTGGTAAGTGAGCGTGGTATCCAAGTGGATCCCGCTAAGGTAGAAGCAGTCATGAATTGGCAGGAGCCAAAGACTCCTACCGAGATTCGCAGTTTCCTAGGATTAGCAGGATACTATAGGCGATTCATCGAGAACTTTTCGAGGATTGCTGCGCCCCTAACTTCGTTGACTCGTAAGAAGATTAAGTTTGATTGGGGCCCTAAGCAGCAGGAATCCTTTGACGTTCTGAAGAAGAAGTTGAGCAATGCACCAGTGTTAACACTGCCAGATGGTATAGAAGAATTCGTGGTATATTGTGATGCGTCGCACACTGGTATGGGTTGTGTACTCATGCAGAGAGGCAAGGTCATTGCCTACGCTTCTCGACAATTAAAGGTGCACGAGAAGAACTACACCACCCACGACTTGGAACTGGGTGCGGTTGTATTTGCATTGAAGCTATGGAGACATTACTTGTATGGAACCAAGTGTATAATTTATTCGGATCACAAGAGTCTTCAACACTTGTTCAATCAAAAGGAATTGAACATGCGACAAAGGCGATGGATGGAAACTTTAAATGATTACGACTGTGAGATAAGATACCATCCAGGCAAGGCAAATGTGGTTGCCGACGCCTTAAGCAGAAAAGAAAGAGTGAAACCGATCAGAATCAATGCCAAGCGCATTGAAATAAGGAATAATTTGAACAAAAGGGTGTTGGCTGCACAGAAGGAAGCTGTGTTGGAAGCTAACTATCCTGAAGAGAAGTTAGGAGTAACTGAGGAGCAGTTATCCTACGATAAAGATGGAATGCTAAGACTAAACGGACGAATATGGGTTCCAGTTTATGGAGGACTTCGGGATGTTATCCTCCAGGAAGCCCACAGCTCTAAATATTCCGTTCATCCTAGAGCTGATAAGATGTACCAGGACCTAAAAGCAAACTACTGGTGGATTGGTTTGAAAAAGTCAGTAGCTGAGCATGTAGCTAAATGTTTGACTTGTGCGCAAGTCAAAGCTGAGCATCAGAAGCCGTCAGGTTTGCTTCAACAACCTGAAATTCCCAAGTGGAAATGGGAAATGGTGACAATGGATTTCATCACCAAGTTACCAAAGACGAGAAAAGGAAATGATACCATATGGGTCATAGTAGATAGACTGACGAAGTCAGCTCATTTTCTACCCATCAAGGAGACGTATAGCTCCGATATGTTAGCTCAATTATACGTTGATAAGATTGTAGCGCTACATGGTATACCTGTATCTATTATCTCTGATAGAGATACTAGGTATACGTCACATTTTTGGAAGAGTTTCCAACAATCATTGGGCACTCGTTTGAATTTTAGTACAACCTATCATCCTCAGACCGATGGTCAGAGTGAGCGTACTATTCAAACTTTGGAAGACATGCTGCGTGCATGTGCGATCGACTTGGGTGGTAGTTGGGATAAGAACCTACCACTGATTGAATTCTCCTACAACAATAGCTACCATTCCAGCATAAAAGCTGCGCCTTTTGAGGCCCTATACGGTAGAAAGTGTAGATCGCCCATCTGTTGGGCAGAAGTTGGAGATGTCCAACTATCAGGACCAGAAATTGTTTTTGAGACGACGGACAAGATCGTTCAGATTCGCGATCGTTTGAAAGCTGCCAGGGATCGGCAGAAGAGTTATGCGGATCCTAAGCGCAAAGATTTTCACTTCAATGTAGGTGATAAAGTGTTGCTTAAAGTATCACCCTGGAAGGGGGTGATGCGATTTGGTAAGAAAGGCAAGCTAAGGCCCGAGATATATAGGACCTTTCGAGATTGTCGAACGTGTCGGGTCAGTTGCTTATAAGTTAAACTTGCCTGAAGAACTTAGCGCTATTCATAATGTGTTCCACATCTGTAATTTGAAGAAGTGTTTTGCTGATAAATCACTGGTTATACCGCATACAGATATACACATAGATGAGAGTTTGAAGTTCGTGGAAAAACCATTGTCGATCGAGGATCGACAGGTGAAGAAGCTTCGAAGGAAGTATATACCTATTGTCAAGGTCAAATGGGATGCCCGTAGAGGTCCCGAATACACGTGGGAAGTGGAATCCACGATGAAGGAAAAATATCCTCATTTGTTTCAGTAAATCTCGAGGACGAGATTTCTTTTAAGGGGGTGAGGATGTAACACCTCGAAAATTTACGTCCAATAATGCATTGACACGTGTCATAGACTTTGCATATGCGAAAACAAACTTTAGAGGGACTAAAGTTGACAAACGGTGAAAACTATGGAACGTAAGGGTCCAAAGTGTCAACAATGGATAAATAGACTCTATGATAACCCTACATAATGTTATAACCTTAAACGGATGGATCATGGATCATACGAAGCAGAAATTGCACGAAAGTGAGGAATTTCAAACTACAGGGGCCAAAAGTGTCAACATGTTGAATTTATACCTCTGAGTGATCTTTTGGCAGACCCGAAGCTTTGTAATGCTAAAATATACTCACTAGAATATGTGGTAAAAATTTCATGAAGTTTGTTATCGTATGAGAAAGTTATGGCCAAAACCGTACTTGAGGGGTTAAAAGCGTCAACGTCGAATTTCATGACTTTTCGGGTGAGCGCAAAGTTAACCGAGGACATTACCATGTTGGTAAATGTCCCAAGGTTCTTAGAAACCAAGTTTGAGGGTTTACGAGTCAAAATAAATAGCCGAAACCTCGCGTGCAAAGACAAGGACCAAAACTGCCACATTTAATAAAAGTTTGGCAGCTGCAGACACCAGGCGGCCCGCCTGGGCTGCCTAATGCGGGCCGCGACCCACTTCCAGGTGCAGAACTTCGCGAACTGGTGTGTTTGGGTCCGATTTCTAAGTGGGAAACAGCTAGCATCACCTCTAAAACTCACCAATAAGATTACATGCATGTTGGGACACCTGTGATGCTTTCACAACTCCTGAAACCTCCATAAATCAGATCAATTGTTCACTTTTTGAGGCACTTGTGTTGTAACAAGAACACTAGCAAACTTGCAAGAACTCACAAGCATTCCAGGAGCAATCTGATCGACAAGGCAACCTCCAAGTGCTATCTAGGCTTCATTAGGACCCTTGTAAGCATTCATATCATTCTCTAATTTGTTCTAGCTTTGATTATTAGCAAAAAGTCAATCCGCTGTTCATATAGTTTGACTTTTCGATTAAACGAATTTGGCTCTGTCATTTCTCAAATTGAAACCACTTATAAGTTGGTATTTATGTGGGAAACAAACCCTCAAAAGGGTATTCTCTGATTCCCACTCTAAGCATGCTATTTGTCGAGTCAAAGTTGTTCTTAAAAAGTCAACAGAAATTGTTTTCGTGAAATATAGCATAAATGGTAATGTAGATGACATGCAATCAGTTTGATCATCAAAAATAGCTTTATAATGAATGTAAGAATGTGTTTTATCATAATCAACTCGACAATCTTTAGTATAAACTCGGATCGGAACTGAAAGTCTTATACAACGACTTTTTCGTTGACTCTCGATTCGGATCCGTGCATGCATGTTTGAGATCTGTATTAGAGTTTATTTTTGACCATTTTTATTTAAGTTTAACTCTCTGAAATTTTTACCACTTGAGTCTATGCTTAACCGATTCATATGCATGTTTCCGATTTATGCTTAAAGTTGACTATTTTGCCCTTTTTGATATAAAACGTGATTTTTGGAAAAGTGAAAGAGTAGAAATCTTTATTTCTGATTTATAAACTTGCACCGAAAATTTGAGATCAGTTGGAGGTCCAGATTTTGAGTTATGGCCGATATCGTAAAACTATAGCTTTATGTTAAAGAAACGGCGCATTTAGCGTATAACCCATTTAAGGCCACGTTTTGATATAAAACTTTTTACCCACTGATGTTATATAATATTTTGGGATTTTTGAAGATTTTTATTTAATTTTTGGCTGATCGTATCATAGGTCGCTAAGCTTGATTCGGTGAATACCGGTTTTGACCTTTTAAGCCATAAAATGAGTTTTATAAATCCTTTTGACCCCAAACTTTTTTTTACTGATTTTATTTGTTAAATAAATTATTTTAAGCATTCTGGAAATATAAAAATCTCAGCTTTCTTTTGAGAACCCGGAAACGGCTCTAAATCGCATTTCTAAGCATTTTTAACGCATAGTATGCGTTATACCTATATTAAACACATAAGATTCATACCTACTGATGTATTTAGCATATTTTTATAAAATAACAGTAAGTATAAGTTTTTGAACTCAGGTTTCCAGTTTTGACAGTTTTAGCCCTTGTGAAATTACTAAAATACCCCTACGGTGCATAGTTTGATTTTAAATGATAAGTTTTGAATACGGGTCATACCCTACTGTTATAATATGTCAAATTAAGTATATTTACTGTATAAATCAGACCTGTAACTCAGATTTCCAATTTAACTCTTTTATAATCTTTTAAATGACCAAAATGCCCTTATAAGGCATAAATTGAGTTTAAATTCATTCGGGGCATGATGGAACATAACTTGCTGATATTATATCATATTTAAAGCATATTATCTCAGGGAACTTGCATATGACTCTTTTGGCTACCCGTAACGCTCTTTTAGCGCTCGGTTCGGTTTATGTAACTAGTTTGCATAAATTGACCGAAACGGGTCAAACGTTATCATTTTTGTCTCAAAATCCAGAATGTATTTAGTATACCCATATTATACAAGTATTCAAACTTGTCGGGTCTAAATCACATTCTATCCGGTCTTCGCTTAATTGTGCGCTTGAACCGTATCGTCCTTAAACTAACCGGTCTAAGCTTAGGCTTAAATAAAAGACCCGTTAGGAATCTAATAGGTTATTATAAACCTTTGTTCCAGAATAGGAGGCCCAGTAAAAGCTACCCTCACTTGCCAATTGTGATTCATACTTACTCAGGTAAATACTTTTTAACTTATTTTCCCTATACGGGCTTGGGTTACGGTATATAGAATACCGCTTGATCGAGCGTACAAAATCTTGCACCCTTGGGTGTTCAATTGAATAATTTTGATCGGCTCGTTTAAACAGTCTTGTTTTACTTTAAGCCTTTGGGGGGTTAATGACCATGTCCCGGATATCCTTAGCATTATCTTACGAGATGGCCACGACCAGAGCACGGGGTGTAGGCGTACACCCGTCGTGTATAACTCTTTAATGTGGTGTGTCTATTAATCTTTAACCCGGACAAGATCCCGGGCTACTGAACGCATGAGTAACATGTAATTCGTTCACAAGATTATATTGTATAATTATCCCAAGTTATAAAAATATATTTATGCCATGTGCATTTAAATCAATTTTCAATCATTTTCAAAATGAGTCAGATAATTTGTATTTACCAGTGTAAACTGACGTATTTTCCCAAAAGGTTAAGTGCAGGTACTATACGTACTAGGCTGGCTGTTTCCTAAGAGCGTCCACAATAGTCTCGCAAGCTCGGACGACAATAAACTGTTGAACAATTATCTTATTTTATTTGATCCGCCTGTGGATCCGTTTCAACTATTCGTGATATTTAAATATTACATTTTATTTAAAGTTGAAATGAATCCATTTCTGCTTCCGCTGTGCATTATTATATATTGTGTTGTTTGTCTATGATGATGCCAACTACGTCACCATACCCCACACCGGGCCCACCGGTGACACGTGGAGATCGGGGTGTGACACCTTGGTTGTAATTTCGTTGGTAATCTCCTTGGTTACCACCTTGACGGTTTTGGTATGATGACCCACTTCCTCCTTGATTACCCGATTGGAAACTCGGGTTCATTTGATTTGAAGCATTGCCATACCGAGAGTTGGGGTGCTTTCTCAAACCCGGATGGTAAGTGTTGGAGTTCATGTCATATTGTTTTCTATCTCCATACACTTGGTTGACTTCTTCGGTGTAATCACTCGAACCCATTGAACATTGCTCGGACGCATGCCCAATATCCCCACATTCTTCACAAACCGCAAACTGAACCGCGTTCACCTCTTTCTTCTTTTTCAGTTGAGCTATTTCCCGTTCTAAGGTGGAAATCCGGTCCTTGGAATCAAGATCGGGAAGTGACCGGGAAACTGGATGTCTTTTTGTTCTATCGGCCGATTCTTTTTCCTTGGATCGTTTGCTCATCCTTTCCAAAAACTCCCAATCATCATCCTCGTGATTGCTCAAGAGTGTACCATTGCTTGTCGTCTCAAGCCGATTCCAAGTTGCATCATCCAAACCCCGTACAAAGCATTTCACCAACTCCCATTTTTCTATTTGGTGATGTGGGCATCTCCTCATTAGCTCTTTGAATCGGGTAAATGCTTCATGTAACGGCTCACTTGAAAGTTGACGAAATGACCGAATTTCATCTCTCGCATCGTCGGTCTTTGCCATAGAATAGTATTCGTCCAAAAATGCTTGTTGCATTTGTTCCCAAGTTCGAATACTATTGGCCGGAAGTGTAAGGAACCACTGTTTTGCTTTATCTTTCAACGAAAATTGAAATAACCGAAGCTTCACTTCCTCTAGTGCGAAATTATGCCCCCCAATAGTGTCACAAATGGAAGAGAACTCCGTTAAATGTGTGTACGGCTCATCATTGGATCTCCCATTGAAGTGAGGAAGTATGTTGATGTAATGCGGCTTACAATCAAACATCCTCCTTTCGCATACTATCGGAGAATTATTCTCAGTCACTATCGGTCGGAAACGGTCATTTACTCCCCGTGGAGGTTGTTGACGACGTTGTGGCCCATTAACTTCTTGATCGACCGGTCTTCGATTATCCCTTCTCTCACCTCTTTGATCCCCCCCTTCGATTATCCCTTGGGTTACCACCTCCCACGAAACGAGGAATCCGGTTAGGGTTTACATTGTTGTTGTTGTTATTGTTGTTGTAAAACCCATCATTCCGGTTCCTTTGGTTATTGTTTTGTGGTTGGCGGTTGTTCCCATAACCATCGTTTCTTCCACCTCCGTAACCGTATTCATCTTCCCCAACATAATTGGCGTTTTGATAACCAAATTCCTCATCGTCATACCTTCTAGCATTGTAGACGTTTCCCCTATTCACGTAGCCCCAATCTTCATCATCATTAGCTCGATCATCGTAATACCCCCCATCGTCTGAATTTTCCGTATGGATGCTTACGTGTTCCGGCGATTGATAACCGGGAACACTATACGGTTCGTCATCGGGGATTGCATTCCTTAAATCGTCGATGTTGAAAAACGGGTCTTCATTTGCGGGATTGCCGCAATCACGGTTACCTCTTCGATCGGAGTTGACATTCCGATCATCAAGGTTAATAGGTAACGATGCTTGTCGGTGAAGGGGTTGTTGTTGAGGTGTTCGTTGGGTGTTGTTGATGTTTTGCTTTCGGAAAGGTGGAGTAGGTGGTCTTGCGTTGGTGTTACCACCCGGTTGTTCTTGGGGTATAGGTTGGGTGTTTTGAGCGGGATAAAAGGTTCCTCGAGATTGGAATTGATTTGGATGGAGGTTTTGGTTGGGGTTAAAGTCTTGGTTGGAGTTGTGGTTTGCCATTGTATCGGTTTCAATGGTCGGTGTGAGTGGTGGTGTTTGGTTGGTTTGATTAGAAGCAAGAGTTGCTTCTAACCGGCTTGCCAGGTTCCTTCTTGCAAGTCTTTCAATTTCCGGTTCGTAGACTAAAGGTGAAGTCCTCCCAGAATTTCGTGTACGCATGCACTACCTGTAACCTGCACAAGTAACACATCCCGCGTAACAAGGAAAAAGACAATACAAAAAGAAAGCTAAACAAATTAAACAGTTAATCACAAAAAATCAAACAATATCCAAACACAAAGCGCACGCACTCCCCGGCAACGGCGCCAAAATTTGATCGGAGTGTCGCGCTCCGGTCAAAGATAAGATTTATAAGCCCAAATTACCCTCAACAATGTGTTAGTGGTAGTAAGGGGTCGAACCACGAAGAGTATGTGGTTTGTGTGTGGATTCGAATGAATTAAAACAATTGTCACAATTTATGAAGCTTGCTAAAGTATTTTTGTGTTTTCGTTTAATTGATAGATATGATTTTTAACTAAATGGATTGATGAGAATGATTGACAAATACTACTTAACGATTGCAATAAAAACGGTTATTAGAACAATAATAATAAAAAGGAATCACGCCCGACTTCGATAATTGTTAACCTAGGATTTCTACAAGTTTTAGTTTCAACTCAAATGCATTCGATTAACGGATTTAGTGTACCGTGACTTAGGTGCTACTAACTATCAACGTCCCGAAGAACGGACAAAAAGACACTTTGTAATCAACACAAGTAAATCCTAACAACGATAATGCACAATTACACATCACCATTTCGCGAAGTCATAACTTTTAACATCGCTCGACAATTCACGAATTCGCAACAAATGTAACACTATTATCAAGAGTTTCAAAAACCAAATACAAATTGTCACTAAGTTAAAACAAGAACAATTCAAAACCCTAGAATTAACAACTACCTACACCGGGGTGAAACCGAGATGATTAGCCGCTCATGGTTGAAGAAGCTTGATCACCGGATGTTTGGAACATGAGTAAAGGCATCTTGAAGGTTGATGGATGAGGGAATGATGAATGATTGGAGTTTGTGGATGATGATGGTGAGATGGTGAATGATTGGATGAACTAGGGTTTTTAATGGTGAATTGGGGATGATGATGAATGGTTCGGGTTCTTGGGTGTAGAGATGATGATAGATGGAGTGGTTGGTGAATGATAGTGTAAAAGATGGTGTGTGAGGCTCCAAAAACAAGATTCAAACTCCTCCAAAAGTGTAACTCCCAAAAATGATGTCCCACCAACTATTTTTGATTGTTCCAAACCCCCAAACAAGCAAAACAGCGTCAGCAACATTTAGAAGCCGTCGCCGACGGCCTGAAGCCCCGTCGGCGACAGTGCCTGCTTCCTTGTTTTCATCCGACGGCTTATTTCCCTGTCTACGGACGAATTTGGGCTACAGACATATGTGTAAACCGTCGGCGACGGCCCCTATGGGCGTCGGCGACGGTGCCTGGATGTTGGGTTTTCTGTTTCGTCCCTTTCTTGAGTCCGGTTGACCCGTTTCGCATCCCGGTGGTCCCGTTTTCACTCCGGTGACCCGTAAAGCTCCCGAAAAGCTCCTTAAACTCCAGTAGACCTGCAAAACACAAATCTAATCAAGAGTAGGCAATTCAAAACTAAAACTTGTGTAAAAACATCAAATTAAACAATTACAAGCACCGGTTTTCAACCACGTATCACTCCCAGCTCTAAATCGTGTGTAGTATAGTTTCGTTCATGAACCTTAAGTTGGCGCGAAGCGTAAGCAATGACCTTGTCGCGCTGCATTAACACACATCCAAGACCCTGAATGGATGCATCGCAATAAACCACGAAATCGTCCGTGCCCTCTGGCAATGAAAGAATAGGTGCGCTGCCGAGCCTGTCTTTTAGGTGCCGAAAAGCAGTTTCCTGTGTACTACCCCAACGGTAGGTCACACCCTTCTGTGTCAGTAGTGTAAGCGGCTGCGCAATTTTTGAGAATTCTTTAATGAACCTTCTGTAGTAACCTGCCAAACCCAAGAATTGGCGTATTTCCATTGGTGTACGTGGTGGAGGCCAGTTCCTGATCGAGTCTACCTTGGATGGATCCACATGAATCCCGTCCTTGTTTACCACCTGGCCTAGAAAGTGGACTTCACGAAGCCAGAAGTCGCATTTTGAAAACTTGGCGTACAACTGTTCTGTTCGAAGGAGCTTCAGAATGAGTTGCAGATGTTGTTCGTGTTCCTCCTGACTCTTAGAGTAGATCAGGATGTCGTCAATGAAGACAATCACAAACTTGTCTAAATAAGGCTTGCACACTCTGTTCATAAGATCCATGGTGCGTTCGTTAACCCGAATGGCATGACAAGAAACTCGTAGTGGCCGTAGCGAGTTCTAAATGCTGTTTTGGAGACGTCCTCATCCCGGACTCTCAGCTCATGGTAGTCTGACCTCAGATCTATCTTTGAGTAGTAGCTCGATCCTTGCAACTGATCGAACAAATCATCGATACGTGGAAGAGGATAGCGATTCTTCACTGTCACCTTGTTGAGCTCGCGATAATCAATGCACATCCTGAAGGTACCATCCTTCTTTTTCACGAATAATATTGGAGCTCCCCAAGGCGAAGAGCTAGGACGAATAAAACCCTTATCCAAGAGTTCTTGCAGTTGCTTAGACAGTTCTTCCAGCTCAGTTGGAGCTAAGCGATACGGTGCGCGAGCTATGGGTGCGGCTCCTGGAGCTAGCTCGATTTGGAATTCGACCTGGCGGTGAGGTGGTAGACCAGGTAAGTCTTCAGGGAACACCTGAGGGAAGTCGCGTACAACTGGGATATCCTCCAATCTCTTCTCTTTCGTTGATGCGTCAGTAACAAGTGTCAAAATGGCAGTGTGGCCCTTTCGTAAACACTTTTGAGCCTTCAAGAAGGAGATGATACTAACCACTGCACCACTCTTGTCGCCTTGAATTTCGAGAGGTTCTTTACCAGAACGGGGAATACGAACTATCTTCTCCTTGCATAAGATCTCTGCTTGCTGTTGGGATAACCAATCCATACCAATGACGATGTCGAAACTACCCAAAGCTGTGGGGATTAGATCGATAGAGAAAGTCTGACCAGCGAGGATAAGATTACAACCCTGAACTATGTGTGTGGCCTCTAGACTTTTACCGTTAGCTAACTCTATGACATGATTAGTGTTCAGAAGTGTGGGTGTACGTTTGAGCATTTGACTAACTTTCAGAGACATATAACTGGTATCCGCACCCGAATCAAACAAAACAGTAACATAAAAGTCGTCGAGAAGAAACTTACCCATAACCACGTTAGGATCGTTCCTTGCGTCACCCTGCCCCAGCACAAAAGCACGACCCCTAGCGCCGTTGTTCCCATCGTTGTTATTTCCCCCGTTGTTTCTCCCATTGCCTTGGTTATTGTTGTTGTTGTTGTTCTGGTTTCGATTCAACTGGGGGCAGTGTCTCTTGAAGTGACCTTCAGCGCCACAATGAAAACATCCCTTGTTGCCCTGTTGCTGATTCTGTGGCGTTTGCTGCTGCTGCTGGTTCTGAGTTACAGGCCGTGGGCTCCTACAATCCTTGGCCTCATGACCCATCTTGAGACACCTCTAGCAACGACCCTTGTTGCACTGGCCACTGTGGTGTCTGTTACAATTGTTGCACCTTGGGAGGTTTCCTCGATATCCACCCTGTCTGTGATTTCTCGAAGATTGCTGACCAGGGCTCTGATAGTTGTCAGTCTTTCGCTGCTGCACCTGAGACTGAACTGTGGCTGAACCCTTGCTTGAATCCCCATCCCATTTTCGCTTGTTGTCACTGGGAGTAGCAGGAGTAGCTGAAGTGGTAACGGTAGTAGTTGCACTGATGCGTTTTGGCAGCCTGTTCTGATCCACTGCCTGATCTGTGAGGCGATGAGCAAGACGTTGAATGTCCTGAATATTTTCGAGGTTAGCCGATGTCACATGGCTCTGGATTTCTGGCGCTAGACCCTTGAGATACAACTCAATGCGCTTGATTGGAGGGTCCACCATAGTTGGACACAAAATGGCCAGCTCGTTTGACCGTTTCGTATAAGCTTCAATTTCCGACCCTGTCATTTTCAGATGAAAGAGCTCCACTTCCAACTTGTGGATGTCATCACGTGTGCAGTATTCGTGTTTGATGAGTTTCTTGAAATCATTCCAAGGGGTGGCGTTAGCAGCTGCCAGCCCTAAAATCTGAACTTGCGCATTCCACCAAGTCAGCGCAATGCCTTCTAGAGTACCTGTGGCGTACTTCACCCTGCGAGCCTCACGGCATTCACACATCTCAAACACGGACTCGAGCTTTTCAAACCAATGGAGGAGTTCGACTGCTCCTTCAGTGCCACTGAACGTGCTAGGATGACAGTCCATGAAATTCTTGAAAGTGCAAACAGGTGGCTGAGCGTGTTGACCTATTGTGTATAAGAATAGGACAAGGTTAAACACAAGAGCTGGTTTAGGAGTGTAGGATCTAGAGATCCTAGTGTGAGTTACGACTGCAGGGTATACCTCCTGCCTGTGCGGCTGCAAGTGCCCTTGCAACTTGTTCATTAATGAGAGCCGTCAACTGGGCTTGAGTCATGTTAATACGTCCAGCCATGATCTTCATAGCAAAGGTAATCATAGGTGAGAGAGGTTCACGAAAAGTGCGATGACAGAAGAGAGTAAGCACACAAGTGTTCTCAAGCAATAGTGGTTATGTGTATCTAAGCATACCCTGAGCAAAGTCCTATGTAATCTAGCAAGTAGGCAATAATACATATACCATATTACCTAGAATGTTGAGTCTTGCACGTAGAGCGAGGCGTCGTTTTGGATCGTTGAGCATTGTTCTGGTTATAGTCTGGTTCTAATAAAAACGTTTTCCCCTTATTAAAACCGAGTTCTCTATAACCAATGGCTCTGATATCAATCTGTCACACCCCCAAAATCCACCCGCGGAGTATCACCGCTTGGAGGCGTGACATGACCAGGATCAAGCCACCAATCATATTGAACATATAAGTAAATAGTAAAAGTTATTCATCAATACGAAAGGTGTTTTCAAAACCAAACAAAATCAAGTGTAGCGGAAGCAATAAAGTAAAACCCAGCGTAAGTATTAAGTTGAAATGTCATAAAAGTGTTTAACACAACATCCTCGATCCGTGCCCACAACGATCGCGCCTCCCGTGCAAGCTCCGATAGTACCTATGGTCCTGCAAGGCATGTAACAGAGAGTCAACAACTAGTTGAGCGAGTTCACAGTAAGCAAGTTCGTAATAGTACGTCCGTTGCATCACCATGCGTTAGTAACTAAGTCAATTGTATGTTCATTTATTGGGGGCTTCCCATGTGTGCATGTACTAGACTAGAGGTAACCATAAGTGTTCTTCTTAACCCGAGAACAGTAGTACGTACAAGGTTTACGTAGGTTTTACATAAGTGTCCTTCTCAACCCGAGGACAGTGGTACGCGGGGGTTTACGTAGGTTTTACGTAAGTGCCTGTCACAACCCGAGGCAGTAGTGAGTATAAGTTTACGTAGGTTTTACGTAAGTGTCCTTCGCAACCTGAGGACAGGGGTAAGTACATGTATACGTAGGTTTTACGTATGGGTCCTTCTCATCCGAGGACGATGGTATAGAGTCTAGTAACAGTGTAAGTACAAGTAATCGTTCAATCCCTTTATTCAAACCCATTCCCAACCCCGGGAATCCCATGCCTTGGTAAGAGTGTGAACTCACCTTGGTTTGCTCGGCAGATACACAGAAAGGTCAATCAGGCTATTTGGTGGTCAACCACGTCCTACCATGGTTACCATACGAGTCAGATCTAGGTTCAAGTAATGCACGTATATGATCACACGTATTGGTTACAGGTATTGATCATGTCAGTTCACAGCAATCTGTGCATGTATATGGGATTAACAGTACTATTCACTTAGTCAAACAAAGTCCAACAATGCGGTCCAATACTTAGGCCCGTAACAGTGTATAAGTCCAACCGTGTGCACGTGTTCCTGGTCTCGAGTCGAGACTAGAGATCTCGAGTCGGGACTAGGTGGTCTCGAGTCGTAGTCCTGGAGTTCTCGAGTCGCAACTAAGGAGGTCTCGACTTATGCACTTATCACTCGAGACTGGGTGTTCTCGAGTCAGGTCTCGAGTCGCAACAAGACCCGCATCCGAGGCCTCGAGTCTTGTCGGTGTGATGATGATGCGCGTTCTCGAGTCGAGACTAAGGGTTCTTGACTCGCAACCTGTGTCGAGATCAGGAAAGTAACAAACTTCCTTATTTACAGCATCAATAATTCCGTAACAATTGCTAACAAGTTTGGCAGTTTCACAACAGATTAAACAACATTGAATTCGGAATTCACACACAATCATACTATCTTAATCATCACGAAATCAAGAACAATCATCAAGCACTCAATCGGATCATCTGATTAACTAATTCCGGAACTAACATGTAACCCAAATCATAGACTATCAACTATCATCATTCAATCATTTAATCGGATCATTAGGCTAGCGGATTCTAATACTAACATGCAACCCTAGCCATCCATTAGATCACCATTAAATCCCTTCTAATAGTTTTGCTAACACGAAAACAGTTTCATCATATGCATACCGAAATCAACACATATGTTCCATTCATGATCACAAATTTATTACATAACTACTAGCATGAAACCCTAACTGGTCATATAACAATACCACATCAGACGCATAACAACCATCAACAAAATAACACTAACCGTGATGTTCGAGAGGGTTGGATTGAACCGAAAGAGAAAGGCTTCGAGTGGGGCTGCCGTCCGGTTCCAAGGGAGAGGAAAGGAGAGAGCTTAGGGTTTATGTGTGTTGGTGTTTTGCAAGTAATGAGAAAACTAAACCTCCCTAAGGGTTTCATGTATGCATAATGGGTGAGTGGGCCGAACCCATCTTTGGGTTGCCTTTTGATCTCGAGTCAAGCATAGTGATAGTGGGCCGAGTGGCGTGTGAGAGAAAGGAATAAAGTGCGGCCCAATGGCTTGTGCGACCGGTTCGAATACATAACAACACATAACATAACACACATTCACTCAATTAATAAGGTTTCACGTAATCACATAATATTACACAAAGATAGGTTCGAAATGCGAGTTGTCACAGATTTTGCTTCTAATTCTTTCCAGATCGAATATGCACTACCATCATGTTGAAGTAAAATCAGGATGTCTTCTTTAATCGCCCGCTGCAACAAACTAACCATCAACTTCTCATCTTTGTATTTCTTTTTCTCTTCAGGACTTAATTCTCTAATTGGTATTGTCTGTCAATCACTGCCAAGAGGTCTGAAATATGGCACTTCAGTATGATCCCAAGCATCCAGATGATACGCCTCAACCCAGTTACCAAAGCATTCGGACCAACCGTTATAATCATCAATGTCCATAAGCTTAGGCGGTTTTTGAGTTGTTCCAGTTTCATTTTCAAGCAAAGCATTCTGAGTAATTGTGATAGGACTAGCAAAGGCATTGTAGAACTCATTGTCCATGTTTCGATTTTCAAAAATTCACACTTTTCCAATTTCAAGCGAAATATACTTTTTCAAGCGAGATACTAAGTTCAAGCGGAATCAAGAACAATCTGTTTCAAGCGGAATACCACTGGAGCGGAATCACTAAGTAAATTCAAGCGAAATCAACCTTTGAATCGGAATCAAGTTGATTCAAGCGGAATCAGTCACAGTCTCAAGCGGAACCTCGGTTACAAACAGGATCAGATGAAATCTTCAAGCGAAATCAAATTTTTGAAGCGGAATTACCAAGATCTCTTAAGCGAAATCACTGAATTCAAGCGGAATCAGTGATTTCAAGCGGAAACAGGAGCTGATTTCAAGCGAAATCACTGTGACGTCATCTTTTCCGAAAACAATTCAAGCGGAATTAAGTAAAAATCAAGTTTTAGTTCGATTTTAATTGTGAAACTTTCCAGGATTTGTTAATACATGATTGCGACTGATGTGTGAAAATTTGAGCCAATTTTACCGTGAAAAATTTTTAATTTTGAAGAAGAAGGTGTAGAAAAACAGAAAATACAGCTGAAATGGCAAGAACTCTTCCTCCTGAGCTCTGATACCACTTGTAGGATCGTTTTCAGGCCCGAATGAGTCGATCAGAAGAGTAATTCACCAATTCAAGAGGCGGAAACTAATGAATCAGTGTTATTTCAGCCGTATTCACTTTAAACTGTTGATTTTAATGATATACAATCCTTTTACAAGCACGACAACACATCGGCAGCACTTCGTGGCAAACCGGAAGACAATGCTAATGATTTCGCTCCAACTAGCCCTATATATAGGCGTTCCTATTCCGCTTGAACATGTACGTTCAATTCAAGCGGAATCACAATGTTTACAATTCAAGCGAAATCATGACTAAAACACCCTCGAGCGGAATCAGACTAAATGAGATTTCGCTTGAAATGACATAAGGTCATTTCAAGCGGAATCACTTACAGTGACATTTTCTTGATTCCCGAGCCCTAAACTACGTATTTCTGTACAAGACTCGATACAAGACGAAGTCGACAGACGGATGCACCAACAAATCAAAAAAAATCTAAAAAATCCAAAAAAAATCAAAAAAATAAAAATTCTAAAAATCATAAAAATTCTAAAAAATCAAAAAAATCAAAAAAATTCTAAAAAATCAAAAAATCATAAAAATTCTAAAAAAATCAAAAAAATTCTAAAAAATCAAAAAAAATTTTTCTAAAAAAGCAAAAAAAAAAATCTAAACCCTCAAACAAACATATTTTAAAGTTTCAAATTCAAAAAAATGACTAATATATTCCTCGTCCAGACGAATATATTTAAAAACATTATTTATTGTTTGCAAATATATGATTGCAAATGTTGATCATTCTTTCCTACCTCTTCTGTAGTAGTATTTCATTAACGTTTTAGTTTTCTATCTTTAACTATGTTTATAGATTGGTTCTGATGTTATATTTGTCTTTTTTTACCACATACATGCTGTGTATTTTGAAGCACATCCCCGATCTCACCTATTCCCATAATAGACTCTACCGATAGTTTTGCTATTTAGTGGATTTATTGAACTTGGTTGTTGTTGGCTTGTTGTTGGCTTGTTGGTTTAGTTTACTGTCTTTGGTTGGAGAATAATACAGAGTGGTTTAAAGGGGTTTAATTTACTGTCTTTGGTTGGAGAATAATACTAGGTAACTTGTTTGTCATTTTAAATTTAATGAAAGTATACCTTGTTTAATTTTATATAAGTAAATATTTCTGTGCTATCGATCGATCATATGTTTAACAACATTTGAAATAATGTTTGGGTATGATGAAGATGTAGACACATTAAAGAAATGTCTGTTGCTTGAACTAAAGCCTATAAGTTTAGCCAATGACTGAATTCACCAAAATAAAGCCAAATACAGTTTCCAAATAGAAATTAGATTTTTTTTATTTTTTAGATTTTTTTTAAAATTTTTAGAACTTTTAGGATTTTTTAGAATTTTTTTTATTTTTTAGAATATTTTTTATTTTTACGATTTTAGAATTTTTTTGATTTTTTTGATTTTTTATAATTTTTTTATTGTTTAGAATTTGTTTGAGTTTTTAGATTTTTTTTTTATTTTTATGATTTTTTTAGAATTTTTTTTATTTTTTACAATTTTTTGGATTTTTCAGAATTTTTTTAGATTTTTTTTTGATTTTTTATGATTTTTTGATCTTTTAGAATTTTTTTTTGATTTTTTTTATTTTTCAGAATTTTTATGATTTTTAGATTTTTTTTTTATTTTTATGTTTTTTTTTTATTTTTTAAAATTTTTTCGATTTTTTTTGGATTTTTTTCAATTTTTTGGATTTTTTTTATTTTTTAGAAGTGGATCAAAATGGCATGAAAATCCCCAAATGCCCCTAGTTAAAAATAAGGTTTTTGAATGGAGTTAGGGTCTGTGATCAAAATGGCAACAAAAAGAAATAGTCAGGGACTCAGAGGCAAAAAAAACTATTTGGACTAAAATGACAAATTTGGACAAAACTTAGGGACTAAAGTGGCAATTTACTCATCGAGCTTGGATATTTTTTATAAGTCTAGCTTAAGCTCAATCCGTCAAACCTATTTGTTAAGCAGAAATGAGTTGCGCTTATAAAATAATTAATAAAAAAAATAAACGAGCTAAGTCTATCAAGCTTTGTTGAGTATGAACGAGTTGCCCTTGAGCTTAAACGAGCTTGGACACAACTCGACACGTTTACAACTTGGTAGAGATACACTTTGTAAAAAGATTGGGCAGGAAGTGGTTCCTACATGGTTGTGGTGGTTCAACATGATAGTGAGTCGGTGACGGGAGATGGTGTTGGTGTTGGTGGGGCTGTTCTCGGCAAAGAGGTGGTTTGGGTTAATTTTTATTTTTACTAAAATAATACATTAAATTTCCTTTTGAACTAATAACGGAAATGTTTTTAGTAAAATTTCTACGGTATCAAGAGTTTTTACTTTTGGAAGAATTAAAAAAACCATTTCTTTATTTATTTTCTTTCCTAAGACTTTGTTATTAACACGTGTTATTTTCTTTTCTAAGACTTTGTTATTAACACGTCAACAACAAAAAGACACATGAACATCACACATATACATATGTCATGTGAACAACAAAGCCTCGTTTAATTATGAAAATTGATTGTTCTCGTTATATCAAGTAATTCAAAAAAGTTGATGAATTGTATGTTTGTATATAACAAAACACAACCCGTATCATGTTAGTAAAAGTACTTAATTTTGTGTAAATTATGTGTGTACATTTTTTACTTCAACTAATATTTATTTTATATTGTCATCAATTGTCAATTATACCCCATGACTATTTAGGTCTAAAATCCTTATCTTTTATAAATGATATAGGCCAGCATGAGATATGAACCCCTAATTAGTTTGTGGTTAAATTTTAATTACAATAACCCTTAATTTAACCTACAATTTTGCAATAAAACATCAAAATGATGTCAATTTAAAATTTAATTACGTGATAAATGATATCGGCCAAATGTCAACACCATAGTCCATATATGATATGCGGTGCAAATTATAGCAAGTGGACAACAAAGTTGATGAATATTATTTTAACTATTTTGATAAGAATTTGTACAAAATAGAATTATGAAAAGCACGTTAATACTTTTGTAGTAATTTGAAATGTATTTATAATATTATATTGGATAATAGAGAATTTTAAGACTCAATTTCAAGCTTACATCTTTAAAACGTATGCCAGGAATCCAAACAAAGATATAATAAATTCAATTGGGTTGTTTTACTTTTCATTAATTTCAAACATACCCTTACAAACTTGAAAATTTTTATATATACCAATAAAAACTAAAAATATTATATATGCCTTACAAATTAGTTAAAATATCAAATATATTCAATTTACTAAAAATAATCTAATAAATAATCATTTTCCCTTAATTTTTTAACTTCAAATTTTCATACATGCTGATCTTTTAACTTCATATTTTTACATAACACATCCTAAGCTTAAATTATTTTTTACCCATAGTCCATATATGATATACGGTGCAAATGATAGCAAGTGCACAACAAGTCCATATATGATATGCGATGCATACCTGCTATAGGAATAAAGCGGCTCGCTGGAACCTGCCACTAAAACATACATATCATGTGTAAACAACCGGTAACATATTGCATAATTAATATTTAATATAATATTTTTATAAACAGTGTGCTTGTACCAGAGGTGTCTGTTGCATTCATTTTCTTCCGTTGCTAGTTGGGGTGTAACATTTAAGGATGGTAAGCCCGGTGTAGTCATTCACATCTCTCGACAAGATGCTATTTTTACTGCACCACTCATATAACTTTGAATATTTTCTATTGCATCTAGGAGATTTAAGATTAAAGAGATAATTAGTCTCTAACTAACTATCTCACTCTTTTATATTAAGACTACTAGGTTATTGCCCCGTGTAATACACGGGGTGAATCATAATTATAATGTGAAATAAAAAAAGTATGTTTATAATATGATCTAAGTATATATAATATAGAGTAATATGCAGACCAAACACGAAATAAATATTGAAGTTTGTATAGCCATTCATAATAATATGATCTGTTATTTGTTTTAGGATTTGTCATAGGAACTTAAAATTTTGTACCGCTACTAATATTTATTGTGACATTTTCTTGTTCAAAGGTAACGTGTCTGATTTTATCTGATAATAGATTATTCTGACGGGTTAATGTTGGCATAATATTATATTTTCTACCATCCAAATATAGTTTCCTCACTTTCGCTATCATTAACACTAATATAAGGTATGCTCGTATTCAAAGTTATAAACCAATATAAATTGTACGAAATAATTACTTTTATCACAATTAGTAAGGAAACCAATAAAAAGTATTGATAATATAATATGTCCCATAGCATTTGAAAGGTCTGAAAAGGGACTTCTAGACAGATAAAAGTAATGTAATGAATAGACAAAAATTGAATCAATAAAACCAATTAACTATAGTTGAGAAAATACTATGTATAGTGTAATACTTTACATGTACAATTGAACCAATAAAACATATATATAAGTGAAAAAATAAAATTATAGACACGAGACACCATACGACAATTAAGTAAATCTAAACTAAAAAAATTTATGACATTCCGAATGTGAAGATACCTTTCACAGACCTCTACATCTTAGTTACAATAGGAAAAAAATATGTATGTTAAGAGTTTACCTTGTTTTAAAACACATATATCTAACTTATCTAAAAATACATGATGTTTTCTATGTGACATAGATAATATGCATATTACTTATTTGACATGGTAAACTTATCTAAAAAAACATGATATTTTCTATATGACATAGATAATATGCATATCTAAATATCTGATGTAATATATTGAAGATTAAATAATGATTTTTTATATTCTTGACAAAACTTTAATTGACATCACAAATTAAAACCTAGATAAAGAGATTAATTTTGCATTATTATCTAATAGAATAAAAGTAAACGTCACCATTAAAAAAATTAGCTAAGAGAAAAGGAAAAAGTCTTCGCTACAACCATCAAATACAACGTCTGTTTTCCTTTATTAATTTACCTTTTTTTTCTTTCTTTTACTTCATCGTGTTTAAGAGGGAATTAGAATTTAATGTACGCGTTACAATAAATTATTATACATGGTGTGTAAAAGCCAATGATTTCTAGATCAAGTGGTGAAGGGCTTGCATTTCTCTTGAGAGATGCAGGTTCGACTCCCACTTGGTGCAGAGTGAGGCACTGGTGGACAATGATAGGAGACCCAGGAAAACCTGGGTTGGATCCTTGAGCCAAACGGGTTTTACCGGTAATTTCACTGTCGTGCCTAGGGGCGGGTGGGTTACCGGGTTTTCCCCGGAATTGGTGGTGGACTCGGGTTACTCTCAGAGTACTCCGTTTGTCCAGTGGGTGCCCCGAAAGTGCTCGGGATTGAGTTTGTTGGCCGTTCAAAAAAAAATGGTGTGTAAACAAATAGGCCTCATAAATTAAGTTATACTTGCATCATAAATTAAGTTATACTTTTAGATTTAGATGATACATGTGTATATTTTAATTTATATCTAACCTAATAGTATAATCATAACGTTTTTTGTTTTATATTATATTTTAATTTAATTTATATCTAATCTAATAGTATAATCATTACGTTTCTTGTTTTAAATTTTTACACTTATTTATGTATAAGTACGAACAAATCACACTAAGCATATGTGTATATACACAAGAAACATGAGCGGTTCAACGTATTGCACTTAAACGAAATATTAATTCCAACATTTTTCAAATCAATATTAAATCCATAGATTAGATTTAAATGGTTACTAATTTTGTGGGTTTTTTGTTTAATATTTTCAAATCAAAATTAAATCCATAAATTATAGATTAGATTCAAAACACATTTTAGACTTTAGATTCCATCAAAATAAAATTATAATATAATATTTAAATCTTTTTAATTTAAAATTTAAAATTTATTTATAAATTATTGATGCCCTCATTGAATGACATGTGTCCCAAAGCAGTTTTCTTTTATTATATAGTATAGATATAGATATAGATTTTATTTTAAGTTTTGTAAAATCTATTTGATATCAAACTAAATAAAACTTTCAAATATAATTAATTCAAATAAATTAAACTAAATAATAATTATCAATAAGATATTAAACTAATAATATTTAGTAGGATGATTATCTATAATATAAAATATTAAACTAAATAATATTTAGTAGGAGGGTTATCTATGATTAATTAGAAGAGATTAAACTAAAATTATAATTATCTATAAGAGATGGCCTAATACGATGACAAGTGTCCCTAAATTGGTTTCTTTTATTATAGTAGATAGATAGATTAAAAAAAAATCTTTTTAGTTTTATTTTATTTTATCAACATACGCTTCTACCTTATTACCCGACTAAAGAACACCAAAGGTTAGTAGTGAGAGACACCAAAGTCTTAGCCGACAATTGTTTTTAAAATCACACCATACTATTACACTACTACACGATAGGTGGTTTGCCTTATTACGTGTAGTTGTATATAACATTAAAACCATTGTTTGAAATTAAAATCAAGTTTTTGTGCAAAAAAGAAAAACCCATAAAAAACACATCAAGTTTTTGACATCGATGCGTTGCTGAGGAACCATACAAAAATTCCAAGAAAGTCTAAGTTGTTTGTTTAGTTAATTTTACTTTTTGTACTACTTTAATGTTACATATATGTTTTATGACTCTTGTGTAGTCATGTACGCTGCTCAAGTCGAAAAGGCACATAAACCCCTAGTTAAAACTAAAACTGACCGAAGAAATAAAAAAACATCACATCTGATAACGAGATTTCGATTGCGCCAAATTTTGGGCCTATCTATGACGAGACAAACCGAGCTAAATCTTCGTCGGATAATGAAGTTGCAACCCCTTACGTTCCATTAGGGTGTGGCCCTTTGTCATGGGATGGGAAGAAAGCCCGTCACGAAGAGATACCCTTGGGTGGACTAGGAAAATTTCTGACAATGCTATCTTCACAGTGCGTAATCGTCTCGATAACCTTTTAGATAAATTCGAGAAAATACAATGTGAGGTTTTAGGAGAACTATTCGCACAATGGTATTTATCCAAGGAGGGTCAAAACGAATTCTTAGCCTTCGTACAAGCTAAAGAAGCTAGAAAGAAGGCCAAGAGAAAAAGGCCAAAAAAAGTGAAGGACCGTAAAGACGGATGTAGGTCTTCCGGCCCAACTTGCCCTTAAGAAAAATGTGGTCCCAGCCAAACGCATTAAACACAACGCTTATGGGAGGAAACCCGACGAGGACGATGGATCTACGCTTTATTAGAGGTGGCGTGTTTGTTGGTGTATATAAATATTGGTTAATTTTGATCACTTTTGGATACCATTTCAAGCTTTAAATTTATAAAACACGCTAAAATACGATCACTCACTACGACACGTTAAGCCAAGTGCACCCATCGTTGGTGTAGTATAGCAAGGGTAAGATACCGAGATCGTCCAATGACACAAGGGCTCTAAGTATCGTGATGCGTTCAACGCCTAGTCAATCCAAAGAGTAGAGAATCGTTTTGAAATATATTTAATTTTAAAAAAATAAAATAAAGAAATAAAAGATAGATGGTTGAAATCAATCACAAGAAATAAAGACGAAGACATCCATCTATTATCAAGGGAGAGTTTGTTAAAGCATATATTCAACGACAACAACTTGGAAACCGCCGTGTTTAAGTTTTGGGTCTGTTACAGTGTATAATGCGTGGCGTCTGTAATACTTTGAATATTTCTAAATGAGCATAGAATGTGTTTCGGGGAACCTAGCGCGGAGGAGAATGTCTTTGTGCTAGGATGTTGGAGCATAGAGTCCTGTACGCCAAATAGAATAACGCAGAGGCCATCGCCTATATAAACCCAACACTCTATTCATTTTAACCGTTCTATTCACATTTTGTACACGAAGTGTTGTCGAACTCAATCCAAATCAGTTTATTTACATCTTGTGTTGTTCGATTACTTCTCTCCGTGTTCACTATGGATTCTGCACTTAGTGTTTCACGTATGGTTGTTTTGTGTTCTTGAACGATCCTATCCGAGTGGTTTTACATGTGTTACAAGAGATCAATCAAATTTATGATACACCTGAAGTTGGTGATAAAGTTGCTGAAGAGCCTAATCCTGATGAACCAATTGATGATTGCATATCACAACTAAGGAGTATGGTAAAGAACAAACCACTTCCGACTCTAAAATTGAAGTTAAACTACATTTCAAATAAGGAGAATGTTGGAAGGATTATCAGTTAGATGTATGATGCTGAGATCAAACTTTTCTGTATTAAATGAACAGACGACGTTCTGTACTTCAAGCCAAAGATGAAGTATCTTAGTTCGTTACCTAACTGTGAGATTCATACTCTTAAGCAGCTTGAACTTGTTAACATAGATAAATATGCATATACTTTTAGATCAGAAAAGGCGTTGAATGAAGAAGCTAAGAGTTTAAAATGGAATTATACATATTTGTGAATAGCGGCTATAGCGATCGCTATGTAGCGAGGCCACCAAGTGTCGCTATTTGGGTCATAGCGACCAATAACGTGAATAGCAGTTAGGTTTTTTTTAATAAATTACTTTTTGAGTCCTTATATTTTAGTGGTTTTAACACTTAAATCCAAAATAAAAAAAAAGTTTAACGTCCTGAGTCCCTAACCGCTCATTTTATAACGTTTTGAGTCCAATTTTTTAACACTTGTCCTTTGATTTTGGACTCAAGTGGTCAAAACAAATAAAACACAGGGACTCAAAACGTTATAAAATGAGTGGTTAAGGACTCAGAGCGTTAAACTTTTTAATTTTGGACTCAAGTGACTACAGTGGCGGGGCTTGAGCAAAAGTTTCGAGGGGGTGGAAAGTAATGAGACCCAATTTCTATATTGTATAAATATTTAGGCAAAATAATTGGAGGGACAATCCTATATAATTTTAAAATTTTCGAACGAAAAATACGAAATTTTACACTCTAACCGAAACATTCGGGGGGCGGGTGCACCCCCACTTTACACTAAGCTCCGCCATTGAGTGGCTAAGACTGCGGGGTATGGGGCGGGAGTTTGGGCGTGGGTAGGGGGAAACGCCCAAGCCACCACCCCGGGTGGGCATGGGTTTCGACGTGGCCCTTGGGGCATGGGTTTCAAGCCGGGCGTGGGGTGGTCTGGCCAAGCTGACATGGCGGGCTCTAATTGGACAAACCAAAGAAGCCGTTGGGCTAGCCGTTGGCCAACGGCTATCTTAAAAAAAAAATTAATAAAATTTTATTTTTCCACTATAAAACCTCACAATTTCTTCCATTTTTTTACCACATTCATCTTCAATTCTCCATCTACAAAACGAAAAAATGCATCCTCATAACCGTCCTTTTGACCCGAACAACCCGTATGCATTCCAAGAAAATAATCCTAGCCCACCACCCAATCGTCCAATGCCTCGTCCATTTTTCATACACTCTTCTATGCCCCAAGAAGCGAGTTATGCATCGTATATTGGGAATCATGTGTTTACTAACTTCCCACACACCGATGATTCGATACCTACCCGTTTACACAAACGGCCATCAACCTTTCACCAACCTCCATCGACCTTTCACAAAACGAAACCGTCCCCGAAACTCAACCACCCAACGATGGTCCTTCCGCACCCCAACCCATAAAAAAGAGAAGCCATAAGAAAAAAACCGAGGCGGATAAAGCACTTGAAACCATCAAGCGAAAACAACTAAAATGGACGTTCCTGAAGAACTTGCATTGGCGAGGGGTTGGTTTCAACAATCTCAACATTCAACTTTAGGTATTCTTAAACTTTGTTTTTATTGATGTTTTTTTATATAACTTTGTAATATATTAAATTTTGTTTTTATAAAAACAGGAAAGTCTCAACATCGAACCTATTTGTGGCAAGGGTTAGTAGAATATTCCACGAAGAATTGGGAAAAGAGGTTTATCGTGAAAACGGTAGCTTATCCTCGAAGTGGACCGAGATAAGCGGCCAACTTACAAAATATAGTGGTTTTTTAAATAAAGCAAAACAAAACCCAAAAAGTGGTGAAACCGAAGCCGACATTGTGACGAATGCATTGCTTCAATTCAAGACAAATGTGGGGACCGACTTCCGTTTCATGCATTGTTGGGAGATTTGTAAGTTTCATCCAAAGTGGGCGAATATCCCCAGTGGTAGCGAAAGCAACACATCTTCCAAAAGGTCGAGGGCCTCGTCCCAATCTGATGCACGAGATCAAGAGATTGAGGACCTTTTTGATGATTCGCCAAGCCCAAACCGGCCTGAGTATGGAAGAGATGCCACAAAAAGGCGTGCTCAAAAATCAAGATCTGGTACGGCATCGCCTTCAGCTGGGAGTTCAGGCTCGCGTAGGGGAATATACAGCGATTAGTTGAATGACATTGCATGCAAATTAGATACATTCAACGTCTTCCAACAACAAAGGGTCGAAATTCGGAAGAGCAAAGAAGCTAGAGATGCCGCTAGAGAAGCCGAGAGACAAAGACGGGAGGATTTGAAAATTCTATCCCAGCCGATTGATCACCTAAAGGGTGACGAGTTGGAAATAGTCTTGGAGATGAGAGAAGAGATAAAAAAACAAATATAAACGTTAGGAAATTTTTTTATGTAATTTTTTTTATGTAATTTTTTTATGTAATTTTCTTTAATTTTTATGTAATTTTCTTTAATTACAAAGAGCCCAGCCGGGTCAGCCCAGCGAAGCCCATCAAACCCACGCCCCCAACCCCCGCCCCACCATACCCTGTTTTAAATGTGGGTCGCCCCATGTCTGCCACCCAAGTCACGTGTCAACAAATGTCCCAACCCAAGCCCAACCCCCGCCCCACCATACCCCGCAGTCTAATACCACTAAAACACAAGGACTCAAAAAGTAATTTATTCTTTTTTTTTTATGTAAATAACAATTAGATACAGCTATAAAATAGCTGGATTTATAGGTTTTTGTTAAATATACATGTAAAATAGCATATATACCATAATACCAAGGTATTTTGATATAATATACATATAAAAATTTTCAAAATTCTTTTTCTTGTGTATCGCTATTTATAAAATAGCGGTCGCTATTTGTCGCTATTCGCCATGTACAACTATGGAATCATAATAAACCTCTAGTTGGTAGAACAGTTATGGATAAGTCGAGGATGAATCCGGTGAATTATGAATGTTCGTACAAGATTGTTTATATGCCAACGAGATGTGTATAGAAGATACCTTTTAAAGAAGTATTTGTTGGATATCTTGAAGGATCTGAAGTGTTGGTTTGTAGAACGCGTGACTGGTGAAGTTGTGATGACTCAAGATAATCTTACTAATGAGATTGTTCGAGTTTATGATCCAATCAATCTAATTAATTTCTCTATGGATGATCTGAAGAAGCCGCAAAAGTTTGAGATTTAGTTACATAAGGATTAAAGATTGCAAGGGCTGCAATACACGAGGGTTGTCGAGTTATGTGTGAAGAATGGAGTTTGTTTCGGAAGTCAACTATGTTGGTTCAGTTCTGTTTGTGTATGAAGGAAAACAGTAAACATACCTGTTATGGCTGACAGGGCAGTGGAGAATCCAGTGAGAGAAGACGACATGGAGTTCGACATCTTTGTCAAGGTGATCTGGTTCCTCCTTAGGGTGCTAACTGATGATGGGGACTTAGAAACCGAAAAGGGATATCGGTTAGGAGAGGAGGTCGTTCGTGATGATGTTATGGCTAATGGGGTGTGTGAATTGTGTAACTGAGTAACCCCTAAACCTCCACATAATTCTCCTTATATAAGCACCCAGGAGGAAACCTAATTAGTTAATAAGGGTAATATGGTCCATCAACAATTACCAACTAATTATTTAATAGGTTCTAATATATTTTGATCTCTATAATGTAAATGATTATGATGGCTATAGATTAAATACTAATACGTAACATATTTAATCTTACATTCTCCCACTTAGCCGAGTAATCATTTACTATGAGTATTAGATAAGCCTGATCAGGAGTTAACACTCATTTTAGCCTTAAACAAGTACTATAGCAGAAAAATACAGCCGTTGAATCATTATGCGACTCAGGACCCCCATTAATCATACTATAGCCTTAATTTAAAACCTAATCATCATGATCAAAATACGCGTAAGCCCTTTGTTTGATTTGTAACTTTTATTTGTCTATATGCCATTATACCGGTTGAACATATTCTAACAAACATACAAAATCAAACTTGAGAAAATTTCATTAATCATAAAACATAAGCTAGTACAATATGCTCAAATAAGGTCTTTACTAAATCCCATATTCCGAACATGTTCTTCGTAAATCTTAGGAGGGAGACCTTTAGTCATCGGATCCGCAAGCATATCCTTAGTACTAATATACTCGATACAAAGATTATTTTCCTCAACACGTTCACATACAAATAGATATTTCGTATCGAGATATAAACCAGCTCCAGTCGAACTGTTACTGTTCGAGAAACTAACGGCAGCTGAATTATCACAGTAAAGCTTCAATGGTCTAGAAATGGAATTAACAATCTTGAGTCCAGTGACCAGATTTCTAAGCAACATTCCATGACAGGTTGCGTTATAAACAGCAATGTACTCTGCCATCATTGTGGAAGTTGTGGTCAACTGTTGTTTATGACTCTTCCAAGAGATAGGGCCGCCTGCTAACATAAAGATATAGCCCGAAGTGGATTTCTTGTCATCTTTGCATTTGGCAAAGTCAGAATCAGAATAGCCCACTACTTCTAAATGATCACTTCTTCTATAAGTCAGTTTATAGTCTTTCGTCCCTTGCAGATATCGAAGTACCTTCTTAGCTGCTTTCTAGTGATCTAAGCCAGGATTCGTCTGATAACGGCCTAGCATTCCAGCAATATAAGCGATATCTGGACGAGTACAGACTTAAGCATACATCAAGCTCCCGACTACTGACGCGTAAGGTATCTGGCTCATTTGCTCCTTCTCAACCTCTGTTGTCGGACACTGAAACGAACCGAAAACATCTCCCTTAACTACTGGAGCGACGGAGGGTTTGCACTGTTGCATGTTGTAACGTGTAAGGACACGATCTATGTAAGCCTTTTGGGACAATCCTAAGATCCCCTTGTGTCTGTCTCGGTGAATTTCGATGCCAATGACGTAAGAAGCATCTCCGAGATCCTTCATGTCGAAGTTATGCGAGAGTAACCGCTTCGACTCATGCAACATGTCTAAACTATTACTTGCCAATAGAATATCATCTACGTAAAGGACAAGTATAGTAAAATTACTCCCACTCATCTTGAGGTAGGTGCATTGATCCACTTGATTCTTCATAAAACCTTGCCTCTTCATGACTTCATCAAACTTGAGGTACCACTGACGTGATGCTTGTTTCAACCCGTAAATGGATTTCTTCAGCTTACAGACTAGATGTTCCTGACCTTCAGGTTTAAAGCCTTCAGGTTGTTTCATGTAAACATCTTCGTCCAAATCTCCGTTAAGGAAAGCGGTTTTAACGTCCATCTGATGCAGCTCTAAATCAAAATGAGCTACTAGGGCCATAACGATCCTTAATGAATCTTTACGAGAGATAGGTGAAAACGTCTCTTGATAATCAATTCCCTCTTTCTGAGTGTAGCCCTTTGCAACCAATCTCGCTTTGTAGCATTCAACGTTCCCATTCGGATCCAGTTTTGTTTTGAACACCCATTTGCATCCTACGGGTTTGACTCCGTTGGGTAATTCTACCAAATCCCAAACGTCATCTTTCTTCATGGATTCAAGCTCATCAATCATTTCTTTATTCCATTCAGAAGACTGATCACTGCTAATGGCTTCATTGTAAGAGATAGGATCATTGAGCTTTCCGGGATCCATTTCAGTCAGGTAGGTAACATAATCATCCCAATTAGGAGGCCTTCTTTGCCTGGATGATCTCCTGAGTGGATTATCGGGTTCAGCGTTGTCTTGGTTTTGAGCGTTTGATGTGCCTTCGTCATGAGGTATAATGGGTTCTGATTATGGAGGTGAATTTGGAGTTGGTGCGGTAGCTTCAGGTGCAGTAGTTGCATTGGGTACAAGAGGAGTAATCGGAGTAATGGTAAGCGACGAGTCTCCCCCCCCCCCCCCCCCGCGTCTTGTACTTCTTGCAATTCTTCGTAAGGGTTGGTACTGCTCCCACTGACCTTGAAATCCTCCAGGAACGCGGCACGCTTGGTTTCAACAATACGGGTGACATGGGAAGGACAATAGAAACAGGTAACTGTTTTAGGGTCAAGTTTCCTTAGGAAAGGATTGTAAAGTTTTGCTTCAGCAATACAGCCCCATACTTTCATATATTTAAGACTCGGTTTCCTTCCTGTCCAAAGTTCATAAGGAGTTTTAGGGACAGACTTAGAAGGAACTCTATTGAGTATATGAACAGCTGCTTTTAACGCTTCAGTCCAGAGGAATAATGGTAAATTGGTGTTGGCTAACATACTGCGCACCATGTTCATAAGGGTACAGTTTCTTCTTTCAGCGACTCCGTTCTGCTGAGGTGTACCAGGCATGGTGTATTGGTTCACAATCCCCTGGCCCTTACAAAACTCATAAAATGGACCAGGAGCTTGACCCACATCAGTATGTCTTCCATAATATTCACCGCCTCTATCTGATCTCACAACTTTAATCTGACGATCTAATTGCTTTTCAACTTCAGCCTTATAATCTTTAAAAGTTGTTAGAGATTCAGATTTCTCCTTAATAAGATACAAGTACATGTAACGAGAATAATCATCAATAAAAGTGATAAATGAAGTATGTCCTGTTATGCCAGCGATTTGGTAGGGACCACTAATGTCAGTGTGAATGAGTTCTAATAAATTAGAGCTCCTAGTGGCACCTTTCTTATTCGCTAATGTCATTTTACCTTTAAGACATTTGACATATGTTCCAAAGTCAGAGAAATCGAGAGGAGGTAAGACTTCATCCTTTACGAGATGATTTAATCGTTCTTTTGAAATGTGGCCTAAACGCTGATGCCACAACATGGATGAAGTCTCTAAGTCTCGTTTCTCTTCCATCTTTGTGAGTGATTCATTAATGTTATATGACAACAAAGATTTGGAAAAGTTATCTTCTAGTTCTAATCTATAGAGACCACCATCCAGAACACCAGTACCATAAAGAACAGAATCATAGAGGATAGAGAGTTTGCGATGACCATGGGAAACAATAAAACCGTCCATGTCTAACTTTGGTCCTGATACAAGGTTCCGAGTTACCTCAGGAACATATAAGGTATCATAAAGTTTAATACATAAACCAGTTTTCATAACTAATTGTAATGTTCCAATGGCCTTCACTTCTAATTCTCGATCATCCCCAACCTTAAGCGTTCTTTGGTTTCTTTCCAGCTTCCGGATTGAAAGGAATCCCTGAGTAGAATTGGTAACATGAACCATAGAACCAGAATCAAACCACCAAGAATTAGCAGGAACACTTAAATTATAGGACTCAAGTATCATAAAATAATCGTTACCTTTCTTAGCCAGCCACTCCTTAAAGTCAGGGCATTCCTTCTGCATGTGTCCTGTCTTTTTACAGAACTTGCAGCGGATACTGCCTAAGGAGTTCTTAGAGCTGGAAGGTGCACTTGTATTAGAGTTAGGATTAGGCCTTTGGACTTTTGAAGCATCCTTCCTCTGATAATTGTTCTTCCTTTTCTTAGAGTTGGAGGTGGTGAAGTTGGCAACATCAGTAGTGCGATCCATCCTCATGCGCTCTTCCTCCTGTACACACATGGCGACCAGCTCACTCATCGTCCATTTTTCCTTCTGAGTGTTGTAGTTGATCTTAAATGCTTCAAAGGACGAAGGAAGCGAAGTGATGATAAAATGAACAAGGAAACCATCACTGATTTCCATTTCCAGCCCCTTCAGCTTATTGGCCATGTCATTCATCATCATGATGTGTTCGCGAATGTCGCTCCTCCCATCATACTTAGTTGTCACCAACTTGAGAATAAGGGTACTAGCGTGTGCTTTAGACGTCCCCTTGAACTGCGCCTCCACAGAAGCCAAGTAGGTTTTAGCATCTTCAGAATCAGGAATAGCTCCCCTGATAGCATTGCTTATGGACTGCTTCATAAACATGAGACACATGCGGTTACACCTAGTCCACTTTTCATGAAGTATCTGCTCAGCAGCAGTACTCTGAGTGGTAAGGTCCGCTGGCTTATTCTCCCTTAGAGCATAATCGAAATCCAGCAGCCCAAGCGTAAGCATGAGAGCATCCTTCCATGCAGCAAAGTTATCACCAGTCAAAGATGGAATTCCCTGATTGGGCGCTGATAGTGGAAATAAGATGAGCAAGTTATGATACTAAGGAAGAAGTCCTAATGTGATCTATGGGCACGTTAAACTAAGGCAGGCAAAATAATGACCATTTTACATAATGAAGCTGTGATAATGTCTATTACTAACATCAAAATAATAGACTTAGTTAAAAATTCTACTTAAATGAAGACAAAACAGCTTTGGCCAGAAGTGTAATCATTTAAGCCTATGTGCAAAGTGGTTGTAACAAATTAGCTTTGGCCAGAAATTGAAACAATCACTTTAGTTATGCACTTGTTAAGTATGCCATCCATGAAAGAATTAAATCAGCTTTGGCCAGATATTAAAACATTCATGCTTATGATGCACACTTAACATAGCTTTCGTAATACTTGGATGATAAGTAGATGTATCAAGTCAGCTTTGGCCAGAAATGATACATTAAAACTCATTCAAGTTAAGCTATTTTGGTTTTGTAAAACATTACATTATCTGATTCTGATTATTTAACTAAATATTTACAAAACCAATTATTTAATAGCAAACTACCCGTTAGCGCGGATCGAGTCGCAACCACGGTCTCGAGTTATGACGTTATGGTCTCGAGTCGAGACCTTTGTCTCGAGTCATCACGTTACGGTCTCGAGTCGAGACCTTTGTCTCGAGTCATCACGTTATGGTCTCGAGTTGTAGACCTTTTGCTCCCTTATGATTTCGAGTCGAGACCTTATGGTCTCGAGTCGAGACCTTATCGTCTCGAGTCGAGACTGATGGTCTCTAGTCGCAATCTGATGATCTCGAAACTTCCTGTTACAGCTGTTTATTGTGATAACATAACTGAAAATTCGAAATCTAAGAGATTATGAGATATTATTTCCTGTTTTAAAATGATCTAATTTTATCAACATGTTTCGAAAAATATGGTAACTGTTTATCTAATAACAGTTTCGTATAAAATTAAAAGATAAATTTAGATCAAACATGGAAACAACACCCATTAATCCTAAATCATTCCAAAACATAATAGAATTTTTGAATTTTCTCATGAACATGATGAACCCTAATCATAAAAAAAATAAAATTCTGGAACCCGAAACCTGAAACTTTTAAGACTTCTAAACAGATTTCGGTTGTAAAACGTAAACCCAGTTAATTTCGAATGAGCATATGATTAATCTTTTTCCGAAAAACAATGATTTCGAGTCCATCTTCATGAGCCGAAAACGGCTGTTATGGTTTTAAAGGTACTAAAATCCGTTTTCCAAGTTTCAATCCCAGAATTATGGATACGAAAACAGAACTGACTAATCAACATATGCTCTGATACCACATGTTGGTTCAGTTCTGTTTGTGTATGAAGGAAAACAGTAAACATACCTGTTATGGCCGACAGGGCAGTGGAGAATCCAGTGAGAGAAGACGACATGGAGTTCGACATCTTTGTCAAGGTGATCTGGTTCCTCCTTAGGGTGCTAACTGATGATGGGGACTTAGAAACCGAAAAGGGATATCGGTTAGGAGAGGAGGTCGTTCGTGATGATGTTATGGCTAATGGGGTGTGTGAATTGTGTAACTGAGTAACCCCTAAACCTTCACATAATTCTCCTTATATAAGCACCCAGGAGGAAACCTAATTAGTTAATAAGGGTAATATGGTCCATCAACAATTACCAACTAATTATTTAATAGGTTCTAATATATTTTAATCTCTATAATGTAAATGATTATAATGGCTATAGATTAAATACTAATACGTAACATATTTAATCTTATAAACTACCAATAAGATGGGCTAATAGAGACCGGAGACATCTACAAGCAACCGTCAAGATGTTGTCTGGTGCACTTAGGCACGACGTTATAAATATGTGTGTGTGTCATTTGAGTAAGTTTTTTGAGAGAGATTTCATAGAGTGTTTGTTAGCTATGTGCGTAAACAACTTGTAAACGTGTTTCTTAGTGAATCGATATAAAGGGAAGTTATTTAAGTCATTATGTTTGATATGTCTATTGCGTGTATTGGATTCTAGACAATATAGGTATGTGAGATTCTGAATTTATCAATCCTTGTGAAGTGCATCGGGACCTACAAAGTTTTTCAAATAAAAAAAAACAATTTTATCTATTTTTAAACGTTTTTTTTTTTAATATTTTGTTTTGTTAAAACGGTTGTTACATGTGTTTATCTGCAAAAACTTAAAAAAAACGATAGAAGTGAATTTTATATAAGTTAGAAGAGTTTTTATAACTTTTTTATATATTTTACCCATGGTTCCCATTAGCCCCCACTTTTTATGGCTCCCTGAAAAACTTATTTTGTGGTGGTAGTTATGAATGTTTTGACGACAAATCTGGCGTCGTCTTTTGAGACATCTCATCAAATGTATAGTTAGTAACGTAATATCATTTCATGCTTGCCTTTCATAGACCAGTGGGTATGGAGAGCCTCATCGTCAAGGGGATGGCCGCCACGTCAGCGCCACGTAGAAGGGGCTTGATGGGGATGAACCTATGGGGTGGGGGTGAACCCCTTTATATATATATATATATATATATATATGTATGTATGTATGTATAGATGTGTGTGTGAGGAGAGAGGAATGAGGCCCGTCAACATCGTCTAGTGGGAGCCGAATTGGACGCGCCGGAGGAGTGGGGGGCGGTGTGGGGGACCGGCGCTGGGCCAGGCCTAAGCCGGCCCCCATACCATCTGGTCTTAGAGATTCCAAGAAGACAACTTTCTCTTGATGCATGCTTTGTAGCGAGAGCAGTCATTACCCAGAGTTGGTTTGTTTTCTAAATGACTAATCTTTTCACATGGTGAGCTGCTGGTTTGTTTTTTAAATGACTAATCTTTTCACATGGTGAGCTGCACGTGTCTTTGTTCAGAGTCAAAAGTAGAGATGAACCCAAATTACTAATTGTTAGTAAATTATGGTTTTAATCTATGTGGTTCAAGAGTTAATGTTATTACTTACAAAATCCAAATGACTTTCAATTTTAATACCAAGGTTTCTAAGCTGTAAGTTGCCGAGTCGATTTCCTTTATGTCCGCCAAATTACTCGAAATTGATCAAACAAGGTCAGAATCGAATCTAGTTTGTTAACTCAGGCTGAATTTAACTTAAAAAATAAAAATAAAACATAAATTCTGTGTCTATCATATTAAATAGTTAAGATCTTTCTCAAAGAATAAGTATCAATTTTTGAAATATTTTAGTATTTCAACATGTATTTTTTTATTTATATTGATATTCACGTATTTTCATATCAATATCAATAAACTTATGATGCTTGACATATATACATGTATATATACCAAAAACTTTTTTTTAATAATTTAACATATCCGAGTACTCCTTGCGTACTCTCCGCCCGCTGAGTACTCGCAACTCCCCAGTTGACCAACTTAAGAGCGTCTAGCAACTTCTGCAACCATGACGTGAACCGACACGCTTTTGCACTTCACGCGTTGGCTCTGGACTCCATTGCTTTTGTGCACCTCATGCTTTTTAAATAAAGCCAAAGAGTCGTCAATGGCCTAAATCAATGGTGTTGATGGTGCACTAGCAGTAGCAGTAAAAGCGAAGAGAAATGGCCTAAATCATTGGTGTTGATGGTGCACTAACAGTAAAAGTGAAGAGAAAGGGGGAGGTTGAATCGATGGGCTTTCATTTGAATATAACAGAGAGATGGTTTCACGGATCGTTTTCGATGCAAGAGAGAGGGATGGCGTCCGGTGCAACTAGAATGGCGATGGTGAAGTAATTCGTTTAAGATCAAATCTGAAAGAGACATCAGAGAAGGAGAGAGATCGCAAGACAATGTTGGCCGACAATGAAATTGGGGAAGATAACATAGGGCGGGAAGGGACGCTTGGTTTAATCCAAACTGTGTTTTTTAGTCATTTCGCTCTTTTAACATAAGGTTAGTGTGTGTGGCAAATCTTTTTTAATCAATCTCTTGTAAGCCCGTAAAATGGCACCACATATGAATGAAAAGTAAGTAACATCCTCTCTAAAAAACCCCAAGCAACTCACACGTTCGTCTGTCCACCCGACCCACTAACGTTACCACACACCGCAATGTTCATGATAAACCTATCCATCGAGCAACAAGATATAGCCGTCCGCGAGCTAGTGTTACAAAGTTATAACAAGACCAAATGCTTACAAAGTCCATAAGCTAAAACCACCCCACATATCTCCATTACCAACATAAAAAAACATTAGGACAAAGGGGGCAAACATGACAACTCGCATTACCCAATCATAAGCCACAAAACAAACAACCTCATAAAAATCAAATTAAATCAAGATCATCATTAGTACCAGAACTAGCAGCATACCCTTGAAGAGCATCACCAGTAAGCCTACAAACACGCCACTCCTGCATAACATTCGCCCCCATCTGCTCATAGAACTTGATCGCATTCACATTCCAATCCAAAACCACCCATTCCACCCGCCCGTACCCCATCGCCACGGCCTGTTTCGCCACAGCCGATAGCAGCATCTTCCCCAAACCCTTCCTCCTATAACACTCCCTCACAAACAAATCCTCAATATAAAACCCGGGTTTCGCCAAAAACGTCGAATAATTGGGAAAAAACAACACAAATCCAGCAACAACCACCCCATCATCCATCGTTGAGGATACAAAACTACTCAGTTCCGGGTCAGATACCGGGAGATCAAGGTTTAGGGTTTTGTAAATAGGGGTGAATTTGGGGTGGGGGGTGGGGGTAGGGGGGATTGGGGTTGTGGACACTTCGATGAGGAAGACGGTGAATGATTCGAAGGGGTTGTTGTTGGTAAATAAGGTGGCTGAGAGGCTGGCTTCAGTGGCTGAGCATTCGTGGGTGAGGCGTTCGAAAACCGCCATTTGGTGGATCATTTTGTGGATGACGGGGACGTCCGGTTTGGTGGCCAGGCGGATGCGGGTGAAGAGTGGGTAGGTGGTTGTAAGATCCATGTTCAGTTCGGCTGCGGCTGTTGGTGGTGGTGGTGGTGCGGCGGCGGCCATTTTGTTGTTGTTGTAGGTTTTTTTTTTCTCTGTTGTTTGTTTGCCGTTGGATGAGATTGGAGGGTGTATCCTGAAAGTATATAAATCTGAAGGAGAAGAAGGTGCGAGACAAAAAAAATAAAGTAATTCTGTTTTTTTTTTTCTTTTTTTTTTTTACAATATTATTATATATTTTGTTGCTTCAACATTACGATTTGTGTATTCTTGTTTAGTTATTCAGTTATTCTTTAACTTTTTTTTCTTTTTTAAGGGTGTACGGTTAGTATGTCGCTAACCAGATTAGTAGTTAGTACGTTACCAGTGGTGGATCTAGAAAATTCTTATAGGGGTAACGTTTCATATATAAAAGGGCCAGTGGCGGACCCAAGAATTTTTCCATGGGGGTGCGGAACATTTTTAAAAATTTTAGGCCCTAGGTATATAAATAAAAAATCGGTTCGTATCGGGTCAGTTCGGGTCAAGTCGGGTCATGTAAAACAAAAGAACTAAATTTATATAATCATCAAAAACACGTCAAACCTTGTTACAAACATAATTAAAACGTCATCCTACGACTTTTCGTTTTTTTGAAATCTATCCAAAACATCATCTAAACCTACTTTCTTAAGCAACTCTTTCTCTATATAGCATATACAACCTTCACTTAAATTCTCATCGCCAATCCGATTACGCAAGTATCCACATCAACGAATCGGGAAGACGTATCAACTTTACTCTTGAGAAATCGCGCCATAACATCCCTGCTCATTGTTCCTATCGGCTATCACAAACAAATTGATCTATAAATTCATGGCTTCATAACATATTACATAATGTATCAACTATTCAAGCCCTAAATATCATAATGTAATTCACCCTAAAAATCATCTAAACAACATATACACCATAAAAAAGCCAAACGTTCTTCACTAAAAAAAAAGCCAAACATACTGTGGTATGCGGCTATAAAAAAAGGCAAAATATCATCACTAACAAAATATAACCCACCATAACATAATGAAAACAAAAGGAAGCACATGTCTACAATGGTTAGTATGCGGCTATAATAGGCTGCTGGAGGTGGATAATATCAACAAAAAGTTATCAAAAATAACAAAGAAACTTAACCGTTTTGATCGGCGGTGGTATGGTGGCTGATTACGGTGGTATGCGGCTGCTGACTGTTCACTGTTGTCTCCGTTGATGTTCTGATCGCTGGCATGCAAGAACGATAAATAGAGCAGGATAGAATATGTAAGGGTTTTGGCCTTGTTTATTTTATTTTAGATTGAAATATTGTTGATTTGTTGGGTTTGTTTATTGGACTAAGACTTAGTAGTGGGCTAGTTAAATGTATTGGGTATTTGGGTTTAGTTATTTAGGTATTAAAAGTTATATAATTTAGGTAGTTTTTTTTATAAAATAAGAGTTTACTAAAGAATATTTTTAAAATATAAATTGATAACACTTTTTACCTAAGGGGTGCGGACGAAAAATTCCAAGGGGTGTGGACGGAAAATTCCATGGGTGCGGACGAAAAATACCAAGGGGTGCGGACGGGATTTTCGACGGAACTTAGCACTAATTTTTTTTCCCCGGGGGTGCGCCCGCCCACCTTGGGCTGGGCTTAGGCCCGCCAATGAAAAGGGCAACGAAAGTGAAAAACGTCGTATTTTTTCAAAGTTTACACTACCACCGGAGCGTCAACGGGTAGCGGGAGCTACCTCTAGTAACATGTTAGGTTGTATTTTAGTATCACCAAGTTAGTGTTAATTTTTTTACCTGTATTTGAACTCAGTACCTCCAAGAAACCCCCTCCCCCCCCCCCCCCTTCACTAGTCGTTGGTGTATTTATGTTTGATAGAATATCATGATACTTATAATGTCTACTTTATAAACATACCAATTTTTGTGATCATAAGCTTACTTACCATGTTTAAAATAATAAATCTATCTACACAATTATTTCTCAGTTTTGAAAAGAAAAAAAAATATAAGACTATGAAACTGAAATCTGAGTAGAAATCAAGACAACAAGCTTAAAGTAAAGAATTAGATATATATAATACAAAATATTTAAAATTTTAAATATCATTAAATCTTACGGTCCGATCCCCTTTTATATGGCTGGTTTCCGGTATAAACGCAAAACAAACCGTTAACTACGGTTTGAAATACTTGAAACCACTGACCGACCGACCGAAAGTTAAGGGAAAAAATCGACCGTGAAACCAAATGTCCACACCAATAACCGGTTTGGGCGGTTTCACGGTTTCAAACCGAACCGTGAACACCCCTACCATTTCTACTATAAATCTGATTCAAATGAACACAAAAAAAATTGTTACAAGTTGCAACATATTGTTCATAGCTCTCTGAGTTTCAAAATCCATGTAGTCACCACCCATGGGTCCAAAAGGACCATTATACCCATACATATTATCAAAAAACCCTTCATTGGGACCCATCGGCGGACCCCACGGAACCGGACCAGAGATATTAGAGCCGGATACTTCTTGGTTCATGCCTGGTCCATTATGGTTCAATGGGTCGCGGTCAATGGGTCGTTCCCACTCGGCCTCTGTTATGGACTAATACCATTGCAAGGTATGGGACTTGTCCCACATCGGTTGTATGGGCAACTGATGTGGGGTTTATATACCAAATGAGCTCTCTCACCCACCAGACTAGTCTTTTGGGTTGAGTTCTCTCGTTTGGTATGTAACATTGGTATCAGAGCCAGAACTCGGAGTGGTGGCCCACGGAGTGGTGGCCTGGAGAGAGCCAGCCGTGACCAACGTGGCCGTGACCAACGAGGCTCGGAGTGGTGGCCCATGGAGTGGTGGCCTGGAAAGAGCCAGCCGTGACCAACATGGCCGTGACCAACGAGGACGTTGGCCCTTAAGGAGGGTCGATTGTTATGGACTAATACCATTGCAAGGTATGGGACTTGTCCCACATCGGTTGTATGGGCAACTGATGTGGGGTTTATATACCAAATGAGCTCTCTCACCCACCAGACTAGTCTTTTGGGTTGAGTTCTCTCGTTTGGTATGTAACAGCCTCTTGTTGCTTCCACCACCACCACCACCTGGTGTAAGGGATATGGTATTCGACTGTTGCGACTGCTGCTGCATCTGGAGTTGGTTTTTCATCGGCGATTTTGGCCTGAGAGCTTCGATGTCTGGTGTTGTCAGCACGAGATGGCTGGCTTCTGGTGGAGGGTTTCTTCCTCCTCCTCCTTGCCATACTTTCCCGTCCTTATCCGCAAAATTTTGAACATACGCCTAATTAAAAAAAAAATAATAATAATAAAATGATATCAATAAATCAGGGGTAGGCGCGTTTCTGTTATTATATTCCTTGATTGTGTTAATAGCAAACAAAAAAATGACAAAAATAGTACCTCAGAATTGAAATTTGATGAGGAAAAGTCTTTACCAACAGTCAACCAGCCAGGTCGTATGTTAGGCTACTGGGTATGGTGACGGAGAAGAAGGCGGAAACAAAGTATGTGAATCATGGCGCAATCCAGGTGTTGCAGTGGTTTTGTTGGTTTTCACCCAACATATATCTTCACACCTACGGAATCCCACTACGATAATATAATGAGAGAAAATGAATTAACGATTTGAAAGATCATAAATCCAAAGGACTTCTAGTGATATAAAAAATAGTAAAATGCCAAAATCGTCCCTGGGGTTTGGGTACTTTAGTCTTTTACATCCAAAATAAGAACTTTTTGTAACAGGACTGTTGCCATTTCCATCCAGATCACTAATTAAGTTAAAATGAATCGTTAACTCAGGGACGATTTTGGCAATTTCGATAACTCAGGGACAATTTTGGCAATTTACCCATTTATTTTTCTGTTTTTGAAAAGTTTGAAATGTAATTTTGTTTTGAAACCATTTATACCTTCTTAAGGCATTGTCGTCCCTGCTCAAGGCCAACTCCGTCACCAACCCAGAGGAAAACGAAGGATGGTGTGTCAGCTATTGCCTAGAGAGATAAACAAACAAAATAATTAAAGATTGTACCTTATGCAAAACAAAAACTTATGAACATTCAAAAATTTGGTGCTCTTTAAGTAAATAAAATAATAGTGACAATTAATCAGCATACTACCTCAATCTTGAGATTCATTATTTCCTCAAACGTCCAGTACTCCATATGGTCAGCGACACCAGGAGCCCGATGAACGTATTCGTCCCAAGGTGGGTCCACTAGAATAACATCAAATTTGGTTCCGAAAAACTCGGGTGATAAAACTTGCTCACGAAGATCACACTTGTAATACATTGGGGCAGAAGCTGAATTAGCAACAATTTCATCCTTCTTTTGTATAAGCTCCCGAAGCTTCGGATAGTCTTCAACAACACTAGTGAGCTCTAATTCCCGAATAAAATTCTGGGGTCGCATACCGGTGTCGACAAAATTTTGGGAATAATCGTTTTGTTCTCCTCTAGATGGAGCTTTACCGGGTGGCCCATTGTTTCTCGGAGGGACCCGGGGGGTGGGTCCCATGGGTGGTCCTAGAGCATTGAAACCGGGACCTGGCATGTTTGGAGGCATTATTGCTCTTACAGGTCTCGGTTGGTGGAAATACATATTGGGATTTTGGGGGGTCCCTATATTTGGCGGAAATATAGGACCTGATGGTCCGCCAGGTGGAATTCCAACACCGGGCCAAACAACCGCAGGAGAAAACGGTGGGATAAAGACAGCTGGAGACATAGGAGGACCGGGCCCCGGTGACATGGTCGGAGTAAGCGGTTGCAATCCGCCAGGTGGCCCGAAAGGCGACCCCATCATCGTGACTTGCATGTTGACTTGTTGACCGTCCCTCCCAATGGGTCATACCCTTCCTCCTCTCCCCACCATTCGGTTGTTACCTTTAACACCCTGAGAACTTTGGTATCCATGTGAATCGGATTGTCGATTGGGCACATTCCCACATTGCCCTCTATCATCTCCATATCGATCTTTTGAATCTTCAACAGATTGATCATCAGCATTTCTTGAAATATTGTACTCGTCATTTGGTCCTGGTTTAATATTATAAGGCTTAGTTTCAATCTCTATCACATCATAGGTCCTGTTCCCGTCTTTTCTACCACTGGTCCGACCAGTATGCCTTTCTGGGTCGGTCTGATCACGCCCACGTCTTTGCGATGGTGACTCCCAATCTCGCATGTAGTCATAAGGGGCATCACCGTCTTTTATTTCCTTATCAGAAAAGTTCGATTGCCTTCTTTTCTCTCTATAACCATCTTTTTCCGTATCCTTCCTTCGGTAGCTATTACTTTTATCTGAATCCAACTCACCATCATGATGACGCCTAGCACTTCTCTCGGGTGTTCTAGACCATGTAAAGCGGTCAATGTCCTTTTTACCCCTGTCCCTCATCCATGTACTATCATCCTCATCGGCATTATAGGATCTTTCTCGGCTTTCAACTGTATCTTCAATTTTATCGTGATTTTTATCCTTTGCATGGTATTTAAGATCTTTATCAACTTCACTACGACGTTTTTTCCCGACTGTAATTATTTTCGTCTACCTTGTTAACAACATCCACGTCATCCCATTTTTTTCTCGAATTTCTTCCTTCCTTTCTTGAATCCTTTTCCTGCACCTCCACATCATGCGATCTTTCCTCTTTAACCTTACTTCGGCTTTGAGAACTCTCACGGTCGGTCAACTTTGAAGTTGACTTTCTTCTTTCACTTCTTTCTCCACCATCATGTTTGTTACCGTTCTCACCCTCGCCATCCTGATACCAATTGCTTAACGTCTCTAACGCACTCTCTTCTTGTTTCTTTTTCAGATGCCTAGCTCTTGACGCGTAATCATCGTCCTCGGTAACCGTTTTTCTGGTGTCACCTGACCGCTTTCTACTCTCGTTTTTCTCCTTTCTTCCGTTATTTCCACTCCTTCAGTTTCTTCCGCGCTTCCGGATTGCTTTGACTTTCCTGACCTCCGTTTTCTTCTCTCGTCTGCTTCTGATATCTCATCGTCTCTGGCACCTGAACTATCGTCTGTATCCCTTTTCACATAACCTTTTACACGGTCGGGTGAACCCATCCGGATATCCCTCCAATCTTTACTACAATACACAGAAAAAAAAAGCATTACAACCATACCATCTGGAAAAGTAAAAGCAGCCCAAAAGTGTAACATAAGTAACAGAATCACCCTTTTTTTCAACTGAAAGCATATACTGTCTCATATTTTTATTATTTTAGAAATGTGCAAATGTATGAATACAGAGAGAGACAACTCAGAACCGATTAAAACCGAACCGAACCGGTTACAAACCGAACTGCTCCGTTTCACGTTCCCCTAATAAACTGGTTTCAATCAAACCGAACTGGTTTGAGCCAAAACCTGATGTTGACCAAAACCCGAACAGGCTTTGGCCCAGAAACCGATTTGTGCAGCTCTACTATTGCCTTAATTACTTGCCAGGAAATGTAGTGTATTCATCAAATTCACAAAGCGATAAAGAAGTTCCTTCCTTGTTCACCAAGTAACAAATCATTCAACCTACACTAATACTAGTAAACTAAGCAGTCAATATTGGCGCTATTGACCGATATTTGAAAACGTTTGAGTTTTAACTTGATATAACTATTAATATAATATTATATATATGTGTATACAAAAATTACCGATATCCCACCGAGATAACCTATATCTAAAATATGGGCCTTGACCGTTATTTGATTTTGGACAACTATAACTGGTAAAAAAAAAAAAAACAATCAGTCAAAAACAGGATATCACAAAATTCAAATAGAAACTTATAGCAAACTGAAGTCGAGTATGATACAAATTTAATCAAGCTTCCGATTGCAGTAGGATATAATACTAATCAGTTAAAGTAAACCCTAAATTCAATGGCTGTAACGAATCAAGCAAACAAAAGAGATTGATGGAATGCAGGGAAGCAGTCTGGGTGAATGATAACATATACCTTGGAAGATTGGCGTTAGCTTATTGTATTGTAGGAGAGTGTAATGTAATGTAACTGGTTAATGCTCCGTCCGCGTTGCGGGGTGATAGGCCGAATATTTCTCAACAAATTAAAAAGCACTACTATAGCTTTGCTAGAAAAAAAAAAAAAAACTAAAACGATGACAAAATCATAATTTTGAGTTCGGGCCAAGACTGTAATTTGTCAGGATTAATAAGCGAGTGTTAAGCAGCTCATTGACACGAAAGAAAAATTAAATCATAAAAAATTAAATCGAGTCAACAAATTAAAACAAACACTTCTATAGTTTTGCAAAAAAAAAGAAAAAAAAAACTAAAATTATGGCAATAATGTAATTTGAACAGGGAAAAAACTGTAATTTTTGACTGGGGTAAAATCATAATTTGCCAAAAGATAAAGCGATGGCAATACTGTAACTTTGAACCATAGGCAAAATCGTAATTTTAAACAGGGGCAAATTCGTAATTTTTAACTGGGGGGTAAAACCGTAAAATACCCGGGCCAATGTGGGAGTGCCATGCAGCAGCCTGGCACTATTCCCCCACACACCTTTTAAAGAAACCAAAACGATGACAATACTGTAATTTTTACCTAAGGGCAGAATCGTAATTTTTGGATGGGGTAAAATCGTAATTTACCAAAAACTAAAGCGATGTCAATACTGTAATTTTTAACCAGGGACAAAACCGTAACTTTAAACATAGGGCAAAATCGTAATATACCCAAACCAATAAGAAAGTGCCAAGTAAATATACAATCGAAAAAAAAGGAAAAGGCAACCGCACTTTTCCTCCACTTATTGTAAACAACTATTCCCTTATCTTGGTTTTGTATATGTAGGATAATTCGAATCAAACGATCGGGATCGGGTCGCGAATTGGGACCGTTGGGCGGGTGGATGTTAAATTTCGGGTGAATTGCATACATCCCCTTCTAAATCTCTTTTATTGAATATTTACCCAATCTATAAATTATATTGCATGTATCCCCTTTCTTTACAGAAAAAAAATACAAATTTATCCATTATGATTTATTTTATTAAAAATGTATTATAAAATGACTGTTTTACCATTACTTTTATCAATAGTTTTAAAAAGAGTTTTCATATTTCCATATTTATTCTTTTTACCCTCGTTTTTTTTTATCAAATTATTTTTTAATAAGGTTCTTGCAAATTAAAAATTTTCTTCTCTTTTTTTTTTACCAAAGTTTCTTTTATATACGTTTTACATTATTATTTTTTTAGATCATGAGCTTTTGGAGTAATAATCATAAAGAAGTATCCTGATTCTTGAAAATAAATTAGTTGTCTCGAACCTGATTATAAAAAGATATCAAATATATTCAAACTCTGATAAAACCTAAACTAAACTTGAGACCACAGCAGATATCCAAATCAGTGTCAAAACCCAGAATAGCAACAACAATCCATTCCAAGAGCACCACACATCAACCAAACAGTCCAAACACTTGCCGAACAATAGGGACAAATATTACCTGGATCAAAGACCCAACAAATGTAACTCAAATTTACCAATATAACCATGCCAACAATCTGTTTCAAATAATTGATCTCTCTTCCGGGGTGTCGTCCCAAAGAAAAAAATTCTTACAAATCTCCATCGTTGCTTCATTGTCTCTTTAAATTTTGGTGTTAGTGACTGAGTTTGGTGAAGTACCACATCCTTAGCTAATATAGTATTTTTTTTTTTTACTCTTGTAGGTCAAGTAGGCCGAACCACATCCAGGTCTAAGCCCCAATGTTGAGGCGCGATTTTCTCATTTTTTTAACATTTTAACTAAACTGTAGGTGCTCACAAATGGCATAGAGGTGAAGTTACAAAGGGATACGCTTAGAAGGCAAGTAGTGTTTAAGAAAGCTATTGAACATGATAAACTATGCTAATAGATTTGTATGTGTTGGATCTTGAATGTTCGTATCACAGGCAACGTTTCGGGGAAGATCTTGGGCTGTTGAATCTGAAAGACCTTGAACAACTCCTCAAGCACCAACTGGACTCAAACTTTGAGTCAAATCTGGTCCATAGGAGGTACTTTCATAGTGTCTTTTTAATGAATTTTATATTTAATATATGTATGTTTTCTTAGTTAGTAATTTTGCCATTTGAAGATTTTAAATATGATTATACATGTAGGTGGCTCAACTGTACGAGAAAAAAAAAACTAAAGGTTGGATCCTATATCAAAGGCTCTTCAGTTTTTAGGATTTCCTGGTGGATAAGTCTGTTTGTGATAGCCATGAATCTCAGGTAAATCTTATTACTTTATATACAATTCTAATAGTTTATTATCATATATGGCTGTAACTCTCTATATTAAATCAAAATAAGTTAGATAAAAATTTACAGATTCTAAGGCTATTGGGTGTGGAGGAGGGTAGTCCTCAAAGGATGATCCACCATGTAGGCGTCCACGTAAGCGGATGTTGAGATGAACCTAAAGGGATGGACTAGAGTGTGGGGATGGGCCTAAAGAAGAAAGAGAGAAGTGGAGCGTCGAGACAGGCTTCTTAAAAAATTGAAGAATTCTTATCTTAGTAGTCACACCCCTTGATCAATCATATATATCATTGCCAAATTGCTAATAAAATGATGGTTGGATTTGGGTTTATGAACATAATTATTGTTGTCAATCTTATTTTGTGTTGATTTGTCTCATATGACTTGCATGTGAACTCTATTTTCTATTCTGTAGCTGGCATAGTGGAAGAATGTACTTTTTTTTTCTTTACATAGAGGAAATAAGGTCATTTTTAATATCTAACACTGCATTGTCTTCTGTCTCTATGTTTGATATATTATAGAGCGCGAATTTCACCAAAATGTAATGAACTTTGACAAAAATTTTATTGTTTGTAATGAACTATGTTTTTTTACCTTTGACTGTAACAAACATTGGTTTTGTTACTATATGATGTAAATTATAACCTATAGCTGGTTAAGAGGATGACGCAACATCGGTTTTAAGTAATTTTTTACAACTATTTTTTGACCCCATCAAGACGTAACCTTAATTTGGTCGAGCCTCCTCCACATCGCGCATCAGATATGGGTCTTGAAGACTAGGTAGGCTGATAAGAAAGCTCAGGTACGTGTACTAATTCAATTGTGTTAAAATATACCCATTGAGTGACCTTTTTAAGTATATTTTTAACACATTTGACCCGTAAGAAATAAAACAGAACTCGAATATGGTAGTTACCGCCAGCGGAACCTTTCGGTAAAACTGTTGTCGCTGGATAAACTCTGTTTTCAGTCACTATGGTGTGTGGTAGAAATAATGAAGGAGAGAGGGCTATGGAGAAGATTCAATATATTACCTTTACTAATAATAATATATTACTATTAATAGTGCATAATTTAAGAATTAATATATTACCTTTACTAATAATAACATATTACAATTAATAATATTATACTATGTGACAATTCAATTTTCCGGTACGAGACTATGGATTACTAAACTTTATAAACGTGTTATAGAGGCGGAGATTATATCCGGAGGAAACGTAGGGACCAGAACGTTTATTCCACGAATCAGTTTGACACCGTCGGATAAAAGAATTCCTATCAAGTTTCAACGACGACAATTCCCCTTAAATGTATGTTTTGCAATGACTATAAATAAAATTCAAGGACAATCTTTATCAACGGTTGGATTGTATTTGAAATATCCAGTTTTCTCACATGGTCAGCTTTATGTTGCGTTAACTAGAGTTAAAAGCAGAAGCAGTGTGAAGTTGCTTATACTAGACAAAGATGGGAATGTAACGAGTAAAACAACAAATGTAGTCTACAAGGAAGTTTCTTCCGACATTTGAATAGTTTTCTGTTTTTTTCTTCCAATGTATGCGTTCGTACAAAATATTATATTTCAAAGTAAATAATATGGTTTTGGATGAAGCCGCGCTGTAACACCCCGTGTTTTCGAATGTCAAAGTCAAAGTCCAAGTCAACTTTGACTTCTTTGACTGTTAATAGTTCTTTTTGCTTTTGTATTATGTGGAGTAAGTGTTGTCTAAATGAAATGATCGAATGTTTAATTAATGCGACTGATTTACGACTGTGAATGATAGGAAGTAACAATGCGATAAAGTTAATCAATCAATAATCAAGTAATCAAATCAATCATCGAACTCGAACCTCGAATTACGTGAAGTTTGGTATTGCTATATGTGTGTGTGTGCCTTATGTGTTACTTGTGCATGTTTACTTTATGTTTTGTGTGATATTCAATCGAATCAATCGAAACTCGAATCAAAACTTGAAAAGCAATCAAACTCAATCGAAACCGACATCGAAATGTGACTTATAGATGATTGTATGTTAGATATAGTAGTTGGGACTGAAAGTAATTTGGCTAGGAACTCTATCGTATTCGTATCATCGTCCATCGAAATCGAAATATCGAAAATCGTCGCGAAACACTCAAGAAGGTGTTCCTGATCGAACAGGAATCACCGATCGAACAGGCTAGTCGATCGAACATGCTGTTCGATCGAGCAGCCCAGCCGATCGGAGGTCCTGGCCGATCGGCCGACACTTTCCTCTTTTGGAGCCTATAAATAGCCCTGTCATTGTCACTCTTTCTACTTTTGGAAAGCTCTGACCGAACCAGCCCTTATTCTTCACCTTTTCTCAGATTTCTCTCAACTCCAGTAAGTTTTCACTCTAATTCTTGTACGTTTTTTATCATTACATGATTCTACACCTTTCTATCTTTCAAAACTTGATTTCTAACCGTGAAATCAGCAAGATCTAAGTGTTCTTGGGTGATGTCATCATGGTGTTCTTGAAGAACATCATACTTTGGCCTCATTCAACCGTGAATAGCTTAGATCTGACCGATTTCCACATAAACAAACTAAGATTTGCAAGAATCTTAACATTTTCATGGTAAAAAGGATTGAAAGAAGGATTTCCAACTTTCTTTCAACTCTTTTACACTCAAAACCTTAAAAACTGATGGAAACGGAGGTCGAACCAACTGACTAATCATTCTAACAGTCAAGAGGTTCAAGATTCGGATTCTATCTCCTAGGTTCACCGATTTCGGGTTAAACATCAAACTACCGTTCCGAACAGTTCACCGGCCAGACTTGGGTGATTCCTGTCTGAACCGGTGAAGCAAGTAAGAACCCACGTTCTATGGTTTAACTCGCTGTCAAAATACCTTAAGATCATGACAAATAACCAAGATAGCCAAGTGTTAAACGAAAGGCCGACCAGGTCAGAAATGCTGGCCGAACGGCTAGGCTGTTCGAACAAACAGCCCAGCCGATCGAACATACCAGCCGATCGGCCGGGCCAGCCGATCGGCTAGCACATGGTTCCACACTTTTCAAATTTCATGAAGTATGCTATTGACGAAGTGATGTTCGATCGAATACGCTACTCGATTGGTAAACATTACTCCTCGGATCATGAGATACTATGCTTCAACACTTAACCGATTTTACAACTCGCTCGTAGTATGGAATGCCAGCCGGTCGAATAGGCTGTTCGATCAAGTGACATTCTACTGAGAACTACTTCTGAAACTCCTAACCGATTGGTTAAGCCGGCCGATCGAACAGACCGTTCGATCGATCGACCTGAAAGGTAAGGACACTTTAGTGTTCTCAAATGCTACAACAAAAACTTCAAAAGTTCAAACCATCATATACAAACACATCTTACTCAAAGGAAGAAACAATCCACTCGAATGGGCCAGCAGATCGAGCCTACCAGCCGATCGAACAGGACTGTTCAAACGGACTTTCAAGCCGATCGAACAGCCCGTTCGATCGAACCTGCTGTTCGATCGACCAGGCTATTCGATCCATTTTACATTGTTAGCATTCCCGCGTTACTCATTGTTGTGCTATCGAACTATTCAGGCTAACCCTACTCTCAACGCTCCCTTCAATCCATAATCAATCACTGTGAGTATACTCGAATCCCTTTTTGCTTTAGCACTTTTGGGTGTTACATACGCTACTTATCAAAATCACAATCGAACACACTATTCAAACTATTTGAACGCTAACCGATTGCATGTATTACGTGACTAAATGTATGCCTGTTGTTATGTTTACACATGGAATGTTGTCTACCTGCCTTAGCAACGTAGTACTATAGTTTGGACTCAGCACCCTTTCACACGGGGGTTGTTAAGGACAATTACTTGCATGGATTACGGTGGTAATCATGTATTGCGAACTGTCTCAGACAGTCAACCCGCAGTCGTTGGTATCGATAGGTCCATGTCGATAATTAACATGCATCATTTCCCTCTGTGTACGTGTTGGTTATGCGTGAACTATTCGAACTCTATATGCTTTTATTAAACTTGTATGCTCACCTTTACATTTTATGTATTGACTTTATTTTAACGTATGTGACAGGTGTTTAAGATATTTGCTTGCTAGGGAAGCGAAGCTAGAATAAAGCTTTAGAGGCCCCCAATAAATAGTTGTCTATCAGGAACAAGCAACTAGGGCATAGTTGTCTGTAGATCTTGTCAGGCTGGGTCTTTAGGAGCATTTGAACAATATTTATGTTTTGTATTAATTTAAATCTGAGTTGTCGGAACAGAACTACTTGTTTGGATGTTATCTGTAATAATGTATTTGTTTATTCGGGATACGGTATGGGACGTATCTTTAACTGGATTATATAGATAGTTGTTATGGAAACTTCTGGACAATCTGTTTCGCTCAGTGCCATGCCCCGATGATTCCGCCATCGGTTGGGGTGTGACAGATTGGTATCAGAGCCATAACTATAGGGAATTAGGTAAGACACGACCTAGTCTGGGTCGCTGTCATAGAGACCTAGACTATAGTTAAGAACCAACAGACCAAACTTATGTGCTCTATTCTGCAATTATTCACTATCACTGCACTCGAATTTTCAATCAAAGTTAAGCGATTTGGTCAGGAATAGGTGTGAAAACCGCAAACTCCCGGCCGAATTGCCTGACTTATGACGATTTTATCCATTTACTCATGCTTATCCTGATATTTTCAATAACATACAAGGAGAATTATACCAAATCAGGAGTGAAATCCCCATTTTGATGAAAATTCTCCTTAGATTTTCTTAAAACAAGGAAGAAATTGCTAAGCCAGGGGTGAAACCCTAACCTTGGCAAATTGTTCCGAATATTATTTCATCCCACCAAGGCATTCGACGGACTCCAACGACCTGAACTCACAAGTATGACCTAGGGAATGCGTGTGGAATGCCCAAGAATCGAGACAGAAGCACGATCCCGGACGTCGAAGGTGACGACAAGTCTACTGTGAATAGTCGGATTGCTTTGGGTAGTCGATGTCTAGTAGCCGCAGACAATCTACCTCTTAATTTTATGTGTTTTGATTCTGAGCCCGAAACCGCAGACCCTAATGATTCATTGAATTTATGTGTTTCATGTGTGTTTACCTGTTTATGTGTTTTATTTTGATGATTCGCTCGATTTTTGCTACCACTTTGATCGACACACACGACTCCCAATACTATTCTATCTCGATTCGACGTTCAGTTACAATCTAGACGGTACTAAGCAATGCTATGCTATACGACTATACGACGCTACTCGATATACTATACACGACCAATATATACGAACGACTCGCGAGCTTTGAATGATAGGTTTCTGTATTCTGACTGCATCTATGATTAAATGTGTATGTGCTTCTGTGTTTATGTGTTTCTATGCCCTGATTGCTTATGTGCTTCTGTGTTTACGTGTATTTGTGGATATGTGCCTATGTGTTTATGTGATATGTGTTCCGACGTGTTCCTAAGCTTTAGTAGTCTAGACGTCTGAGGTGAGATTCGACTTCGTTGTGTTGAGTCCCGTGACGATGTCTATTGCAGACCATGTCGTCATCTGGATCCCGACACCACCTGACTCGTCAAGAGAAGAGAGACAAGCGTCTCGCCGCCATCATCGCCAAAAGTGTAGCAAAGGCGGTGAGCAACGTTTATGAGAACGCCAGCAAGTCGTCTGAAGAATCGCGAACAGACACTCCCAAAGATGCAAACAAGACTGCTTTCAGTTTCAAGCAATTCAAAGCATGCGGACCCAAAGAGTTCACCGGAGAAGATGGCCCTACCGCCATGTTTCACTGGTTTGACTCGGTCGAAGTCACTCTGCACCAGAGCGGATGTCCTGAAAATCTCCGCACTCTCAATGCTACAGGCGTCTTCCAGTCTCGTGCCCTAGACTGGTGGACGGCCGAACGAAACAAGCGCGGAAATGATGCAACTTACGAGCTAACATGGGAGGAGTTGAAGGCAATTATGATTGACGAATTCTGCCCTCCTCATGAACGCCAAAAGCTGGAGGACGAGTTTTGGACCATCAAGCAGAAGGATGGAGACAACGCTGCTCTCACTGCTCGCTTCAAGCAGCTTAGCATCATATGTCCCGATCAGGTCAAGACCCCAGATCAAACCATCAAGAAGTACATTCGAGCCCTGCCCGATTGTGTAGCCGACTTTGTTCACGCCGCCAAGCCAGTAACGATTGAAGAGACTTACCTACTCGCCGCTGAGATCAATGACAAGCGAGTGAAGTCTGGTTTTTGGGATAAGCAAACCAAGTCTCTGCACCAAGCCACCGCAGCACCCACCGACTCATCTGCTCAATCCTCCAAGTCATCAAGAAGAAAGAAGAAGCACAACAACAACAGCTCCAGCAACAAGAGCTGTGCTGCCGCAACAACTGCTGCTCCTCTACAAGCTGTACCAGCTCAGCAGCCCCAGCACCACCGCTCAGCTCCAGTGATCAATGCATCGCCAGCGAAGCGTGCATACACAGGCCCTCACCCGCTCTGGCCGACATGCTCGTATCATCATCCAGTGGGTCTAGCCTGTCGTTTTTGCACTCACTGCAACCTTTACGGTCATTTCACTGCGAACTGTCGTTTTGGTCCCCATCAAGCCCCAGTGCAAGCTACTGTCAACCAAGCTCTACTCCCCGCCCCTCAAGGCCAACAAGCAGCTAAAGCACCTGCAGTCAATGCTCGAGTCTGCTTTGCATGTGGTGACCCTAACCACTTTGCAAACAGGTGCCCGAACAGGGTGGTTAAGCAAGAGCCCCAGCAGCCCCAGCAGCAACAACAGCAGCCTCAGCAGCAGCAGCAAGCAGCCCATGCCCGAACCTTCAACATCAATGCCCGTCAGGCTCAGGCGGATAACAACGTGGTTAATGGTACGTTCCTTGTGAATGGTATTTATGCATCATGTTTGTTTGATACTGGAGCCGATAACTGCTTTGTGTCGTTTGAATTCGAGAAGCTCCTTAGTCGTAAGCGCTCTTATCTGTCCTCGTCATTCGAAGTCGAAGTCGCTACTGGAAGAACTGTCGCCGTTAACTCTGTTCTCCGTGATTGTACCCTAGAGCTCAACAATCACATCTTCCCAATCGACCTTATTCCGATGCAACTCGGAAGTTTCGACGTCATACTAGGCATGGACTTTCTTCGCGAAAACCATGCTGAAGTTGTGTGCTTTGAAAAGATGATTCGATTTTCCCTCGCAAACGGTGATTTGTTATGTGTGTACGGTGAAACAGCGTCGAAAGGTCTCAAGCTTATGTCATGCGTTCAAGCCAGCAAGTACCTCCGCAAGGAATACCGAGCCTTCTTGGCCAACATTGTAGTAGCGGAGAAGAAAAAGAAAAAGAAGGTTGAAGTCAAAGACGTTCCAGTGGTTCGTGAATTTCCTCAGGTGTTCCCTGATGATCTTCCTGGACTACCTCCAAGTCGTGATATCGACTTTCGTATTGACCTCATTCCTGGAGCTAACCCCGTTGCCAAAGCTCCTTATCGACTCGCTCCATCCGAAATGCGGGAACTCTCAAACCAACTCCAGGAATTACTCGAAAAAGGCTTTATTCACCCAAGCACCTCTCCTTGGGGCGAGCCAGTCCTTTTCGTCAAAAAGAAGGATGGATCGTTCCGGATGTGCATCGACTATCGGGAGTTGAATAAGCTAACCATCAAGAACCGATACCCTTTGCTCCGAATCGACGACCTATTTGATCACCTGTAAGGTGCCCAATGTTTCTCGAAGATCGATCTGCGTTCAGGCTACCATCAATTGCGGATTCAAGAGGAAGACATCCCCAAAACCACTTTTCGAACCTGATATGGCCATTATGAGCTCGTTGTTATGCCTTTTGGTTTAACTAACGTACCCGCGGTCTTTATGGATCTGATGAATCGCGTGTATAAGCCCTTCTTAGACCGTTTCGTTATCGTGTTCATTGACGATGTCTTGATCTATTCCAAATCGAAGACCGAACACGCGCAACATCTACGTTTGGTTCTCGAGTTACTTCAGGGAAACCAACTCTATGCCAAGTTCTCCAAGTGTGAATTCTGGTTAGAGGAGGTTCAATTTCTGGGTCACATTGTGAATAGTCAGGGAATACACGTCAATCCCACGAAGATTGAAGCCGTCAAAAGTTGGATTACGCCTAAGAACCCGTCTGAAGTTCGTTCTTTTCTCGGACTAGCGGGCTATTATCGACGATTTATTGAAGGATTTTCCAAGATCGTTGTGCCGCTTACCGCTCTTACTCATAAAGACAAGCCTTTTGTGTGGGGAACCGCACAAGAGTCTGCCTTTCAAACCCTCAAGCACATGCTGTGCAACGCACCGATTCTTACGATGCCCGACGGAAGCAACAATTTCATTGTCTACTGTGATGCTTCCAACCTTGGTCTTGGTTGTGTTCTCATGCAGCGAGACAAGGTTATAGCTTACGCATCTCGACAGCTCAAGATCCACGAGAAGAACTTTACAACCCATGACCTCGAGCTAGGCGCAGTTGTCTTTGCATTAAAGATTTGGCGACACTACCTGTATGGCACTAAGTGTACAATCTACACTGATCACAGGAGTTTACAACATATCTTCAATCAGAGGGAACTTAATATGCGTCAACGCCGATGGGTAGAACTCCTCAACGATTACGACTGTGAGATTCGTTATGACCCAGGCAAGGCGAATGTGGTTGCCGACGCGCTCAGCAGAAAGAGTTATGTGCTCAGTATCCGAAACGTTCAAGCCCAGCATAACCTCGAAACCCTCATCCGCGAAGCTCAACACGCTTGCTTTAACGAGCGTACACTGAAGAAAGAGAGAATCTATCACGATGGAGCTCAGTTAGTAAGCAAATCAGATGGGATATTCTACTATCTGGATCGAATTTGGGTCCCTAAGCGGACCGATTTGCGAAAGATTATCATGAATGAAGCCCACAAATCCCGATATTCCATTCATCCCGGTGCCGATAAAATGTACCAGGATCTTCGTTTCAAGTACTGGTGGCCGGGTATGAAACGTGATATCGCTCTTTACGTTGGAAGTTGCTTAACCTGCGCAAGAGTCAAGGCTGAACATCAAAGACCATCCGGCTTACTCGAACAACCACCGATACCTATATAGAAGTGGGAGAGTATAGCTATGGATTTCATAACGAAACTCCCGCCCACGCCATCAGGTCACGACAGTATTTGGGTTATAGTTGATCGTCTAACGAAATCAGCCCACTTTTTGCCAATACGAGAAGACTTCAAGGTGGAACGACTAGCCCAGATCTACATCGATGAGATCATTTGTAATCATGGTACGCCTCGCGACATCATCTCTGACCGTGATGCTCGGTTTACCTCTCGATTGTGGGAAACGTTTCAAGCGGCTCTTGGTACGTCGCTTAATCTGAGTACTGCATTCCATCCACAAACCGACGGACAGATTGAAAGAACGATCCGTACTCTCGAAGACATGCTCCGGGCGTGTGTCATAGATTTTGGTGGTAGTTGGAACAAACACCTGCCACTAGTCGAATTCTCGTATAATAACAGCTATCATGCCAGCATCCAAATGGCACCTTTCGAGGCCTTATATGGAAGGAGATGTCGTTCGCCTATTGTGTGGCACGAGATCGGTCATTCGCAGTTAACCGGTCCCGAGATTCTACAAGAAACGACTGACAAAATCCACCAGATTCGAGACAACTAGGTGAAAGGTCGGAACAGACAGAAGAGTTATGCCGATAGAAGACGCAAGACCCTTGAATTTGACGTTGGCGACTACGTACTCCTAAAGGTATCACCTTGGAAGGGTGTAGTCAGATTCGGCAAGAAAGGGAAACTAGCGCCTCGATATATTGGACCTTTTAAGATTCTGGAAAGGATCGGAAAAGTCGCCTACAGACTCGAACTACCGGAGGAACTCAGTAACGTCCACCCGACTTTCCATGTGTCTAACCTCCGAAAATGCCTTGCTGATCATGATCTAATTGTACCACTCGACGATCTTCAGGTCAACGAAACCTTACACTTTGTGGAAAAGCCTGTCGAAATCATGGATCGCCAGACCAAGCAACTCAGGCGCTCACGCATCCCTATCGTGAAGGTCCGATGGGAAGGCAAACGAGGCGCAGAGTTCAATTGGGAACTTGAAAGCGACATGAAGGCCAAGTACCCGCATTTGTTTAAATAGATCTGAAGCATCAAATTGGTAAAACGACTCACGGTGATGTGCAGCTTCGAGCCTAATTTTGGGACGAAATTCCCTAAACAAGGGGAGGCTGTAACACCCCGTGTTTTCGAATGTCAAAGTCAAAGTCAAAGTCCAAGTCAACTTTGACTTCTTTGACTGTTAATAGTTCTTTTTGCTTTTGTATTATGTGGAGTAAGTGTTGTCTAAATGAAATGATCGAATGTTTAATCAATGCGACCGATTTCCGACTGTGAATGATAGGAAGTAACAATGCGATAAAGTTAATCAATCAATAATCAAGTAATCAAATCAATCATCGAACTCGAACCTCGAATTACGCGAATTTTGGTATTGCTATATGTGTGTGTGTGCCTTATGTGTTACTTGTGCATGTTTACTTTATGTTTTGTGTGATATTCAATCGAATCAATCGAAACTCGAATCAAAACTCGAAAAGCAATCAAACTCAATCGAAACCGACATCGAAACGTGACTTATAGATGATTGTATGTTAGATATAGTAGTTGGGACTGAAAGTAATTTGACTAGGAACTCTATCGTATTCGTATCATCGTCCATCGAAATCGAAATATCGAAAATCATCACGAAACACTCAAGAAGGTGTTCCTGATCGAACAGGAATTACCGATCGAACAGGCTAGCCGATCGAACATGCTGTTCGATCGAGCAGCCCAGCCAATCGGAGGTCCTGGCCGATCGGCCAACACTTTCCTCTTTTGGAGCCTATAAATAGCCCTGTCATTGTCACTCTTTCTACTTTTGGAAAGCTCTGACCGAACCAGCCCTTATTCTTCACCTTTTCTCAGATTTCTCTCAACTCCGGTAAGTTTTCACTCTAATTCTTGTACGTTTTTGATCATTACATGATTCTACACCTTTCTATCTTTCAAAACTTGATTTCTAACCGTGAAATCACCAAGATCTAAGTGTTCTTGGGTGATGTCATCATGGTGTTCTTGAAGAATATCATACTTTGGCCTCATTCAACCGTGAATAGCTTAGATCTGACTGATTTCCACATAAACAAACTAAGATTTGCAAGAATCTTAACATTTTCATGGTAAAAAGGATTGAAAGAAGGATTTCCAACTTTCTTTCAACTCTTTTACACTCAAAACCTTAAAAACCGATGGAAACGGAGCTCGAACCAACTGACTAATCATTCTAACAGTCAAGAGGTTCAAGATTCGGATTCTATCTACGAGGTTCACCAATATCGGGTTAAACATCAAACTACCGTTCCGAACAGTTCACCGGCCGGACTTGGGTGATTCCTGTCCGAACCGGTGAAGCAAGTAAGAACCCACGTTCTATGGTTTAACTCGCTGTCAAAATACCTTAAGACCATGACAAATAACCAAGACAGCCAAGTGTTAAACGAAAGGCCGACCAGGTCAGAAATGCTGGCCGAACGGCTAGGCTGTTCGAACAAACAGCCCAGCCGATCGAACATACCAGCCGATCGGCCGGGCCAGCCGATCGGCCGGGCCAGCCGATCGGCTAGCACATGGTTCCACACTTTTCAAATTTCATGAAGTATGCTATTGACGAAGTGATGTTCGATCGAATACGCTACTCGATTGGTAAACATTACTCCTCGGATCATGAGATACTATGCTTCAACACTTAACCGATTTTACAACTCGCTCGTAGTATGGAATGCCAGCCGATCGAACAGGCTGTTCGATCGAGTGACATTCTACTGAGAACTACTTCTGAAGCTCCTAACCGATCGGTTAAGCCGGCCGATCGAACAGACCGTTCGATCGATCGACCTGAAAGGTAAGGACACTTTAGTGTTCTCAAATGCTACAACAAAAACTTCAAAAGTTCAAACCATCATATACAAACACATCTTACTCAAAGGAAGAAACAATCCACTCGAATGGGCCAGCCGATCGAGCCTACCGGCCGATCGAACAGGACTGTTCAAACGGACTTTCAAGCCGATCGAACAGCCCGTTCGATCGAACCTGTTGTTCGATCGACCAGGCTATTCGATCCATTTTACATTGTTAGCATTCCCGCGTTACTCATTGTTGCGCTATCGAACTATTCAGGCTAACCCTACTCTCAACGCTCCCTTCAATCCATAATCAATCACTGTGAGTATACTCGAATCCCTTTTTGCTTTAGCACTTTTGGGTGTTACATACGCTACTTATCAAAATCACAATCGAACACACTATTCAAACTATTTGAACGCTAACCGATTGCATGTATTACGTGACTAAATGTATGCCTGTTGTTATGTTTACACGTGGAATGCTGTCTACCTGCCTTAGCAACGTAGTACTATAGTTTGGACTCAGAACCCGTTCACACGAGGGTTGTTAAGGACAATTACTTGAATGGATTACGGTGGTAATCATGTATTGCGAACTGTCTCGGACAGTCAACCGCAGTCATTGGTATTGATAGGTCCATGTCGATAATTAACATGCATCATTTCCCTCTGTGTACGTGCTGGTTAAGCGTGAACTATTCGAACTCTATATGCTATTATTAAACTTGTATGCTCACCTTTACATTTTATGTATTGACTTTATTTTAACGTATGTGACAGGTGTTTAAGATATTTACTTGCTAGGGAAGCGAAGCTAGAATAAATATTTAGAGGCCCCCAACAAATAGTTGTCTGTCAGGAACAAGCAACTAGGGCATAGTTGTCTGTAGATCTTGTCAGGCTGGGTCTTTAGGAGCATTTGAACAATATTTATGTTTTGTATTAATTTAAATCTGAGTTGTCGGAACTACTTGTTTGGATGTTATCTGTAATAATGTATTTGTTTATTCGGGATACGGTATGGGACGTATCTTTAACTGGATTATATAGATAGTTGTTATAGAAACTTCTGAACAATCTGTTTCGCTCAGTCCCATGCCCCGATGATTCCGCCATCGGTTGGGGTGTGATACGCGCATCCCGCAGGCATTAACCTAGTTTACCTATATAACCATGCCAACAATCTGTTTCAAATAATTAATCTCTCTTCCGGGGTGTCGTCCCAAAGAAAAAAATTCTTACAAATCTCCATCGTTGCTTCATTGTCTCTATAACTTCAAGAATTAATTTTAATGTGAAGGGTAAAAAATAAGGTACACCGGTCTCAATCATCATCAAAATCGCAGATCGAAAAGGGCTATTAACTTGAAATCATCGTCTGATGCAATCGCCATCTTCAAAACCAAACAAACAAAACCTGGATAGAGAACTGAACAGTTACAATCTAATGGAATCCCTGTCTTCAATACGAAACAATCCGATTGAACCTGGAATCGCCTGTTGAACTTGAAATGGTAACCGCCCCGACGGGGAGGATAGAGAAGAGAACGAACAGTTGCCTGTGGTATTTCTTGAACCTGGAATAGTTTGTGATTCGTGATTCTTTTTTAGGGTTTTTTTTTTTAAGTTTTGAGTGGGCAATTTCGTCTTTATATATAATTTTAATAAAAAAGGGATATATGCAATTTTGTTTTTGGTTTGGGTAAATCTGCAATTAGGGTGATTTTGTAAGGGGATATATGCAATTCTCCCTTAAATTTTCGTCTACCACTTTAGCTTGTGGGGATCGTTTGGTGCCTATTTTTTATCAACTAAATTAAAATATCAGCATATTTTAATTTGTATCATTAGTTATGTAAACTAGTAGTTTTTAAGGGTATCAACTTTAATTTGTATCATTAGTTATGTAAACTAGTAGTTTTTAAGGGTATCAACTAAATTAAAATAGGTTGGTTAAGGTTTGTTTATGACCTGATTTGTATTTTTAGTTATGTTAATTAGTAGTTTTAAGGGTATTTTAGTAGTTGTGATACTTTTAAATGAAAAAACTAAAATTAAAATTTTGTTGTGTTGAATTTTTACAATTAGTTTCATCAATATTTTTAAATATATAATAATTTTTATATACTTTATTATTTTTTAAATACATTATAAAATTAAGCATTTTTATCTTTAATAGGAGTATAATATTACTTTTTATTTAAAAAAAATTACATTTTTAAAAAGTACTAAAAATAGCATTCAAAATTGTATGTACTGGTTTTGATCGTATTGGTTATGTCGATACTACTTTTAAATTTGTTTTGTGTTGGTTTTGCTTGTGCTAGTTTTAAAACTGTTTGTTCTGGTTTCAATGTTGTTTGTGTTTATTTTGAACCTGTTAGTGTTGGTTATGTTCGTTTTGATCAGGACATCATCATATAATTAATTCAAATTGTACACATAATCAGCACATCATTTTACAAAAAAAAAAACACATATATTTTCATGTTCAGTATAATGATGTATATGTAAGCACATCTATTTACTAAAAGCAATGTTGTAGAAGGCGTTAGGCGCTAGTCGGGCGGTAAGGTATCGCCTAGGGATTAATCGTATTGGACTTTTTAAGTATAATTTTACAAATTTATATATATATATATATATATATATATATATATATATATATATGTATATAGAGTGGGGATCCTACGGAAAGTGTGTTTTTCCTAAAAAGTGTAAAAAGTCATAAAACACAATAATTTCAGGCATAAAACACACCTAAAACTCACAAATAATAGAATGAACATTACTAAAACACCATATTCAAACTCTAATAGTCCATAAAAACTTCAAACACACCATCGTAGAACTATGAATATAAAACACACAATGTTAAACAACATAAAACACAATAACATTTGTCATTCCACAATCAGAGCCTTAACATCTAAAACACAACACAAAACCCACATACATGATGTTTTAGTAATCTTCATCATATTATTTGTGGGTTTTTGGTGTGTTTTATGGTTGACATTATGGTGTTTTATGACTTTTTACACTTTTTAGGAAATTTGGACTTTCTGGCCAACTCCTATCCTATATATATATATATATATAGAGAGAGAGAGAGAGCGGTTAACCTACATTATTAGTAATCGTACATTACATACGTTATAATCCTGACCGTAGGATCAAGGGATTAAAAGCGTGATTAAATAATTGTTTAAAGGTCTGTCTAAAACGTAATTATGTGAACCAAAGGTTAAAATGGTCAATTTCCTATACCTAAATACCCGGCTAAACCTCAGTATCTAATCAAAAAACCATATTTGATCATCAAAAATTTCGGTGAGTTTCAAACGATTCCGACCGACGGAGAAAGACGATTAACAACGGTGAACAACCAACGACCATCGATTTCACTTGAGAATGACGAATACGGCATTAAGAGGTATCGATTAAATCATCTTCTGAACCCCGTTTATTTTGTTAGCCAGTCCCAACTTTGTAGTTGAACTAATCGGCGGTTACATTATATGTTGAAGAAGCTAAAAGAGAAAGACGGAGCAAGAAAAGAAATGATCCGGTGAAGCCGGTGCACATTAGCGGCATAACTACAGGTTTGATGTTGATTGAAGTTTTTTAAGCCAAAATTAGGGTTGGTTAACTAGCGTTATTTGATAAGAACAAGCGTAATTTTTTGTTGATTCATTGATATGTAGTAGCGGGATTAGCAGGCTTAACATTAGATGATGATGATTCTTTTGAATGAACTAGCGGAATTAGGTTACATTGTGAAATTGGGAATTTTACCAATTTACAGGTTTGATGTTGATTGAAGTTTTTTAAGCCAAAATTAGGGTTGGTTAACTAGCGTTATTTGATAAGAACAAGCGTAATTATTTGTTGATTCATTGATATGTAGTAGCGGGATTAGCAGGCTTAACATTAGATGATGATGATTCTTTTGAATGAACTAGCGGAATTAGGTTACATTGTGAAATTGGGAATTTTACCACTTGTGAAATTGAATCCTTTGAGCTAACAAACGACATTATCATGATTGATATGTAATATTGAATTAGGTAACATTGTGAATTGGGAAATTTACAAGTTTTAAATATGAAACTTATAATATTGGGGCTTCTGCGGTAATTGTGAAATTGGTGATTTGGAGGTAACAAGCGGCATTAGCATGATTGCTATTACATATGTTGAATATTTGATATGACCTAGCGGTTCTAGCTTAAAAATTGTGAAATTGGAGATTTTGAGATAACAATCGGCATTAGCATGATTCTTTGCTTGATTTAAATTTTGTATTGAAATATGATGTAGGGGTTGCTGATGATGAGATTTTGAGCCCCCGATTCAGTTGATGATGACAAAGCATCCTCAGAAATTAAAGGTTAATAAAAAGCATACAAAATTAAGTCTACAAGATGATGATGATGACTTTGAAGTACCTATTAGAGACTTGATAGTCAAAAGGGGTGAAAACACAAGAAAAAGGCCAAATACTACAACTAACCAAGATGGTGATGACTTTGAGCCAGTAAAAAAGAAACAATCGAAAAACGAAAAGCAGATGGATCCTATCGAGGGGAAATGGAAGATTACCGATGCAGAACCTACTAGGACAGAACCAAGACCGTACTATGATTATCATCATGATGTAATAAGCCTACGGTGCAGTCCTTCAGGTTTTTTGGATACAGTTAAGCACTTTACTGAAGCGCAGGTGGCGGATGTGAAGAGCATTGGATTTGGTGATGTCCTTAATATAAAGCTTTATCATATAAGCACACGTTTAGGGTATTGGCTCGTACGAAACTATGACGAGCAATACAGCACACTAAACATAGGAAATCACAAGATAGAAATCACCCGAGATTCAGTACATGACGTGTTTGGTATTCCAAAGGGTAATGTTATTGTACGAGAAAAAAATAAGCCTAGGAAAGGAGCAATAGTGGAGAAAAATACGGCTACTCAAGGCGCAGAAACAACCATAGATGAGTTCAAAAACCAGTGGCCAGACACAAACAAAATTACTCATACTTTACTTGCAAGAACTATGTCAAAGCAAACCACTGGCGGACGATTATTCAAGCTAAATTTCCTAGCCTACTGGAACACTTTGTTTGTAGAGATAACAAAGTCAACAACTGTTAAACAAAGTTTTCTACTTGCAATTGACAAAGAGGAAGACATTCCAAATCTGGATTGGTGCTCCTTCGTTTTAGAATCGCTGAAACGTACAAGACAAGGTTGGAAAAAGTTAGACTCACAATACAATGGCCCGGTTGCATTCCTAACGGTATGTTATGTACACATCTTTAAAGGTTATGCTAAATACGATATTAATATTAATAATTTTGTTTTTTTCAAAAAACAATATGCAGCTTCTATACAGCCATTATTTCAACAAAAGACACAAAATTTTCGATGAAGCTGTCAAAATGCCCCTGTCATACAGTATGTAACCTCTGGTATGATCGACGACGTGGAAGAATATTTATACAACAACGGGCCGCTAAATGTTGAAGATTGTGATGAAGTGGAGAAAGACGAAGGAGCAAATGATAATCGCCAGGATCAACAACATGTTACTGCCTCACGCATCAATGGCAATGATCATCAAAATCAAGAGGCTACGACCGCACCATTCGAAATCGTAAAACAGAACACTTCGACGCTGTACACTGACCTTTTCGCTGACAACATCCCGATACACGAGGCAGCTGCGGTACAAGAAAACCTCACCGAACTCAATACATTAGATCAGCGTATGGAAGATACGGATGAGTACATAATACCACCAGTGGATACGACACATGTCTACAACAGAAGAAACCTGGCTGGAAACCTGGATGGGGAAGATCCGATTGACGAAGGTGACATACCATCAAATACGGATTGGTTTGATGGGTGGAATCCGAATGAACATATTTCAGCTTTGAATTTAGATGAAATGGACATAGGGACACAAACGCAAAAAGAGATTGACTACTGCAGCACTCCGGTTCAACTAACCGGGGTGATCTATGATCATGCTGCGTGGGAAGCCTCGAAAAAAAGTAAAAAGGTAAACTGGATTTTTTGTTTTTGTTACTGTCAATAACACATGCTATAATACTTGTTTATGATGTTAGAAAATAATTACTGTACATGTAATAACGCATATTGGACAACATATTAATAACGCATGGTTGGGGACTTCAGAATTTGACAGTTGGGGTTTCAAAAAATGAACATATGCTGCTGCTGGTTTGGGATGACATAAGTCTGGACTAAGGAAAAAATATATATGACTGTCACATAGGAGGCCCATTAGCATAAATCTTGATGCCATAAAAAGTGCAATGGGCTTCTAATTTTATTTACTACCCACAAGTTTAAGCTGTTGGTCCAATTTTATTTACATATCCTGATAATCACGCATGATATTAAAAAAAATGAAACTTGGCTTCTTAGACTGGTAATCACGCTTGAACTTTTTGAATGTCCAATTCCGCAGGTGTTGTTGAAAACAATGGACAAAAATATAAAGAAATAAATTTCTCTGGTTTCGGATATGAATAATCTCGTTAAGGGGGTAAAGGAGAAGTTTTTCTGGGATGTTGAAATTATGGAAAGGTGTAAAAAATGGAATGATGCGGTTTAAAATACAGTTTCTAAAAATACAGTTTCGATACCTGATGAAGTAAGCTCTGCTGATGATGAGGTGGTTCAAAACAAAGTTGGACAGGGTGGCGAAACAAATCAAGAGTTAGAGGGCGATGGAGATGCAAGGTTGGAACATGAAAACACAGGGAAAGATAAAGGTATATAAAAATTTCTCTTATTTGTTAATATTTACAGGAAATTATGATTAATAAAAACCAAAACGTTTGGGATTTTATAGGATGTGATGATGTTCATAATACCCCATTTGATGATGGTGGTATTTCGGACTCATGCCTGGCTGCCTTACAAACCATCGAACCAGGCGTATACAGGCAGACTACAGAAGGTAACAAAAATACGTTCATTACTAAAAAAAGGTACATTTTTGTAGCTTGTGATTACAAAAAAAATTAACCAAATCAAACATAAAAACAGTGGCACAAGCAGATGTGGTAAACAACATGGACCAACCTGTAAATTTGGCAGAGTGCAGTCAGCAACAAGCACATAAACAGAATACAATAACCGACGCCTATGATAAAGAAAAGCCTCCGACAACATCAGCTGATGAACCTGATGAAGTGACCGAAGCAGAAATGCAGTCGGTTGAGACACTTTTAAAATTGGCTCCGATCCTACAAACATCAAGTGCAAGTAATCAAAAGACTCCTGTGTCAGCGAACACAAATAAAACGGATGACGAGAGGCATACACACCTAGTGAGAACGCGTATCAACATGATCAGGGAAAAGAACGAAAAGCGGATGGCAGAACTAGGTGACGCATACAGATCACCTTACTGCAACAGGGTAACCAACTTATATGAGCCACTTTTGGGACGTGACCAAACAATCATCTGTTATCTCTTAGCTCCGGTGGGAGATATTGGGTAAGATTTTTAACCCTAATAATTAGTTTAAAATTTTCATCTTTTTTTAAACTTTTCTTTGTTGGTATTAAAAAAACAGGACATTGATATACAAGTCTGACAGTGGAGTCGAAACGCTAAAAATCATATTTGAAACCTTCCACCCATCGCAATACATATCATATGGTGGAATGGACACATTTGTAGATGTTTTAAACTTTGAAGAGAAAAACAGGGACAAAAAATCATCACCCTACAGGCTGTTCTTGCCAACTACAATATTGGTAAGTTTTTCAACAATAATCACGCAAGGTTGAAAATTTAATATGTTAATCACGCATGGTTGCAGTTTTATATATTACACACCCGTGTATTAATGTTTAATGAATGCATGTTTAATGTTACCCAACCATTCTATATTATAATCACTCTTGTTAACGCTTAATGGAGCGATGGATTTTAATGAGAAAAATCACGAAAATTCTTGCAGCAAGACGAAATGTTTGAGCCAAAAATCACAGATAGTGATCGATTGAAAGTATTCGGACCAAGCGTAGACGATATATTGTGTAAGTATCAGGTGAAGAAAGTTGACAAAGTTGATCTCATCTTCATTCCAGTACTACTTTCTGATCATTACTGGTGCCTATGCTTTAACATGAAAAATGGAGATATCGAGTTAATAGATAACTCTAGGTATGCCGAATCGTTTAGCAAACGCTACCGTGGACGCCCCGAAAAGCTGGTAATTCTAAGTAGCTTTTTATTATTATGATGAATAGGTACTAATATGATTTTTTATCGTGCTTATAGCGGAGAGTTCTAATACTATACCTAAAAGGCAAAATTGGACAAAAAGAGTGGATAACAAAGTTGGAAAAAGCAAAAATAATTCGAAAGGAAATGGATTGGAGAACTCTTCAAAACGGTTGTGACTGTGGTGTCTTCACTATGAGACATATGGAGACATACAAGGGCAAATCTCCATGGGATGCAGGGTTTAAAACGGAAGAACAAAAGAAGATGCAAGATTCACAACTACGGTTTTTGCGGTACAGATATCTTAGTAAGATTGTATTGTCCGACTACAATCTTATAAGGAAAGAGGTATACGACAAAGCTACGGACTTTATGAAGAATTCGATCCCCGTAGATGCTTTGCACGATCTAGACAGCAAAATAAGTAACAGATTGGATCAGTTCTTCAACCTCAAAAAGGGGAAACAAAATGAAAAGTCGTAGGACTACTATCTTGCTGTCTTTTGTTCCAAACATCTTTGACATGTTGGATTTTTTATTTTTATTTATAATTCTAATAATTTCTGGTTATAAACATAAACTAGTCGGACATTTTCATTATTCAAACACACAACTTTCATACAAAATATAAAACACTTAGATAGACATGATTTCACACCCCATATGATTGACGATACATAATAACCATCAGAAATAAGTCTCTAAAAACTGGATCTTCAACTCCATAGAGCATCCTAAGACGGTAATGGCGTCCGCAAGTTGTTTTAACTGTTTCTCATCCCGCTTGCCAAGATCAACCATAAACATCATAGCCACCTCTTTGACACTTGAATCTGACATACCAGACAACAAATTCAGTATCTCTTCTCTCCTTTTCATGTTCTCTCTAACCCTATGAATGTTAGTTTCCAGCAAGTCTTTACAAGACTTGTCTTCAGCTATTTGATCCTCGATTCTCTTTTTTAGATAAGCACGCATACCAGATGACGAAGACGAACCACTCGATGAATTACAAGAATCTGCCATATTTTAAAATAAAAATTGAACGGATAAAAATTGAACGGTTTTCCAACGATATATAAAAGGGAATTGCAGAGCAAGAGGACAAATATAAAATTATTGACCATGACAGCTGTTTTTTTTTTTTTTTTTTTTTTGTAGTTTTCTTGGCCCATTACAAGTACATATGTTATGTAACAAAAAATCACGCATGATACAAATTAGATTGCTTTTATGTAAAATCACGCAAGATACAAGTTAGATTCCTTTTATATTAAAAAAAACGCTTGAAGTTAGGAAATCACGCATGTCCAATTTATACCGCAGGAATTAAAAAAAATAACGCATGCCCAAGTTTTATCCCGCATGAAGTGATAATTAGGCAAACATCATCAGTATACAACTTGATATATAAAATACTTATCACTCCAAATAATGAAACCCTATAACTTGTAGTTTTCTTGGCCCATTACAAGTACATATGTTATGTAACAAAAAATCAAGCATGATACAAATTAGATTGCTTTTATGTAAAATCACGCAAGATACAAGTTAGATTCCTTTTATATTAAAAAAAAAACGCTTGAAGTTAGGAAATCACGCATGTCCAATTTATACCGCAGGAATTAAAAAAAATAACGCATGCCCAAGTTTTATCCCGCATGAAGTGATAATTAGGCAAACATTATCAGTATACAACTTGATATATAAAATACTTATCACTCCAAATAATGAAACCCTACAACTAGATAGACTACTGTTAAGTCGATATGACTTGTAATGATGTAAAATATTAAATTTAACTTACCAAAATATCTCTCAACTACCAAAATTAATTACGCAGTAACACACATATATGATTCACTCAACCCCCATTAGGCATATACTCAAAAAAAAAATATATATCAAACTCTCTTCAAAAACAACAATGTCGGAACCCGCGAACGAAGCAATCAAGGAGCTCTTGAATACCCGCAGGTTAACGGAACTTGCTTCTAATGTTAACTCTTGTAACAGTATTCTGGATGTGCAGGGAAGGCTATTAGAACAACAAAAAAAAATAAAAAACCAGGAAGTGTGGGGAATGCTGCTGGAAGAACCAAAGTCTTTGTTGAGGGAGAAAGGAATACAACTGATGAAAGATCAAGCATCTGCAGATAACTTGGTATACTCATATCTGAAAGATGCAGTGGAGACCGTTGAAGAGAAGATGGAGACGTCCGAGAAGGAGGTTGGGAAGATAATGTCACCGAAGTAGGTGGTATGGCTGATTAATACACTATTTTGTTTGATTTTCGGGATGACCTAATGTGTTGTTGGTATTTTGAACAATGGTAGTTTTAAGTCCAGTTTTATGTGTATTGAACTTATATGTGGGGGTATATTTTGGTAAATCATCCACCCATAGCTAGTTATGATGATGAGAATCAGTGTTATGTCACTTGATGTCTCATACTTTTTTGAATGTTGCTTTAGCAATATTGATATGAAAAAAGTGCATGTTAATTATTATCACGCATGAGTTTTTATTTTATTACGCTAGTTATGGAGATGAGAATCAGTGTTTGGTCACTTGAAGTCTCCATTTCAAATAGTCCTGTGTATGGTTATGATTAATCACAAAAAAGGGGTAAAAAAATCAATTGAGATATTTAATCACGCATATGATGTAAAAAAAACATGTGAATGTCATAGATTACATAAAGTTCAGTCATAACAAAATCATTAAATATGGAATGTTTATGTTGTTCAAACACTACTCGTCTTCGCATTCAAAATCACTATCTTCTGCTTCGTCGGACTCCTCAAACTCCTCTTCGTCACCAGTTTCAACCTCCTCGTCCTCTTCATCAACTAAATTAGGATCCTTCTCTAACCGAATTGCTCTTCTTTTCCTCCCCTCCTTATTGGCAACCTTATCAGCAGCAGTAGCTTCACCCTTTAACACCTTGCAAGTTCGAATGTCATGACCTTTGATATTGCAGTGACTGCATGTCCGACCTCTCTTGCCTTTTAGACTAATAATTTTCTCTTTTTTTGATTTAATGCGCTTATGTGAACCGCGTCCTTTGTTTCTAATACCAGTTGGCACACGGACTGTAGGTGGATCGTCAGTGTTTGGTTTCTCGTAACCAATTAACCTTGAATATCTATCAAACTTAGGGTCGATGGGCTTGGTTATGCGAAGTTCATCAACCATTTCTTTCATCTCTCTCATCCGATCCCTGACTATAAGTAGATGATCGAAATCTTTGATCAGGTTACCAATAAGATACTCTCCAGTCTGCATAATCTCATACGCAACCTCTTTGGCCTTTTTATGCGCATCATCACCGTCAACAGTAATATCAAATGTATTATTAAGATCATTCGGTACCACATCTTTAGTCCATCTTCTCATTACACACTTGTTGGGAATTTCCTTCACTTTGAACATCTTGAACACGAAATATATATGCTTGCACAACAATCCATATTGTTCAAACCTGCGACAAGTGCATAATGCAATTACATCCTCCCCCTTCTTGAAACATACCTACACAAAAAAAATAATAAAAATAAAATAAAAAGGAAACATGGTTTGGCAATAAACGCATATTAGCTGGTGTATATACTATTACCTCTAATAAACCGTCGCCGTGAGCTTTCCAATCCTTCATACTTATCTTCAAAAAAGGTTCCTCAATTTTAGTCTCCATCGGAAGGCACTCGGACAGTGTTCCTTGTAACTCTGCCTGTTGATCAGCAAAAATTGACCTGGTGTAAATTTTCATGGCATCATCCTCTAGAGTAGATTCAGAAAAGTTATCGGGGACTGTATTTCTAGATATATGGTCATTCTTCCGATGGTTGAATCTTTGAATGTCCATTGCACCATCAAAATGGTTAAAGAACTCAACAAGGGTAAGTTGAGAATTCGCCACTTGACAGAAAAAATGGTTTTCGCTCTCTGATCTAGAAGTGGTCCGCATAAGCCCAGACATAGGCTCATGACGATAGAACGCTGGGATCGACGAAGATCTCATGCCAAACATATCATCGATCCACTTATTCTCAGTTAGACCGAAATCAATCATTATCAGCTTCCAGTCTCTCTCAAACGTTTCTGGCGTAATCGAATCTGTCCATACAATGTCACACATACGTCTCTTAAAGTCTTCGTTATTGCACAGCTGATGTCCGACCTATTAAACCAAAGAATTGGAACTTATTGAACAAGGGTAATGAAAAATATGAATAATGAACATAATAACGCATGATGAAAATAATAACGCATGATGAATATTTTTAGTCTGGGCAAATAAACATATGAAGCTAATACAACTATTACGCCAGTTCTAAACATAATCACGCATACTCTATTTGAACCTAACCTTATCAGCAAGTTTCTTCATTATGTGCCACATACATAATCTGTGCCTACTCTTATCGAACACTGCTTCGATGGCTTGTTTCATCGCGGGATCCTGATCAGTGACAACCACATTCGGCTGCTTACCAAATGAGTTCAAAAATGACTGTAAAAGCCACTTGTATGATTCAATGCTTTCGGATGCTAACAACCCGGCTCCAAGTGTCACATTTCGACAATGATTATCAATACCAGTAAAAGGTACAAAAAACATTTTATACCTTCAAAATGTGAATTCAAAAAATGAATAAAAAAACAAGATGATTATAAAAAAAATAACAGCTTGAAGTGATGACTAACTTGTTGGTTTTAAATGTAGCATCAAACGATATGACATCTCCAAACTCAGCATAATTACGTTTGCACAAGCCATCGGCCCAAAACAGGCCGGTTAATCGTTTGTTTTCATCGACCGAATGAAAGAATGAATAATCAACCATAAACTGCTTTTTATCGGTCAACCTATTGATAACCATATCTGCATCATACTGTCCGATGTAGCTATGTATCCTAGCTCTAAAATTCTTGCAATCGTCTTTAGTTGCGCCTACATTTTCAAACCCTCCGTATCTTTTTCTCATTATATTAAAGGCTTTCACTGGCCCAAGATTCAATGTACCAAGCTCCCATATCATCTCTTCTTGTGTCTCAGACAGATGTCTATAAGCTGGTAATAAGTGCATATCTTTGGGGCACACGAATGAATGATTATGAGATTGAACAAACTTATCAACCTTAAACAACACCCCATCCGTCGAACAAAGCTTAATTTGTGCTTTACAGCCGGTTCGAATAGTCGGTCTGTTCCTACGTTTATATGGCTTAGACAACTTCGAATAATTCTCATCAAATACCTGTGGTTTATGCCCCTCTTTTGAACACACAAAATATTTAGACTTGATAATACCACCAACATGATGTTCACCTCCTTTTCGAGCGGAGAACCCTGCCTTCTTGGCATATGTCTGATAAAAAACATATGCTTGTTCTATGGAAGAGAACTCCATTCCAATAACAGGAACACATGATGAAGCTACCTCTGGGATATACAATCTTTCATCTACATTTAAAAAATGACAACAAGAAAATATTATAAACATACAGAGAAATAAAATAAAATCACGAAAATTGAAACAAAAAAAAAATTACGCATCAACTATAAATAACGCATGTAATATAATAACGCTTCAGAATCTAATACCGCATAAACAAAAAACAACCAGTAAATTAAACTTCTCTTGAATTCAAACAAACACTCGTGATTAAAAATACATTTAAGAAAACTAATAATTGTGAAAATGATGGAGATAAAACACAACACATTTAATAAAGCCATTTACTTTACAACTTACTAGTCTGATCGTCTAAGGTAACGTTGTTGTCTGATGTCGGATTCCGATATTGCTCTGCATCATCATGTCCGGTATCGACCTCAGCATCTTCAAATTCGACATCATCTATGTTTCGAGCATTACTACTCTGTGGATCCATTACAAAGAAAAAACTGATGAAACCCTACTCGCCCACCAATAACCGCTAATTTTATAATTTGAAAATGGAAATTAATTGAAACTGATACTGATCGTAATTACCGGGATGCTGGAGATAACGAACTCGCGTAATTTCCTTGTTTTTAGTAAATGTCTGAATTACCCCTGTGACAAGAATGAAAAATACTAATCTGCCCTTAATGATTAAACCTTAATTGCGAGATGATCAAACAGATCTGACGGTCAGCATATTAGCGTACGTGAAGTACGATTACCCCTTTTGTACATTATACTTCCTCTATATATATATATATATATATATAGGGGAATGCTAAAATGAGAACCACCTCGAGTTGTAAGAACCGTGAGAACTACACCGTAGGGGGCGCGGTGGACCAAATTTTTTCATAGACGTAGATGCATGTATATAAACACCATTTGTAAAAAAATAAATTCAAAAAAAAAATGTCGTGTGTGTAGTTTTGAGCGCCACAAGTTTGTGTTTACGGGACCCGTAAATCTGGTCGGAAAATTTACGGGTCCTGTAAACACAAACTTGTGTTGCTCAAAACTACACCCACAACATTTTTTTTTTTGAATTTTTTTTTACAAATGTTGTTTTTATACATGAATCTACGTTTCTGAAAAAAAAATTGGTCCACCAAGGCCCGGATCAAAAAGTTCTCGCGGTTCTTACAACTCGAGGTGGTTCTCATTTTAGCGATATCATATATATATATATATATATATATATATATATATATATATATATATATATATATAGGGAGAAGATCATGCGAGAACCACCTCTTATTGTGAGAACCGCGAAAACCAATGTGAACACACCAAAAATGCCTAAAAATAGCTAAAAATCACACAAAATTTTTTTTAAATATTTTTTTATATAAAAATCGCTACTTTTCGAAGACAAAATTTTTTTTTTAATTCAAAAAAAAAAAAAAATTTTTTGGCCACTAAAAGTAGCGATTTGAGCATAAAAAATATTAAAAAAAAAATTTAGATTTTTTTTTGATTTTTTTAGATTTTTTTTAGATTTTTTTAGGTTTTTTGTGGGTTTAGTTTTTAGTATTTTTGCTTGTGGAGGGGGGGGGTGGGGGGAGGGGGGGTTGTTTAGGTTTTTGAGGGGTAGGGGAGGGGGGTTTAAGTTTTTTTTTTTTTTTTTTTGGGTGGGGGTTAGGTTTTTTTTAGGTTTTTTTAGCTATTTTAAGTTGTGTTCACATTGGTTCTCAAGGTTCTCACATGAGCCCATCCCTATATATATATATATATATATATATATATATATATATATATATATATATATATATATATATATATATATATATATAGGGGGCTGCTAGAATGAGAACCACCCCGAGTTGTAAGAACTGCGAGAACTACACCCCACGGAGCGCCGTTCGCCGCGATTTTTTTTTTACAAGTAGATGTGTGCATTATAAACACGGCCGTAAAAATCACGGCGAACGGCGCTCCGTGGGGTGTACTTTTTTACACCTCAAGTTTGGTGTTTTTTAATTTTTTTTCTTTTTTCTTTTTTTTTTCACCAAACTTGAGGTGTAAAAAAGTACACCCCACGGAGCGCCGTTCGCCGTGATTTTTTACGGCCGTGTTTATAATGCACACATCTACTTGTAAAAAAAAAATCGCGGCGAACAGCGCTCCGTGTGGTGTAGTTCTCGCGGTTCTTACAACTCGAGGTGGTTCTCATTCTAGCGGCTCCCTATATATATACATATATATATATATATATATATATATATATATATATATATATATATATATATATATATAGGGGATCGCTAAAATGAAAACCACCTCTAGTTGTAAAAACCATGGTAACCACTTTCTATACTTTGGATCAACAAGATGAATTGATGATATTAAAAGTAACAAAAATTAATATTAAATAAATTTTGTCTTATTATGTCTTTATTATTTTAATTCAAAAGGGTATTTAAGTAAAATAATTTTTTTTTGTCTTTTTGCCTTTATTATTTTTTTATTACTTTTTTGTTTTATTATATTACTTTTTAGTTTTATTATATTACTTTTTAGTTTTATTATATTACTTTTTATTATTTAAAAGATTTTTTTAGTAAAAACATTTTTAAATTCAAATTTTTTTAACAAAAGACAATTTTTTTTACGGGCCGGATTTTGCACGCCAGGTTTTTTCAACCATCGTTTTTACGGGCCGTTTTTTACCGCCTTTTTTTACGCCGTTTTTTAACGCCAATTTTTACGCGCCGTTTTTTTAGCGCCGTTTTTTAGCGCCGTTTTTTTAACACGCCGTTTAGCGTCCCGTTTTCATGTCCCGTTTTTACGCGCCGTTTTTACGTTAACGTTCTTTCTACATTTTACGCGCCAATTTTTACGTTAACGTTATTTTACGTTTTACACGTCGGTTTTTTACGTTTTACGCCCCGGTTTTTTACGTTTTACGCGTCGGTTTTTTACGTTTTACGTGTCGGTTTTTTACGTTTTACGTGTCGGTTTTTTACGTTTTACGTGTCGGTTTTTTACGTTTTACGCCCCGGTTTTTTACGTTTTACGCGTCGGTTTTTTACGTTTTACATGTCGGTTTTTTACGTTTTACGCCCCGGTTTTTTGCGTTTTACGCGTCGGTTTTTTACGTTTTACGTGTCGGTTTTTTACGTTTTACGCCCTGGGTTTTTTACGTTAACGTTTTTTTTTTTACATTTTACGCGCCAATTTTTACGTTAACGTTATTTTACGTTTTACACGTCGGATTTTTACGTTTTACGCCCTGGTTTTTTACGTTTTACGTGTCGGTTTTTTACGTTTTACGTGTCGGTTTTTTTCGTTTTACGCCCCGGTTTTTTACGTTTTACGCATCGGTTTTTTACGTTTTACGCGTCGGTTTTTTACGTTTTACGTGTCGGTTTTTTACGTTTTACGCCCCGAGTTTTTTACGTTAACGTTTTTTTCGGTTTTACGTTTTGCGTTTTACGTAAAACATTTTACGTTTTACGTTAAACTTTTTATGTTTTTAAATTTTATGTTTTATGTAAAACTTTTTAAGTTTTAAGTTTTACGTTAAACTTTTTTACGTTTTACTTTTTTAAGTTTTACGTTAAACTTTTTACGTTTTACGTAAAAGTTTACGGTTGAACTTTTTTTTCACAGAAGCTTTTACACGAAAACTTGTTTACGCAAAGACGAACGCACCCATAAATCGCAAAGTCGGTAGGTGTCTCGGATAGATTTTTATCGTCATCGACGGGGGAAAGAATATAAAAAACCAAAAACAACAAAAAAACAAAAGTGTATCTCGAAAAAAAAAGGGTTTGGCTCAGATTATCCGATAATCAAGAGGCTGCAAAAGTGGGGTTGCAGGATCAAAAACCCTACCCTCCGCCGTCCTTGCCGCGCCATCGTCATCAAAATCTACGCTTTTTTTTGCATCATCGCCACCCAAACGATCGTATTAAAACCCACAGATTCTCAACTAAACCCATATTCAACATGAACACAGAAAGGTCCCAGATTCAACATGAACAAAGATTCTCAACCAAACCCAGATTCAACATGAACACGGAAAAAATTATGAACACATACGAACTAAACCCAGAAAGGTCCCAGATTCAACATGAACACAGAACAAAATAGTTAACACCACAGAACAATGAACACCTTGAACCGATGACCACCGGCACCGTCTCTCCCCCCACCATCCACCTACCCCACCACCGGCTTCCGAACACACCACCTGCCCCACCACCGTCTCCCGACAAACCACCGATCACCCACCTCTGCCACACACCCCCCACCGCCACCAACTCTAACGCCACCAACACCGTCTCCCTACAAACCACCGATCAAACCCCACAAAAAACACTTACCAAACAAACACATGAACATCATCATAAAAACAAACCATCAAGAAAAGTCAAAAACACACAGATGAAATTACCAGATTCAACGGAATCAACCATCAACAAGTGGTGACAAAATGTCAAGATGTACAGATCTACGAAGAACTAACCACCACCATCACCGATCTCTGCACAAAAACCCCCACCGGTCTCCCCACAAACCACCACCGCCCTTCCGCCTCCGCACAACTCCCACCAAACCCCCGCCCCACCACCGCGTTCAGCCTCTATTTGGGGCCACCGACATCAACTCGTCGGTAGGGGACCAGGACCTCCGCCGCTCACGGCGGCGCTGCTCATTTGCCTCTACATCGCCGGTGGTGGTGGTGGTTCTTCAACGTGTAATGGGGATGGGGGGTTGTGGTTGCGATGTGGCGGTGGGTGTGAGCTTGGGCTGGATGTCATCGAAAGAGAGATGGGATGATGTTTGCTTTTGACATTCAAAATGAGGATGAAGATGAAGGAAGTTCTTCATCAGACTTTCTTTTTGACATTCAAAAAATGAGAAATGAGGAGAGAGAGAGACAAAAGTGAGGATTAAATAGAATGTGACATTTTAGAAAAAGCTGGATAGAATTTAATGAGGAGAGATGAAGGATATGACAATTGGGGTAAATGACCAAATTACCCTTTCTGTTGTCAAAACCTGATTGGGGGAGACTGGTTCTCATGGTTCTTACAACTCGGAGTGGTTTTCATTTTAGCGGCTCCCTGTATATATATATATATATATATATATATAATGTAAGTATCTATAGAAAACCCACTTTAATTTAGAAAACCTGAGAAACTCAAAGCTCCTGATGTTTTTTTTTCTTGAAAAAATTTACACATGTTATATACATGTTTTTAAGGATTTTGGGCAAAAAAAATCAAAAAAGCGCCGAGTAGATATTTAAAAAAAAAATAAACAAGTTTTGGTGTAACATATGTTACAAATATGTCAGATGAATGTAACATGTGTTACACCAAAACTTGTTTATTTTTTTTTAAAATATCTACTCGGCGCTTTTTTGATTTTTTTTGCTCAAAACCCTTAAAAACATGTATATAACATGTGTAAATTTTTTCAAGAAAAAAAAACATCGGGAGCTTTGAGTTTCCCGGGTTTTCTAAATTAAAGTGGGTTTTCTATACATCACTCCCCTATATATATATATATATATATATATATATATATATATAACTTTATACTTTTATTAATAAATTTACAAGTTTAAGAGATAACTTTATACTTTTTATTAATAAATTTAAAAGTTTAGGAACCATATGTAAACTAGTAAAAGATGGAGGGAGTTAAATGTTAAAATATCTAAACTTAATATAACCTGATCCCCATCCACGTTCATTATTAGCTGCCTCCTACACCCATCTCCATTGTTTTCATCAGACGACACAAGAACACAAACTCTATGGCCAGTTTCGCTTCATCTAATTGATTAGTTCTAATGTGGGTCAATTTTGCACAATGGAGACGAGTTCCGATCCGATTTTGGTTCGAATCGAGGTAAGAACTCATTCCTTTTTGACTGATTTGGTTCGATTTTGGCCTAGTATGATCCGATTTTGACCTCATATTTGACTGACTAGGTCCGGTTTTTTTTTTTTTTTTGCGATTTTTGACCGATTTTGACGACTTTGACCGATGTTGACCATTACCGCCTACTATGGCCGATTTGGCAAAATTTAGGTGAACCGCCTAGCCTAGCCGCCGATTAATCGGCCGCCCGCTTAGGCTGATTTCTACAAGAGATATATAAAATAATCTAAATCTCATGAAAATAAGGATGTTCTAATGGGCAGGGATGGTTTTTTATCAAAATACCATGCCACCAAAAAACCGTGAGAACAAATTATGTGCATTGATTAGAAGGATTAAGGGCTAAAATTGATTACAAGTCTTTAATCTTCAGTTAGTCTAATTCTAATACCTAATGAGAATAACGGTATTTTAGTAAACAACAAATGATGAGAATCTTTTCTATTTTGACTTTTTTCCAACTAGTTTCACCATTTTTTAAAACAACATAACTTTTATATACTTTATAATCTTTTTTTAAAAGTATTACATATAAAATCAAGCATTTTTTAAATCATTAATATGTATATAATATTGCGATATATTTTTATTAAATGACATTTTTTAAAAGCGCTGAAAATAATGATCAAACATCACTTCATAATTGCAAAAACAACACTTAATAATGAAAAATAGTAAGGTTAAGAAGGGCCACACATCTATGTTCTAGGTTCACGTTGTGTGTTTTTGAAGTTCGATCGTGTTTTGAAGTTCTTCACGTTGGTGAAACTAGGTTAAGAAGTTAAGAACTTCTTCACGTTGTGTGTTTTTGAAGCTCGATCGGTAAAAAAATCTCGTAACACGTGCTAGGTATCATTCCCATCTATGTTCTAGGTTCAAAATAGGTCATGGTTAAACAAAGTGGTTATGACTTATGGTTTGACGCATGTGTCCATGTATAATGGTGATACACTGATACATCATATTGTGAACGGTGAAATGTTGGAATGCATGGAATGGTTATTTCTGTTGAAGCATATGGTGTATATGCATGGGAAATATTAGGATCCATATTATTATTTTACTAGGGAATATTCTATAGATTATCTTTTTCGATTCAACATTCAAGGGGTTTGGAGACGTTTATTCGTACTGGAATAGGTATTTGCTCAAATATAGGATTCTGTAGTTTATTGTGAAGCGAATATTACGTGAAGGTGGGTTCATGATGCCTTTTTAAATGTTTTTGATGTTTTGGGCTAATATTCATGCTACAATTTACTTTTGAAAGTTAAGCCATTTTATGAAGTTTTGTGTAGGTTTTTGTGTTGTACATTAAGAGGATTTTCTATGTGCATGTTATGTGCTCTTATGTGATGCGCATGTGATGTTAGGGGTCTTGCCATGACCGGGTTGAAATTAAAGGAACTAGGGGTCTTCGTTGTCGCGCATTGCGCGACACTTTGATTGTTGCGTTTGCTGGACGACATAAAAGTGGATCACTCATGATTGTAGTTGGTAACCACGGTTCAATATCCATTCGACAAAGTGCTGCTTTTTTGCTTTTCTTTGCAGCTAGCAAAATTCCGCGAGTTACTGCAGAACACGCTTTCTACACCAAAAAAAAAAAAATAGTGCCTTCAAAATTGCGTACCTTCTTCACATATCCTCATCCAAACTAATAAATTAAATGAGATGGGCTAAATCAAATGAAACAAACTACGACTACTTAGAATCCCATTCAAAGACTCGATTCTTATGTTTTACAATAAGTTTGATGCAACTACAACAACACACGATTACCCAATTTCACTAATTAATAAAAGCCAAGCATGACAATCAAATTAGTCCATTGCTTCACATTGATGAACATTCATTTAAATAACCTTCCAGACCCAAAGTGCTCTTCATACATTCGTGATCATCAGCTGCACTTAAGAAGATACAAATGGAGAATTTTATTATATAAAATAATGAAGAAATAAAACATCATCTCATGCCTTTAGAAAACACATAGAATGTAGTTCATTAGTCATACCGTCACATTTGCATGACTGTCTGCCACAACAGATCCATTATTAACAATGTTGACCATCGAAGACATAGTCGCATGCATGTCTGTTGGCCTCCAGAACTTGACACAGCGGAATCATCACAAGAATTGGAGTTCATGATGTCGGTAAACAATTTGAGAATGGATTGAAAGTTGGACAAACGATGATATAATGAATGTGGACAATTACTAACAGTTATAATTGTCTTGGTACCGAGAGAATTCCCGGCAAAAGACTTAAATACATTGGGAGGAGAAACGGTTGGAGGGACGGTTGAGTTTGGCGGGAATAACCACCATTCAAAACCGACACAATCCATAAGACACACCTCCTCGAATTTACATACATACTATAAGTTTATATATCCTATAAATCATTACATATAAATACGAAATTATGTTTATAATATTCTAACACTCTCCCCTAAACATAATCGAGTCTACGAGAGTGTTGCAGAACACTTTCATTAGCCGCATCCACAGCTGCCTTTGCCCTGTTGAAATCGAAGATTCTCCTGGCTTGTCTTCGTCTCTTGATCTCGTTCCAGCCATCACTTGTGAAAAATGCATAATGCTCCTTTGAACTTCCTGCACCATCTCGACAGTCATCTTCTTCTATGACATTCTTGATGTCTTCTCCTTCACTGCGGCTGCTCCGCATATCCATCTTAGATTCCAGCACTCCCTTATCATCCGCATTATCCCTTTCATTGACTCCTGACTGAACGATCTTAAACTTATAGTAGTAGACAAGGACGTCCAGGTACATCACATATATGAGACGCATTAACTCACCATCACTGTATTCGAATCCCATATCTTTGGCCACCTTAGGCCATAGATTATTCTCAGTCACACTTCTGTGTCCTCCTTCCTTTTCTATTTCCAGATACAGATCCAGCAAAAACACCTTCCGATTATTCGACGCATAAGCCGGTAAAGGTCTGGAAGTTATTCCCAGTTTCTTTATCATAAACCATTCTACCATTTCTTCAAATTTTGTTTGAAGAATGTACTTATACTTTCCGATGTACTCTTCATCGTCCATCATGTCGAGTAAAGCCTTGCAATCTAAAAAATCTTTAAATTTCAAAGTTTGAAGTATCATCACGTTCCAATCCGGTTCGTTTGATGATATTTCAAGTTTTTCGAAATAACTGTTTAAACAATCGTTCTTGAAAGCCATAAACTCTTCTTCTTTATTCATCACTTTCTGTTTCTCTAAAATCCCCATTTCTTCTTCCTTAGTTAACCCAGATTTTGCATCTATACCATTTATTAGAGGAACACTAAATGTAGGATAAAGTTTACACTTATCACCAGAAAATTTAACAGTAAACCCTTGTGTGATCAATTGATCATAACTTAAGACATTCCTATCTATGTCTTGTGAGTAAAACACACTTTGAATTCGAATTCTTTCGATTCCTGAAATTACTTCCGTAACACCGATACCCCTTATGAAGTAAAACTGATTTTCACCCGTGTTTGACTCTACCCCTTTCATACTCTTAATACGTTTGAACATGTTTAAATTTCCAGAGAAATGATTTTTTAGAGATTTACTGACATACCAAATTTCCGACCATAAGCCACCATCTGTTCCGGTCACTATGAATTCTGGTTCCCAACTTCTTATGTGTTCTTCATTCTTCACATCACGTTGTTGTACACCGGTGTTGATTGCATGACGTATTAATTGAGTTTCTTCGTCATTTTCTTTCCTCTTACAGTTTGAAACTTGATGGCCCGGATTATTGCAGTAGTAACATCGTTTTACTAGCCACCTTCTTCCCCTTTTTTCGTCTGCACAATGTTGACACGGAATAGTTGTAGATGTTGCCCTAAGATTAGAGTAACCTGTGGCTATGATACCACTATGTTGGCCTCCAGAACTTGACACAGCGGAATCATCACAAGAATTGGAGTTCATGATGTCGGTAAACAATTTGAGAATGGATTGAAAGTTGGACAAACGATGATATAATGAATGTGGACAATTACTAACAGTTATAATTGTCTTGGTACCGAGAGAATTCCCGGCAAAAGACTTAAATACATTGGGAGGAGAAGGTTGGAGGGACGGTTGAGTTTGGCGGGAATAACCACCATTCAAAACCGACACAATCCATAAGACACACCTCCTCGAATTTACATACATACTATAAGTTTATATATCCTATAAATCATTACATATAAATACGAAATTATGTTTATAATATTCTAACAATGTCAACCAGTTGGTATCATTTCGCTTCTTTATAGTAACACCACTCGTTATAGCAAGCTAAAGAACAAACCATTTCCATGCCATTAAAACTTTCTAATCGGTGATGCTAAAATATAACTGATAGATCTGATTGCCTACATTACGTCATCAGTTGCATTATTGTGTAGAAGCCATACAATTCATTATTTATGACACAAACAAAAGACTATGTTATCCCGTCGATTTCTCAAATTTTTTAGGTAATAAAGATCAAAAAAAATTATAAAGTAATAGATTTTTTTAAATAAAATCAAATCTTGTCATTCATTTGTGGGAACATTAAGCCTACGGACATGAAATTGGCCATTGATTAACAAAACCAAATTCAAACTTTGATAAAGTAAAATCAATATTATGATATCATGATTATTATAAAGATTTCTTCTCCACTATAAAGTGTTATTGTAATCGCATCACAGAATCATTACCTTTTTTTGCATGTAATCTCTAGGCATGACAATAGCTTCAACCCAAACGACCTAACCTGTTTGGACCCATATTTCCATCCTGCCACATTGATGGTAAGTAAACGAAGTGCCTATTTCTAAAACAAAAACAATATCAGTCAGGCATAATTAAAATCTTCAATATTGAAAGTACTAATTTGCAGTTTCTTTTATCAACGAATTCAAATAACAACAATATATGCATCATTCTGATCAGCTACAATGCCAAATTTCATTAAATACGCACATTACGCCTAAATCCAAACACACGTACAATTAGAGAGAGACCTGATGAAGGAAGCAAACATCGCCTTGAGGTCGTGTAGAACGACAAAATCTCCATCGTCAGCGAAGGTGGTTCCAAACAGTTAAAGCACCAAAAATATTGTATTTCAATCTTATATAATCACAAATCTATGGATTCCTCTTATTAATCAACTAATAGAAAAATTACCTATGCTTATCCTCAAAAGCTCAAAAGTTAAGCCTATAATTGTAGAAGGAAATCTTAAATGGTAGCCATTGTTCTACAATTGAAAACCAAAATAATCATATTATGATATATAACATAGATGTGCTATCTCTACCAACAAACCATGGTTTAATCCATGCAAACCATGGTGGATTAGACAAGGGGATGGTGTAGCCTTTCATTCATGTTCCTAGATGTCAAATCATGTTCCAACCATTATCCTCACACCCTTTAGCCTTAGGAGAAAGGCGTGGGCATATACCCGGCGTTGGTCATGTTGTTAGAAAGGCAACCCAGAGTACATACCCTACCCCACCACAATATTGGCAACAACAAATGTAAGAACATATTGTACAACAACTCCAAAAAAAACAAATGAACAAACAGTTAGTAAAGCAACAACTAATCTAATCAGTGGCGAAGCTTGAGATTTATGACCAGGGGCAAAAGTCGCCGCACCTAAAAATTTCTATAAAATTGAGGGGTCGAAAACGTATATACCCAAAAATTTATATACGAAAACTACATACTCTGATCCACTACTGAGTTCGATGGGTCGGCCGCCCCGTCTCGCCCTACTTAAGCTGCGCCCATGCATGTAATGCAACAAGACTTCGAAAATAGAGTGGAACAAATGCGAAAAAGACTGACAAAAATACGTGTTGTACATCGGGTCACCGACCGTTCGGTCAATCGGATTTGCACCACACCATGACATAGAAATTCACCCATGCATGCGAAACTGGCCATCCACAACCCACGTTTTTATTTGTTTTATTATTTCCTTTATTTTTTAATTATTATGCATTTTATTTCAAGTATGTGGTAGTGGTCAAAGTTAGTTATCCCATGTTTAGAGCAGTTCGTAGTTTCTTATATAATGTATTGATATCAATGAAAAAGACAGTGTGTTTATGAATATTATTTTGGTTATATTATCTCATTGGATTATGAGTTAATAGATCCTTTCATTACTAGTTCAAGTGTGACAACTTGAATGGTGTTCTTTGGATCCTAAATTGATACTAGTGGTGAATCTGTATTTAGTATTAACTTAGGCTGCCCTATCGTTTGTTTGTGTGGTGTGTCTGTATCACAAACGGGCGTTAGATCTATCCGTTTCTCATTTGATTTCGAAACACTATCCGTTACCGTAACTGGGTGCCTATCAATATGGAGGAAATAATCAAAGTAATGATAACGAAGATAATTAGCTACTTTGTTTAATTTGTATTACCGACATGGGAAAAGATCAAATAGGAAGTTAATTTTGGCTAGGAAGGATACGAAGCCATAGAATTATGACATGCGGCAACATTTAGAATAAAGAAAAAAGGTATTTTAGTCAATCCAACTCCTTCTTCTTCCTTTTTCAAAACCCAGTAACTTCAAAACCCACCATTTTCAAAACCCACCATCTTCAACCATTTCTTCACTTTCTATCTCAATAATCACTACATTATAGTGCGATTTTCATCACCAATCAATGATTCAAAACCCGATCAACGTGTTCTTCAGCTTTTTTCGAAGAAAACCCAGTTTAATTTCATTCAAAATCTCGTTTTTTCTGGTGATTTTGAAGATAATCACTCGATTTGTTTGATTCAATCGCTGATAAGTGTTTCTATCATTCAAATTTCGTCAATTGATGAAGAAACCGGATTCGATCCATGTAAGAAATTCTTTAATTTCATTTTCACGATCTGGGTTTTTATTTAGTCATTGCGTTTTACGATCTTGGCAGGGGTCCGGGGGCGGCAGCTCCTGGTAGCGGGGTCCCAGGGGCGGCAGCCCCTGGCTGGGGTTGAGCTGCACTAAAACGCATCAGAAAAATTAATTTTCCAGAAATTGGCTCATTTCGAAGACAGTAATTCGTAGACAATTCAGACAGTTCACAGGCAATTCACAAACAGTTCACAAACAGTTTTATGTGTCCATTGCGTTTTAGAAATAAGAGAGTTTTATGTGTTTTCTGGCTATTGCGTTTTAGAAAAAACACATTTTTAAGTATCTTTAGTCATTGTGTTTTAGGTAAAACACATTTTTGAAGTGTTTTTAGTCATTGCGTTTTAGGTAAAACATATTTTTAGGTGTTTTCAGTCCATTACGTTTTACAAAGAACACTTTCTTTTGTTTTTTTAGGTCATTGCGTTTTAGAAAACATACATTTTTAAGTGTTTTCTGGCCATTGCGTTTTACAAATAAAACATTTCTTTGTGTTTTCTGGCTATTGCGTTTTAGGTAAAACACCTTTTTGTGTGTTTTTTGTGCATTGCGTTTTAGGTAAAACACTTTTTTATGTGTTTTCTGGCCATTGCGTTTTACAAATAAGACATTTCTTTGTGTTTTCTGACCATTGCGTTTTACAAATAAGTCATTTCTTTGTGTTTTTGGTGCATTGCGTTTTAGAAAAATGTCATTTTTATGTTTTTTTTCATTGCGTTTTACGTAACTGGTGGTTTTTCTATTGCGTTTTACGCAACTGGGTTTAAATTTTTTTTTAAATATAGCAATAGTATTCTCGTTTTAAAGATAAAAAAACGCTCATTTTTTTGGTGCAATTTTTATAAAAAAATAATGTCGTATGAAAGAGTTATTAACGTTTAAAAAATGGGGGGAATTTGAGGAGAGAGAAACTATTGGCTTGGATTGACTAGAATGCCCTTGAACAAACTCACGCGGCTCTTTTCTTCCTTTCAATTTCCCTGATTTAATCTTAGCCCTTGATTAACTTAATGGATGGTCAAGATCACTTCCTAGCCTTCCTAGCCAAATAAACTTCATATTGTATCTCCACCCTTACCGACATTACTTTTGTTTAATTTGTATTAATAATATTTTTATTTTTAGTTCGGTAGAATTTATTTCAATCAGTCGTTCAATTTTGTTTGATTTTTAGGTACTTTTGGTATTATAAAACACAGGAAAAAACTAATGTTTTGTTTAAATAAGTATGTTTTTTAACTAGTAATTTTTTAAGACAACCTATAGCGAAGAAAAACTAATGTCTTTACGGGATTTTTGGTTTTATAAAACATGTCGTTACTATAGGATAAAAGATAATTAATAAATGTTTTTATTTATTTTGTAGATATCTGTTTATGATAGGCTTGTAACTATGACGTATCGCTACTAGTTTATATATGGTGGCAACACATATGGCGATGAAACTAATACACACGGACCTTTAGCATGAAGTTTATAGCGTGACATCTTCTTGGGATGTGCAAGGAATGGTTATGACGATCTCATGTCGTTGTTGTAGCCCTTATTATTTTTTTAACCATAGCTTCATATCCTTGTAGTGTTATGAAAGTGTATATGTATCTATCAACTAATACACATGTTGTGTATTAGTTGAGAAGAAAATCACAAAGAATCTTTTCTCACATGCTTCGATCATGTACAAGACATAATTCATGTATGAAGTATGCGTGAGAAAGAGTGAGTGATAAGTGTCATTGGAAGGAAGAGTAATTTAGTGTTTTTCTCAAGTGCTAGTTTTCCCATTGATTTACAAACGGCTATAACTTTTTCACAGATTAATATATATATTTTTTAAAAATACAATTGATTAATGAGCATTTCATTATCTTTAGGGTAAATTACTTTTTGAGTCCCTGTGTTTTATGCGTTTTCATCACTTGAGTCCAAAAGCAAAAAGTTTAACGACCTGAGTCCCTATAATCATTTTCTTTAACTATTTGAGTCCAAATTTCTAACTTTATTCATCAAGTCTGTTAATTGTGAGGGTAATTTGGTCATTTACACACAAAGTACAAATGTTATATGCACATGAGTACAATAAACAAGTTTTTAAAGTATAAACCTTTAAATATAATATGATTCTCGGACCCTTTTCTCCACAAAATCTAGATCTGCTCCTTCTGCCTCCACCGCAACCACTTCCCCCAAGACTACCACTCCATCTCCGACGACATTCTCCCCGCAGAACTCTTCCCACACTACACAACCATCGAGTACGAGCCAAGAAACGAAATACCCACTTCCCAAATTACCCCCGGGTGTTTTTCTTTGTGATGGATACTTGTGTGATTGAGGAGGAAATTGGGTTTTTGAGATCTGGGCTTTCGAGGGTAATTGGGGAAATTGGTGGGGAATGTTTTGTGGGGTTGATTACTTTTGGGAGGTATGTTTGTGTGCATGAGTTGGGGTTTTTTGGGAGGAAGAATAAGGTTTATGTGTTTAATGGTGGGAAGGAGATTAGTAAAGATCAGATTTTGGAACAGATGGGTTTCTTTTTGAAGAAGCCGAGACCGGCTACGGGCGTTGTTGCCGGTGTTAAGAGATGGGCTTTCGCATGAGAGTATTAATCGATTCTTGCCGCCCGCTGCTGATTGTGAATTCGCCCTCAATTCGGTATCGTTTTGTGGTTTTTCTTGTGTATAGTTTATATGAAGACTGAAGTTGTTGATGTGTTAGCTTACTTGACTTTGTTATGTTGAATTGTTTATACGAATCATGTGTTCTACTTTGTGTAAAGTTTATATGGAGCTGTTGATATGATAGCTCTCTTGAATTGAGGGTAGTGATGGTGCGGTGGTGGTAATGGTGGAGACGGTGGTACGGTGGTGGAGGATAGTCTGATATGATAGAGAGAGAAAGATAAGAAAAAGAAAGAGAGATTAGGTAGGGGTATTTTGGTCATTTAATAATACTTAACCAAAAAATTCTAACAATGTTAGAAATTTGGACTCAAATTGTTAAAGAAAATGCTTATGGGGACTCAGGTCGTTAAACTTTTTGCTTTTGGACTCAAGTGGTTAAAACCTATAAAACACATGGACTCAAAAAGTAATTTACCCTTATCTTTAATTCGAATAGCCTATTACATGATTACGTGATTTTAAATAACTAGTACATGACTATTAGATTTTGAATACCCATTCAACATTCAACACAAATCATTATTTGATTACACATTCAATATAAATTTGTTACGTGATTACACATTCAATATGATTTGTTATAACTAATGTTATTACAATTATGCTTATTACATGAATACGCATTCCATAATAAGAACTTGATTATCTTATGCTTTATTATGTGATTAAATATCTAATATAAAACATTATATGGTTATCATAGGTTGATTTAGCTAATGTTTTGTATATTATTTATCCTTAATACGTGATTAGACATGAAATATTATGTATTCCATATTAAATATTAGGAAAATTGGTTTTTAATAAACCAACCTTTATCCCGTTGGTAAATAATAATCTTACCTACGTAATTGGTATACAATAATCCTACCTATCAACATGTTGGTACTCAATGAACTTCCATTAATTTTTTTAACTGAAGTTAATTTTTAAGTTTTATTTATTACACAAAAAGTCTATGTAGTTGTAATTTACTAGTTTTAACTATTTTATAAAACAAAAAACCTCAAGGGACTGTAATTTACTAGTTTTAAAATAGTTAAAACTAGTAAATTACAACTACAGGGACTGTTTGTGTAATAAATAAAACTTAAAAACTAACTTCAGTTAAAAAAAATTAACGGAACTTCATTGAGTACCAACATGTTGATAGGTAGGATTATTGTATACCAATTACGTAGGTAAGATTATTATTTACCAACGGTACAAAGGTTGGTTTATTAAAAACCAATTTTCCTAAATATTATGCATTGCATGTTTTATTTTTACGTAATTACGTAATCACTTAGTAGGGTTTCACATAAATACTATAATGAAATCTTGTAATCACGAAATGTGTATTCAAAATTATGTAATCACGTAATAATACATAGTCAACTATCGTTACGTAATTATGTAATCACTAATGAGGTTTCACATAAAATACTATAATGAAAACACGTAATCATGTAATGGGTATTTAAATCACGTAGTCATATACTGGATATTCAAAATCACGTAATCACGTAATGGACATTCAAAATCATGTAATTTTTTAAGGCAAATTATAACAATAGCTGCTCGAATTAAAGATAATGAAATTGCTTGTAAATACAGTGTAATTTTTTTTATAAAATATTAACTTTTGAAAAAGTTATAGACGTTTGAAATTAAAGGGAAAATAAGTTCAAGTGAGAAAAGACCATAATACCATTTCTCTATTAGTTTTTCAATTGTTTGAACCTCATATTTACAAAAAAATGCCACCCTTCTCCTATCCTTCACTCGCATTTCTTCTCTTTTATGGGATCGCACACCTTTCCCCAAAAAAAATACATCGAAATTCTGCATTAGGATATTAGTTTTTTTTTCCCATCGAAATTCTGCGTTAGGATATTAGTTTTTTCCCCTTTTTTAGAGTTATTGTTTTTTTTTTTCAATTTATTCGTAAATTTATTTAACTTTCTAACGTTTTTTTTGAAAGATAGGATTCTATGATTATATAAGTAAAAACCCAATTCTTATGCATCTATAATGAACTTTTCAGAATATGTAAAATAATTGATCCTTTTCGGTTAAAAAATGTTGAAAGAGTTAATAGCCAAAATGGTCCCTGAGGTTTGCTCACTTTTGCCACTTTAGTCCAAAACCCAAATTTTTTACATCTGGGTCCCTGAGGTTTGCATTTTGTTACCATTTTGGTCCAAAATTTAAAAACCCTATTTTTTTACTGTTGCAACCTCCTATTTTGTTTTTTAGTTCAGAGGCATTTTGGTCATTTTGCTTTTCATTTAATATTTTCTTAATTCAAAAATTAATATATATATATATATATATATATATATATATATATATATATATATATATATTAATATACACACATCAAATGTAGCAGTTCATCTTCATCATATTCTTCAACACTCTCTCTCTCTTCTCTGAAATACCTCCACACCACCACCGCATCATCCCCACCACCACCATCCCACTGCCGCCAACACCACCACCACCGTGATGAGAACCGACATCGGAAAACGACACCCATCTCTCTCTTTCTCTCTCCAAACACCCATCTCTCTCTCCTCTCTCTATCCTCTCTGTCGAACACCACCACCACCACCGTGATGAGAACCGGTGGAGCAGGTGAAGGATCTAGGTTGTTTGCAGGTGGTTGGTGATTATGGTTGTTTGCATGTTGTTTGGGATTAGGGTTTCAGTGAGGATGGTGATGGTGGAGACGGTGGGGGGATTGTGATGGTGGATGGGGTGGTGGGTTTAATAGTGGTGGTTTGCAGGTTCTTGGGATTAGGGTTTTCAGTAGGGGTGGTGGGTTGAATCGTGTTGGTTGCTGATTTGGGTTAGGGTTTCGGTGTTGGTTGCTGAATCGTGTTGTTGCAGGTTTGGGGTTAGGGTTCCGGTGTTGGTTGCTGAATTGTGTTGTTGCAGGTTTGAAGGTGGTTGTGGTGGTGTGTTGTTGGAGGTGGTGGGTGAAGGAGGGAGACAGAGAGATGGTGGTGGTGGTGGATTAATGGTGGTGGTGATGAAATTGGGTGCAGGTCTGATCAACCTGGGTTTCTTGTTGTAGGTTTGAAGGTGGTTGTAACAAACAGGATGATCAAAACTTGAACCCAGTCCTTTTATTCACCACGAGGCTGTGATGATTTCACCTAGTCCTTGTAACAAACAGGATGATCAAAATTGGGTCAACATTTGATATTTTCCGCAGCTTGGCGTGGCAGAATCGGAGGAGGGCAAGTGCGCTTGCAACCTCTGTTTGCAGCCATGGCGGTTATTCCTCCTTGTTCCCAATGTAAAACAGATCTGAGCCTCGTTTCTTTTTACAAATCGGTTTTTGTTTTGATTTGTTTTTGTGATGGTTTCTGGTTTTGTGTTTTAGAGAGAGAGAGAGAGAGAGAGAGAGAAAGAGAGGGGGATACGGACGAATGTTAGTGTCGCCGGCGTGAAGAGGTGGCGGTGGTGGCGGCAGAGAGGAGTAGAGGGAGAGAGAGAGAGGTGGTGGTAGGTTTATTATTTTTAATTAAGAATTAGTTATAATAAAATGAAAATATTTTACCCATGTGCAAAAGGACAAAACTTGAGTTTTTTTTTTGAGAAATCTGAGCAGATTTCATTTTTGGACTAAAATGGCAAAAAAATGCAAACCTCGGGGACCAGATGTAAAAAATTTGGGTTTTTGACTAAAGTGGCAAAAATGAGCAAACCTCAGATACCATTTTGGCTATTAACTCATGTTGAAAAATAGGGCATAATTTCGATGATTTTTACTTTTATTTCATTTTCAATGACAGGCATTAAAACAACTAGAGATGTTTGAAAACATATATTTATCAAGGATTTACTACACCATTGAAAAGTTGTGTCGATCGTCCTCAGTCCATCAAGCTCTAAATTAAATACACTTTATTTTTAATGGACCACCAACGTATTTCTTTCGTCACTTTTTTACGTCACTAATGTATTGCTATTTCGTTACTATAAACTAGGCTTTACTTTATGTTAGATAGAGATGGGATCAAATACAAACCTCAATATGTGTAAGAACTATAAGAACCAACCACTATTAGACATGTGTCCTTCATTAAAAAACTAGACAAGGGTATTTTAGACTTTATCACTCTATTTTTTGATTTTAATTAATTCCAAATTTTAATTATCCCCTATATTCATGCACTATTTCAAATCAAAATTTGAAAATTTCCAACAACAGGCACTTTGTAAATCAGCACAATCTTCACAAATTGCAACAATAGGTACTTTCTTAATCAGCACTTTGTTAATCCGCACAATCTCCGCCAACAACAGGCAATTTGTTAATCAGCACTTTGTAACAAATTATTACAACTATATGATTGTTTTAAACTAAGATAAAAGTCAATAAAGATAAGTACCAAGAATTCAAATAAAGAAATAAACAGATAAACTAAAATAAAAACTTGAAATTAATTTTTCATAACGCAGTTAGCATGTGTATTTACATAAATTTAGTTTTCTGTTGTGCTTGTTTTTCAAGTGCAGCAAAAAACAAATTTAATTCCCTGTTGTGCTTGTTTTTCAAGTGCTGCTAAAACATGTGCTACTTATTTTTTTCAGTATGTTTTTAATGTGTTGTTTACACATGTGCTGGTATGTTTCTAAAGTTCTGTTAGCACATGTGCTGATATGTTTTCAAAGTGTTGTTAGCATATGTGCTGGTATGTTTTTAAAGTGTTGTTAATACACGTGTTGGTTAATTTTCAAAGTGCTGATTCAAATCATCTTCAAGCCGGATAAAATCTTATGGGAAGAATATTTAACAAATTTTATGAAATATCTCGATGGGCAATTATATTGTAATTAACACATAATCAACACATTATCAGCACAAGTATAAAACAACTTTTTGTAACTTTTTTAAAAGTTACTTTTATAAATAAAAAAAAGTATTGCAATATGGTACTCATATTAAAGATAAAAAAATACTTGATTTTATGGTATATTTTTTTTAAAAAAAATAATGAAGTATATAAAAATTATTTTAGTTTAAAAAACCTTGGTGGAATTTGTATTTAATTGAAAATGTCAAATGACTAGCAATTTTACATAATTACCCCTAATTTGTTAGTACTAATTTTTAATTATAAAGGTTTTATTTATAATCAACTATAACCCTTGATTTAAACCATCAATGGTTCAGATCTGTTCTTACTGTTCTTACAGTTAGCACTGTTTGTACAGGATCTCAACCCATGTTAGATATATGGTGTATAAGTATAGTTCGGGAACAATTTTCATGTTTGCTTACTACTATTACATAAAAGTATAAAATATTAGAAATAGAACACAAATTGGTTCAAGTGAGGTTGGATGTGACTGTATATTTATGTAGAAAATTACCGTGAGATACTTTTAAAATAGGTTATCTATTTATTAAAACTAGAGGGAAACCCGCGCGTTGCGGCGGAGTCAACAATTTACAGTGTTGTATTCATTTTCCTTTTGTTTATTAATAGTTGCGGTTTTTTGTGAGGCTCCGAAATACTTAAAAGAATTGGTAATAACATCCCGTAAGTTGCCGTAGATCAAGCCATTCCGCGCGTTGCGGCGGGTAGTTATGTTTTTTGGGCCGCAAAAACATGTATGACACAAAAACACAAAAGGAATGTTAATGAAAGTTTCCCATGATCCTATGTAAATAGTAAAGTAAAAAAAAATCCTGTGTAAATTGGTGATGCTAAGAGGAAAGAGACTAATGCTTATCTATGTAAATAGTAAAGTAAAAAAAATAATCCTGTATAAATTGGTGATGCTAAGAGGAAAGAGACTAATGCTTATGAAGTTGGCATGCTTAACCAAGTTTCTTAACAAAAAGCCTCAAATTCCAAAAAAAAAAAAAATGCTATTGACCCATTTGGGTTAAATGAGAAAGAACATTGGTATTCTCAGTGTAAAAAATTGAAAGAATATTGGACTTCTATGTTTAAAAATAGCCTATTGACCCATTTAGGACCCATGGACAGGAATGAGTACAAGTCACCATAGGAACTCAACATTTTTGCCATGCTTACCCATCGATATTAGTTAACGGGTGGGTCAAAATAACCATTTTATTAAACGGGTCAAAACTACCATTTTGTAACATGTGTGCATGGGTGATTGCACTAACCAATTTAAATAAAGAAAAAAAAGGTTGTGGAACCTATTTTTCAACAAGCCTTATTTCTTGAAAATTCTTGCCTGCATGTTTGGTGGTAAAAAAGAAGAGCTATGCAAATCACCAAACACGAGCTGAGACTGTGCCTCTTAAAAAGTAAGTGAAATATCATTCTTTCATATTTCAAATTTCAAGAGTATAACTTTGTAAATATAACCATAAGTGCCAGTCTAGAAGTTTGTCAGTCTTTTTATTCGGCTTAACAAAGCTTCTTTAGCTTCTTATTCTTGCTACAGTCTAGATTGCAACTCGACTTCACCGTCTTCTAGCTTTACACATCACATGAATGCAAAAGAATCAGATGAATAATTATAAGCCTCAGTATAAACAGAAAGAAGGGAAAATAATAATTGTCAAGGAATTTTATGGTGATATAATTTTTGGTATAATTAACAAAGTAGACATTTGAGATTTAGAAGCTCCCACCAACTTAACTGACTCACTTGATTCCAGTAGTTAATATTCAAGATTAATTGGTGGGTCAGAAAATGGGTCAAAACAGGTCAATATTTGCATGGGTAGTCCTGAATTCAATTCAAGAAAAGATAAAAATGAACCAAAAAGCAATGCAAAGAAATCAACTCTTCAACCACAACTAAGAATTTTCTTTTATGTCTTCAATCAACTTGAATAAAGAAGATGATGTGCCTTTAAAAGCTTTATCATTTCTATTAATCCACAACCTCCAACATTTCAATAAGTTAACGACACTAACCACTTATTGCCGCCACTGAGAGATGGTGACTTAATGAACAACAACTACAAATCAAATGCAACAGTTATTACGGAAAAAAAATTCTCTGATGACGCAAGAGCGACTTCGATGCCACCCGTTGAAGCTGTCGATTTTTACAGATAAAATAAACAACAGCCACCTTCGGCTCTTCTGATGCACCCTGGCTCCTTCTCCTACATTGGCTCTGGCCGCCGCATTTCATCAAGCACCTTGTATGCAATATTTCAAAAACAACGAGACAATGCAAAGTGTGAGCCAATTTAGACCCATAATCTCAGCTTATAAAACAAATCACCTGGATATGAAGATTATAAAACCGAGATTATTAAGAAAAACACAGTTTCTTTATTGATTTAAAGAAGGTATTATCAACTTTATAAAGCTTAACTTTTGTGAAAGCATAAACCAACATTAGTGGTTCTATATAAAAAGTTATACAAAATCATGAGGTCTCACCTTACAAAGCATAAACCGACTGCTTCTGTATGTTCCTGCTTCACAATGAGATCAAAATAAAAAAAAAAGTTACAATTAAACCGAAATTAAAGGGAGACAGAGGAATAAGCTTCAACAAAGGGTGGCCGATTTATGCCATGTGTGTTCCGGAGAGCAAACAATGCTGCCTTAATCCACGGTATCACAAAAATAGATAATTAAAAAGTACAAACTTCCCCATGAGAATCAAAGTAGATAAAAAGTGGGGTACCTTTTCCATCTGCATGATGCACTGTGATTCTCCAGCAGTATATAGAAGCAAAATGTTGTAAGGAGCATATTTCTTGTTGATGCAATGATCCATGAGTACGAAGACCACTTACATTGAGTGATGTATAAAGCCACATTATAACCAATTTTGTAAAAAGGCAGGAGCTCACATTAGCAGGAACTTCTTCAAACTTGTTAACAGGACTTAAAAAAGTACCTAGGCCACCTGGTAAGCTTTTCTCCTAGTAACGAAAACAAGCAGAATATGATAGAATCGATCTTGAACCTAATATGAAATGAATGAACAATGAAGACAATAACGAACGGACAACGTTAATGACTGTGTGATTAAATTATACCTATGCTCAATTCCCAACACCATTACTTGTGTCGATTGATGCCCCTGAACAATAATCACCCGTCAATTGTTGATAGTATTCTAATTGAGTTCAACCGCAGTTGGATATCATTGTTCTTCAGCTCGTCTATTAATGCTTGTCAACCATTAACGTTTAAAGTTTAAACCTAATAGTAACATGAGAAGATAGAACAAACTAACAATATTCTCACATGGTATAATTATGTCATAAAATTTTATTTTTTCTAATATTAACTTGAATTAGAGCTGGCATACAAGTTGTGTACCTGTGGGATGAGCCCAATCTCAAGTAAGAGAGGGTCCAAGAATGAACCCAACAGGCCACCAAAAGTCCCACCAAGACCCCACAAAATGCAAAGAACATAAGGTGGGTCAGGGTGCAATCAATTGCAGCCTTACAAACTGATTAACGGTTCCAGTGTTTCTTATTTTTTTGATTTATTTGTACAAGTTGATGTATTCATACCCAAATACAGCTAGTTCTACTGGGAACTGCACAAAACATAAATAAGCCTTAAAATGTATGTGATTCATGTGAATAATTGATATCATCGTTAACTTCAAGTATCTGTATCACGGTTTCACTCATATATGCGATTGATGAATATAATAACGGAATTAAATGTGGCATGATGGATAAATACAAATATACATATTCATCTAATTCGAATGTTTTGAGCCAGAAGGCATACCTGGTGTATATTCTGAAATTAGGGATTATCTACAAATTAGAAACGTAAAATACATGAAAGCCATAAAGGAGACTGCTTAATAGATATCATATAAATAACTACAAAATCCAATATAAACTGGGGTGATAATTATCAGGAGTATCAAAATCCAGAAGTACAAAATCAAATAGGATCGCTTATCAAAAGCCAAAACGTTACCTGAGTGCACGTCGTCCCAGTTTCTTCTCAGTGTCGAACATCATCAAGGGTAATCCAACAAAAATCAGATAATAATTAGCAATATACAACCCACATAAACATAACTAAAGAACCAAAAACCCCAAAATTGTACAATTTCGAGTTTGATTTAAGTGATTATGATAGTACCTGAGATTGTGGGTGTCCAAGAACGCAAACGATCTGAAACAAATAGAAGTAAAGATGAAGCTCTAACAACTCACTCTGATTTATAACATCAAAATGATAAGAATCGATATCAGTGAAGAGAAATTGAAGCAACAATTGTTGATTCTAGCATTCAAGATGGTTAATTATGGCATTCAATGGCTTGAATTGATTAGAGTGAAGGGAATCTGAAGCAACTATTGTAAATGGAGACCCGTGCTCTGATATTGATCATAGGTTAGAATTGATGAAAGAAGGTTAAGAGGGGTATAATGGGAAGAAAAAGGTAAAAATATTAGGGATTTTAACTACTAATAGAAATTACCATCATATCCATGGGAGATGCTTTATATATATATATATAGATGATATAGTTCTAAGAATATTTATCAGATATTTTTGGTTTTATTTTTTAATTAAAAGTTTAGATTTTTATTTTCTCTTTATTTAACTAACCTAATTATAATTTCTTTATGGTTTATTTTTACTTTTTTAACCAACTGATTATAGCTTTTTTATTTTTCTTTTTATTCACTACAACTAAAATAATCATCCCCAAAAAATTAAAAATGATGAAATCTATCTATACTATATAATAAAAGAAACATGATTTGGAACACATGTCATTCAATGAGGACATCAATAAGTTATTGATAAATTTTAAATTTTAAATTTAAAAGATTTAAATATTATATAATTATTTTGAATCTGATAATTTAACTCTAATAAATAATAATCTCCATTAGGGTAAAGATCAAATAGGAAGTTAATTTTCGCTAGGAAGGATAGGAAGCAATCTCAGTCGTTCATCATCTATTTTTAAATTTTTGGACGCGTGGGCTTTTTCGTCTTTTTACATTATCATATCTTCGTTCTATTTTATAGATTCTGTTACTTCTTTTCTTAGTTTATCACTCTCATAACAGAATTGAAGATTCCATATCCCTAAATCGCCATCGATCGCAAATTCAACTCTTTTCAAACATTAATCTTCTTTCGTTTGTCAATTCGATAACTTCAATGTCTTCGTCCGACTCTGCTGGTATGTTTAGCTTCAATTTTGAGTTATTTTTTTTGTAATTTTTGTCCAAATTTCATTGTTTTACGTTTTATAATTCGTGTTTTTGTAATTAATATTTGATATTTCATAAGTTTAATTGTTATTGTTGTATAATTTAACATAATTTGTTTGTTTTGTTTCTTCATCATTTTATTGCGTTTTAGTTAATAGTTGCGTTTTATGATATTAATTAAATTATATGCATACAAACTTGTAGTTTAAGATTTATGTAATATAAAGCTAAATATTAGATATAACTGTTATTGTTGTACAATTTTTGTTTGTTCATCATTAGATGCGTTTTACTGAATGTATTGCGTTTTATGCTTTTACTCATAATACTTCTTATACAAACCTTAAAGGTTTGTATTTCTAAATTATTATATACATACTTTGAGATTTAACAGTAAACACATTATTATATAGGTTGTAATGCGTTTTATGATTTTTTGTAAAGTGTTTCAGATCACATGATGCGTTTTACTGAACATATTTTTAGGCTTATCACTAAAAACATTATTCTGTAAGAGGTATTGTGTTTTATATTCTTTTTAATTGTTTCAGATAACATTTCCAAGTGGGAGGAACATGTATGCATAAACAGTGGAAGAAAGTTTTTCAAACCTAAAGTCAGTGGATCTCTTACACCTGCTGTTGGAATGCTTTTTAAGTCATTTGATGAGGCATTTGCATTTTATCAGAGATATGCACTTGCTGCAGGTTTTTCTGCAAGAAAAAATACCTCTTGGAAAAATGTTGGTGGTTTAGTAAAAATAAGATAAATTGTCTGTTCAAAAGAAGGATTTCATGTTTTCAAAGCAATAGATTCTGGTTCAGGTGAGAATAGTAAAAAGATTGTTAGACGTAATAGAGGTTCAAAAAGAGTTGGATGCAATGCTCATGTGAAACTATTATTAGAGGACAATAATATGTATAAAATCTACTTCTTTGAAGAAGAACATAATCATATCTTTGTTGAAGATGAAGATATTTATTTCTTGCCGGCTGCCAGAAGTATCGATTATGTGAAAGAAAGTTTTATATCTGGATTGTCTGCAATCAATATTGGACCTGTTAAAGCATTCAATATTATGAAAACAATCTATGGTGGTTTTGGTGAAGTTGGAGCTAGTAAAGTTGATTGTAAGAATTATAGAAGGGATTTGAATCTTTACATCAGAGAGTATGATGCAGAAATGGTAGTTAGGCGCCTTATTAGGAAGAAAGAATGTTGTCCTGGTTTCACATGTGATTATGTTATTGGTGAAGATAGAAGATTGAGAGGGCTTTTCTGGGCTGATGAGCAATAAAAAAAAATTATACAGTGTTTGGTGACATATTTGGTTTTGATGCTACTTATAAATCAAACAAGTAAGTTTTTTTGATTTATTGCATTATATAAATTCTATTGCGTTATATATCCTGTTCTAAATTTTCTAATGCTTTTTTAATTTTTTTTATTCAGGTATGATTTGGTTTTTGTACCATTTACTGGTATTGATAATCATTTTAGGAATGTCACATTTGGTGGTGCATTACTTGGTTCGGAGACTGCAGATTCGTATAGATGGCTTTTAAGATGCTTTCTTAATGCTTTTGGAAGTGAGCCTAAAGTTGTTGTTACTGATCAAGATGCTGCAATGAAGAGAGCTATTAAGGATGTACTTCCAAGAAGTAGGCATAGGTTATGTATGTGGCATATATGGGAGAAATTGAAGACAAAGGTATTAACTGCGTTTTATGATATAACAAACTGCAATTTTATAATTGTTTTATTACTGCGTTTTATGTATTATACAATAAAATCCAACATTTTTAACAATAGAATTACAAAACAATTGCGTTTTACAATCAATGCTTTTTAAGTTATTGCGTTTTATGTTTAATGATTTTATAACTTTTTATTCAGGTTGGTCCTGTTTTGTCAGCAAACACTGATTTTAATACAAGAATGACTCGTGTTGTTTGGAATTGATACTATTATTCCAGAAGATTTTGAAACTGAGTGGCATTCAATAATGTCTACTTTTGGATTGGAAAATCATGAGTGGTTAAAAGACATGTACGATCTTCGATTTGATTGGATTCCTGCTTATTACCATGGAGAGGATTTGGCTGGGCTTATGCGTACTACGTCAAGATGTGAAAGCGAGAATTACTTCTTTGGTCAGATTTGCAATCCAAGATGTACACTTGTTGAATTTTTCACTCATTTTGAGACTGCAATGGATATTCAAAGGCATGAGCATAGGAGGAATGATCATGATACAAGGTATATTGAGTGTAAACCGTGGAATGACTTTGTATTGGAGAAACAAGCATCAGAAATATACACCCAAACAATTTTTAAGGATATTCAAATTGAAATTGATGCTGCTATTACAAAGTGTATGTCAAAGTCTGTTGATACTGTGGGTGATGTTCAATATTTTGAAATAAAGGATTTCAGACAGCCATGCACATCTTTTTTCAAGGTAATTTTTTAAATTTATATTGTTTAAATATCTATTGCGTTTTATATTTCATCTTTAATTGCGTTTTAACATTATATGATCATATGGTTATATCTGTATTATATTTATTATTCATTGCGTTTATATTACATTTCACTAATTTTATATAGCTTTTTAATCTTATTTACAGGTGCAATACAGCAAAGAAGAAGATGGTTTAAGTATAAATTGTTCTTGCAAACGGTTTGAACAATTTGGTATATTGTGCCGCCATATATTTTACGTATTACGGTATGAGGATATTAGTGAGTTTCCTAGAAGATATGTTCATAGAAGATGGACGAGAGATGTCGTTTCAATGGGATCAAATCATTCCAATATTCGATTTGATGAAATTGGTAGGAATAGTGAGATTGATAAAGTTTATAGAGAGATTGTTGTTGCAAATGAGTACGTGGTTAATAGGCTGGTTGGCGATTTAGATGAACTGTGTCGTTACAGACTTACAGGGATCATATTAAAAGTTATATTGATAAAGCGGATGAGGTTATGGTTGTTGCGCCGCCTCCTACTTGCAAAGAAAGATTTGCTGATATTGGAGGGAACATAGAGAAATCTGATTCTATGATTCGTGTCCCCATCAAAACAAGGACCAAAGGATGCGGTGTACAAAAAAGGATCAAGTCTAATCGTGAGATTGCAATTCAGAAATCATCAAAGATCCAGAAATCGTGCCGTGTTTGTGGTGGAAAAGGACATAACAGTCGAACATGTAAAGATAAGGTTTCTTCTAATGCTATAGGTTCTAGCAATGGAATGTAATTATGTATACAAATTCTTTCGAAATCAGATATCAATAAGTAAAAAAAATTTGTCATTGCGTTTTATGATGTATAGGTTTCATCTCTTTTTGTTACTACGTTTTTGAGATATCCTTCATAAATATCAGTTTGTTTTGGTTAATTGCGTTTTATGATAACAACAATATATTTGATCTTTACCATATACTTTATATGGTATTTCCAAATCACTTATCAGCTTTTTTTTGGTTATTCCGTTTTATACATAGAACAATACAATATACTTTAAATGGTATTTATTGATTATTGCGTTTTATTATCACACAGATCATACACAAAATTAAACAAGAAATGCAAGTGGATATAATAAACATTGCGTTATATAGATGATGATAGTTTAAACCCACAAACATGATGTTTTCAAAACACAAAATTAAAGAAAAATTACTAGCATTATCAGCTTCATGGATCAAAGTTTGTTTCTTCATCGGATGAGAACCCTAAGCTTCCATCAGGGATTTCCTCATCACTTTCAGATTCAACCCAAAGTTCAACCTGTGAGACTACTGCGTTTTGGAGCTTCTCTGCAAATTTGCTACCAGAGTTGTTGATGATTGGTATTTCAGATAACTGCTTCAAAAACCCTAGATCCTCATTGGTAGATATGTCCTTTGGGTCATACATCTCCACTTCACCATCGTCCCAAGTCACTGAAACTTTGAAAGTTTCCTCAATGAACTCCCAAGATGTAACCTGGGCATCTTCAGTTGCAGTTTGATTCGGATCACCATATCTCTTGTGTAGAATTCTGAACAGTGCGGCTGATTGATTTGTGTAACAAGAAGGTGGTATACCTATTTCGTTCATTTTTTTTCAAAACATCTTCATTGCAGTTATGAAGAACAGAAGCAACGGAATGGTATTTTATTTTTTTTCCATCAAGGAATTGAAGAACGAAATTGCCTCTTTTAACCCACCAAACTGATAGTTGTGCATTAGCCATTTTAGGGTTTGTGTGTGTTGGGTATTTGGTGTATTTTTTGTGTATGATGAGAGCAATGTGAAAATAGTTTAGGGTTTCTGTTCTTATATATTGCTAGAGGAATTTGAATCAACTGTTTTTAATAATAAAAATGATTATTTTTTTATTTTTTTCTTTGAATTGAATGTTCAATCATACACAGTATTGGCTATCAGGAATCCAAAAGGCTTTTTAAGGCATTTTAAGGCTTTTGGTCGAATCAACTGTATAAATTTCTATCATACACAGTATTTTAAGGCTTTTCTTTGTATATTATTTTATTTTTTATAGCATTTCGTTTAAGAATATAATATATTATTTTTTTATTGTCCTTATTGTAATTATGTTTTTTGTGTTATAAAAAATTAAAAAAAAATGCAGTGCGCTATAAATTATATTGCGTTATATGTTTGGAAATGAATAATTAGAAAAAAACATTGCGTTTTATAATCAAAACATATTAAAATTAAAATTGACAATGTTGAGTTATAGCATACTTTTAAAATGATGCGTTTTATAAATTGTATATATATTTTATAATTTTTTTTCAAAATAATGTTTAAATAATTTTAAAGGATACATATTGCGTTATAAAATAACAAACAAATAAGTGCATTTTAAAAATATCATCAAAATATTGTGTTATATGAAAAAACATTGCGTTTTATAATAAGTAGCATTTCTAAATCAAAGTAACTAGCAAGATCAAAATCAAAACATTGCGTTTTGAAATAAGTAGCATTTCAAAATCAAAGTAAACCAGCATTAGAAAGCCTGTCTTTAATCCTATCTAAACTAGTGTCATAGGATTGTTTTTTAAGTTTCGCACTGAGGTCTCGAAACTTCTTTGAGTCCTCAATAACATAATCTCTTTGTTCGTTGATTTCATGCAATAATATCTTCGCGATGAACTTTCTTCTTAAATCTTCAAGTTGTGCGGTCTGCTTGTTGACTGGTTTTTTTGTTTTTACCCCTTGCAGGTTCTTCATACTCCACGTTAAACCCACAATCCCATTTTTCGACCGGTTCTCCATGATAACATTCCATATGACGCATAGTGAATATACCACAGTCAATTCCATTATATTGTGTCCTCCATTTCATCTGCATTCTAACAGGGGTTATTTTCTTTATATCATCTGCTTTTTCATGTCCAACAGATTTAAGGTAAGCTGCCAAAGCATTCCTCTACAGAAAAAAAAAACAAAATAAAAAGATTAGGTGGTTTATATATGTATTTTAAAAGTATAAGTAAGAATACTTACTGTATTTTCAGGCACATCCCCATATTTAGCTTTATTTGTTTCTTCTTTGGCACTGTTGTCAATGATGAATATTTGTTTCTCTTCAAGATTGAAGGAGATCACAAAGAAATGCTGTATATGGAGAATCGGGACAAGGATAATTTTAAAATCCTTTATGTTTTTTAGCTTTGCACCTTGAAGAATTTTTTCTATGTTTATTGTGAATGCTTCTATCATCTTATCTTTATTTGTTTCTTCCTTATCATTCAATGGAAAAGTCTGCGTAAAATTAAACAAATTAACATATTATTGCGTTTTATGAAGTTAATAAATATACAGCTGCGTTTTATGAAGGTAATAAAACATTAAGCTGCGTTTTATAAAACTTCATTCAAACAAAGTAAGCATTGCGTTTTATTAAAGAAATAAATTATAAAACTTCATTCAATCAAACTTCAAAATACTTCATTATACGAAAACAGAAGAATTGAGTTTTATATATCATACCAGCATTCGAATAGTACAGAAAAATCTTGGAGTTTTGTTGTCTTTTGATCTTCTTTTTTCTTCTTCATTCAAAATGTATGACCAACAATTGATTACTTCTCCGGTGATTTCCAATCCTGGCCTCATTGTTTCAACAGCATATCTATATAGAAATACATGTTCTTTGATTTCAAAGAGAGTATCCCTGCAAAAAAAAAATTAATAATAAATTATAATTTTTTTTATTTTTGTTTTAGTGTATATAAATGAATTTTTACATCATTTCTCCTTCTGCATGGAAAGCGTATCCCGATATGTTGTTTTCGTGTGCCGTTCTTGCTTCCTTCATTGCTACTTGTCTTAGATAGTACGATGAACAAAATACTTCTGGTATATTTTTCTCTCGATCAGGTCGTACCATCTTTGTTATTATTTCTTCTGTTTTGCTTATATCTGTTGTTGGTTGTTCTTGATGAACTGATTTTGCAGGTGTTTTATACGGATCTTCTTGTGGGTTGAGGAATGATGTGTTTTGAATTAGATCACTGATTTGCTTTTCAGTATTATCCTGTTCTTCAATTCTCTCAAACATTGTTTGTATTCCAGTAATTTGAACATCTTTTTCGATTGATCTATTTTCAGATTCCGCTTGAATTTCGGTTTGTGCAGCGTGAGGAGTAGCATCAACTTCAACTTCACTTTCATCAACATTTGAAGACAACTGAGAAATTTTCAAATCAAAGGATGGTACCTCATTATCCTGAATTTTCTTTTGATTTGATTTTTTTTCTTCTTCATCTGTCCTTTTGATCATCTCCAACATTAATGATGGAGTTTCTTCGCTAAATGATGATTGTTCCATTGAAGGTTTTTCCATGTGTGTTTGCAGAATAGATGCAGGGTCATTGTTACTGTTTTTTTCTGGATTGGAGGACTGGACTACAGCTGTGTTATCCTCATTGCGTTTTGCATCATCATCATCATTGCGTTTTATAATCAATGGAGTTGAAATGATTTGATTTTCAGTGTCTTCATTTTGGCTCAAATTTAGAAATCTTGATCGTGTTTCCATCATATTTGAATCAATATTAACTTTCTTGTGCTTTTTTGCTTGATGGTTTAATTTTTCCATCAATGAAACCCATTCGTTTACTTTGTTATGAAGAGCTTCACTGTTTGGATATTCTTCGACAAGCTCATCTATGCGTGATTGGATGTTTTCGAAAATATCTTCAAATCCTTTTAAATGATTATCCAAAACAGACACAAGATATTCTTCATGTGATCTTTTATCTTCAATGTTCTTCATATTTTCATCGCCACTTTTTGTTGAATGAATGTCAGAAAGACCTTCACTTTGATTTTGTGATGGCATGAAATTACGCAGTCGGCTTTGACTGTCTACCCACATTTTATCTTTATTTCCTATTGATGGTTTAATGAAGAATTGCCCCCATGATCCTCCACTTTCTGTTTGTGTTTTCTCAGTTTCATTGGTTTTAATTGGGCTGTTTTGAACATTTTCTTGATTCTCTTCTTGATCAATCCAGTCTGTTGCAGCTTTAAGTAATGTGATTGGTTGTTCTTAGCATCGTCTTCATCATTTTCTTCAGATTCATTTTCAAAAATTTCTTCGTTTTCATTCTCGGATTCAGTTGGATAAACATAAAATTCATCCTTTTCATCTTTCTTTTTTTGCTTAGTCTTTTTAACTTTTTTTCTTTTTTTCCATCACAAGACATCTCCCCTCATTTTGCGCAGCAATTTCCAATTCAGCTTCAAATTCTTGTAATGTTGTAGAGTCAATTTTATCAAGAGAGAACACTTCAGTGTTTTCAGCATCGTCAAATCCTTGTTTTTTGTAAGCATATAGTATCTGTATGAATCATTGCATTTTAGAAATATAATCAATTCAAATTTTGATGAGTTTTTTGTAAGCATATAGTATCATCGTCAAATCCTTGTTTTTTGTAAGCATATAGTATCTGTATGAATCATTGCGTTTTAGAAATATAATCAATTCAAATTTTGATGAGTTTTAAAATATAAATCATTGTAAACAACTTACAAAACTAATGTTTTGTAACTTTAAATATATTGCGTTTTACAAAAATATTGCGTTTTACACTAGAAAAGAAGTTTTAACAAATAAATAATATAAAGAAACAAAAATGAAAGATCATTGGGTTTTATAATATAAATTGCGTTTTATAAAGTAAAATTTTAAACAAACAAAGAATATAAACAAGCAGCCTAAACAAGCATTCAGCAAATATGCAGCAATAGTGAAAGATCAGATTTCATACCGCTAACAATGCAATAGGTCCATTGAAGATCTTCTCATTTCCAGGCCATTGTATTCTTGTACGCCTTAAAACGGTCAGAATATATTCACACCAATTAAAATCCTGGATTTTTTTGTCACTTTTCATTGATGGCAAGAATCTTTGATTAACATTACTACTTTGCATTGCCTTCGCCATGATCGTAAAATATATAACCAAGAAATTTAGTTTGAACATTCTTCCAAGCTCATTTCTTGATTTTAAATAACTAATCAAGTTGTGCGCATACATTCTCTTCAAAATATCTTTGCTGAATTGACCGCGCCAGAATTTAATTATAAGATGAGTCTCTTTTGGTCTCAATTTTTCCTCAATCACTGTTTTTCCATTTGGTATTTGAAATACCTTTTGGATAAATTCAGCTGTGATCTTAATCTTTTCAACTCCAGTATTTATCTCATTATTTTCAGCATCAAAGTTTTTTACCAGCCAATATCCAAATTTGCGTGGAACTGAATGCAGATTGAATTTTAGTATGCTCTCAAACCCTATTTCTCTAACAGTATCCCTTTGCTCTTTTGACAAACTTTCAATATAATCTTTTAGATTATTGACTGCACATCTTATGTTGATTTTTTTTCCGTCGTAATCATAATATGGTTGTTGTTCTGGTTGTTCTTTTGTTTTATCTTTCCTTTGTGATCTCTTTGGTTTTGATTATGCCTTTTCCTTCTTTTGATTTTTTGTCGGGTTAACTCTTGGTTGTGGATCAACAAAATCATCATCTGACACATTGAATTGTGTTAAAACATATATTTTTTCTTGAAATTTGTTAAATGCGTTTTATGTTACCTGAATTTACTTCTTGTTCGGAATTATGCAGAACGATAGCACGTCTAGATTTTTTATCATTGGAATCAGAAACTGTCTCTTCTGATGATTCTATCACCACTTTCTTTCTTCTCCTTTTTTGTTTTTCCTCTTGTTTTTTAACTTCAAATAGAATAATGAAACAATGTCAATTAACAAATTTATGATAAAACGTATTAGCTAACACTATAAAGATAAAAAGCAGTGATTCCCATGTTTTAGATAAAACGCAATACTTTAAATCATATTATTTAACACAGCAAATTAACATTACATAATCTCATTTTGTTTTTTATGATAAATTAATATAAAACGCATTAGTTAACAATGTCAATTAACAAATTTATGATAAATCGAATTAGCTAACACTATAAAGATAAAAAGCAGTGATTCCCATGTTTTAGATAAAACGCAATACTTTAAATCATATTATTTAACAGGCAATAGTTAACAACACATGTATCTCAACAAATTCAAAGATAAAATGCAATGTTCTAAAATTCGATTACAAATCTCATAATAATAATCTCTTTGTTTCTGCAACTTTATTAAGGTAAAACGCATTAATTCACAATATATAAATCCCATAAGAAGCATTAGCATCTTAGATCATAATTTTAACATAAAACGCAATGTAGTCTCTACTAACAAAAATGTTAAGATAGGGGAAGATATAACTCATTAACTATTTTTCGGAACGTATATGATATATTAGGTCTACTGTACTTCATAAAACGTAACTTGAATTCAGTTAAAGAGCAAAAATAGATAAAATTACCATTGTCTGAATATCTTTTCGTTTTCTAGTTCTTTGTTGTTTCATTGGTGATTTTCGGCTAATATTTTCTTGTTCATCTATGTTCTCTTCTGCTGATGATGTTTTTTGCTTCTTTGATGATTTAGGGTTTTCAGCGACGGATTTCTTTTGAGTAACTCGAATGTAAACCTTCAAATTATCTCTCAACGACGCCATGAAGTTCAATGGAGTATGATTTTCTCAAATTTCTGTGTGTGTTTGATCGTTCAATGGAAGTGTAAAATGTAATGCACTTTTTTTCGAAGGATTTCTGTGTATATTCAACGGCGGTTATTTTGGATTTTGACGATAATACCCCTGAAACCCCGGAGAGCGTGTTTAAATGACAGTTTTTAATTTGATTTTGATCTAGACCGTAGATTGTGTAATTGGACGGTTATGATTGCTTCCTATCCTTCCTAGCGAAATAAACTTCGTATTTTATCTCCACCCATCTCCATTAATTAACAATAATAAATCAAAACCAACACACGTGAATGTGCATATCTTAAAAAATAAAATGCATCCACTCCAATGCTCAAATCATTTTAGGATTCTGGAAAAAAAAATCTACCAAAAGAATAAAGGAGTACTCAATATTCCCAACCAATATTCCTAACTAATTTTCCTAATCTATATATAAGAAACCTGATTTGAAACACATGTCATTCAATAAAGGCATCAATAAGTTATTGATAAATTTTAAATTTTAAATTAAAAAGATTTAAATATTATATTAGAAATCTATAATTTATGGATTTAATTTTGATTTGAAATTATTAAACAAAAACCCATAAAATTAGTAACCATTTAAACAATTTCGTAAGTTTTACTTTCCCTTCTAGAATCAAATTAGATTTTTGTGATAATTAAAGTTTTGTCAAGAATATAAAAAATCATTGTTTAATATTCAATATATTACATCGAATATTTAGAACTAAACTCCACTTCATTCTAAATACTAGGTTATGTTTTTTTACTCTTCATATGCCATGCATATTATCTATGTCACATAGAAAACATCATGTTTTATTAGATAAGTTTACCATGTCAAATAAGTAATATGCATATTATCTATGTCACATAGAAAACATCATGTATTTTTAGATAAGTTAGATATATGTGTTTTAAAACAAGGTAAACTTTTAATACAAATTTTTTTCCTATTGTAACTAAGATGTAGAGCCCTGTGAAAGGTATGTTCACATTCGGAATGTCATAACTTTTTTTTTTAAATTTAGATTTACTTAGTTGTCGTATGGTGTCTCATGTCTTTATTTTTATTTTTTTCACTTATATATATGTTTCATTGGTTCAATTGTACGTTTAAAGTATTACACTATACATAGTATTTTCTCAACTATAGTTAATTGGTTTTATTGATTCAATTTTTGTCTATTCATTTACATTACTTTTATCTGTCTAGAAGTCCCTTTTCAGACCTTTCAAATGGTATGAGACATATTACATTATCAATAGTTTTTATTGGTTTCCTTACTAATTGTCATAAAAGTAATTATTTCGTACAATTCATATTGGTTTATAGATTTGAATACGAGCATAGCTTATATTAATGTTAATGATAGCGAAAGTGGGGAAACTATATTTGGATGGTAGAAAATATAATATTATGCCAACATTAACCCGTCAGAATAATCTATTATCAGATAAAATCAGACACGTTACCTTTGAACAAGAAAATGTCGCAATAAATATTAGTAGCGGTACAAAATTTTATGTTCCTATGACAAATCCGAAAACAAATAACAGATAATATTATTATGAATGGCTATACAAACTTCAATATTTATTTCGTATTTGGTCTGCATATTACTCTATATTATATATACTTAGATCATATTATGAATATAGTTTTTTTTTATTTCACATTATAATTATGATTCACCCCGTGTATTACACGGGGCAATAACCTAGTAAGAAATATATAGAAAAGCAAATTTTAAGATATAAAGCATTTTGAGTTTTTGACATAAAGGTTTTTGAGGGTTTTTGACCTTTTTATTTTTTTTATTTCTTTTGAAGGCAAAGGGTTTTGAGTTATTTTCGAAAGTGGTATTTTCATTTATATACCGGTAACAAGGAGATCTTTGGTTAGCTTTAATATTTTTTTTTATTTTATACTTAAAATAATTAGGATGATTAATTAGTTTAGTTTGTATTTGACATGAGTTGATTGAAAAAATAAAATTAATTAATGATGTTTAAAAAAAATATAAAAGAACTGTAATTTGTAAATTGAAGTAAAATAAAAGTATAATAGGTTTACAAAACAAAAAAATAATATTAATTAAGATTAAGGGGCTGTTTGGTAGCCTCTGAATGGTCATTAAGAGGATACCTCTTAATGGAATCATTAAGAATTTTACCAATGAGAAGGTAGAAGAATGTGACATGTGATGATTTACCATTCAGAGGTTAGGCCATGGGGTACGGGGCTTGGGTTGGGGGAAAACGCCTAAGGCACCACCCCGGGTGGGCTTGGGTTGAGGCGTGGCCCTTGGTGTCACACCCCAACCGATGGCGGAATCATCGGGGCATGGCACTGAGCGAAACAGATTGTCTAGAAGTTTCCATAACAATTATCATCACTATTCAGTTTAAATAACCCGTCCCATACCGTGTCCCAAATAACAAACAAATTATTACAGATAACAACCAGTCAAGTATTCTGTTCCGACAACTCAGATTTAATTATAACAAATAAATATTGTTCAAATGCTCCTAAAGACCCAACCTGACAAGGTCTACAAACAACTATGCTCTAGTTGCTCTTTCCTGACAGGCAACTATTTGTTGGGGGCCTCTAGAGCTTTATTCTAGCCTCGCTTTCCTAGCAAGCAAACATCTTAAACACCTGTCACATACGTTAAAATAAAGTCAATAAGCATACAAGTTTGATAATAGCATATAGAGTTCGAATAGTTTACGCATAACCAGCACGTACACAGAGGAAAACGAAGCATGTTAATTATCGACATGGACCTATCGATACCAGTGACTGCGGGTTGACTGTCCGAGACAGTTTGCAATACATGATTACCAAAGTAATCCATGCAAGTAATTGTCCTTAACAACCCCCGTGTGAACGGGTGCTGAGTCCAAACTATAGTATTACGTCGTTAAGGCAGGTAGACAACATTCCACGTGTAAACACAATCAACAAGCATTCATTTAGTCACGTAATACATGCATATTGGTTAGTGTTCAAATAACTTGAGTGGTGTGATCGTTTGTGTTTTGATATAAGTAACGTGTGTAACACCCAAAAGTGCTAAAAGCAAAAAGGGATCGAGTATACTCACAGCGATTGATTGATGGATTGAAGGGAGCGCTTGAGAGTAGGGTTAGCCTGAACAGTTCGATAGCATAACGATGAATACACGTAAAACGGAAACAAGTGTAGTGGGTCGAACAGCCTGATCGATCGAACAGCAGGTTCGATCGAACGGGTTGTTCGTTCGGCTGGAAGATTCGTTCGGACAGTCTGTTTGATCGGCCGGTAGGCTCGATCGGTTGGACTGTTCGAGTGGATTGTTTCTTCCTTTGAGTAGGATGTGTTTGTGTATGATGGTTTGACCTTTTGAAGTTTTCGTTGTAGTATTTGAGAACACTGAAGTGTTCTTACGTTTCAGGTCGATCGATCGAACGGTCTGTTCGATCGGCCGGCTTAACCGATCGGTTAGGAACTTCAGTAGTAGTCCTCAGCAGGATGTCACTCGATCGAACAGCATACTCGATCGAACAGCATGCTCGATCGGGTGGCATTCCAATACGTCGAACGAATTGAAAATTGATTAAGGGTTGAAGCATAGTATCTCATGATCCGATGAGTAATGTTACCAAACGACTCGTTCGATCAAACATCACCTCGTTTCAATACTATACTTCATGAAATTGTCAAAGTGTGGGACCATATGCTAGCCGATCGGCTGACCTGGTCGATCGGCTGACATGTCCAATCGGTTGGGCTGTTCGTTCGAACAGCCTAACCGTTCGGTCAGCATCCTGACCTGGTCGGCCTGTTCGTCTAACACTTGGCTGTTCTGATTATTTGACGTTATATTGAGGTAGTTTGATAACGAGCTGAGCCTTGGAACTTTCGTTCTTACTTGTTTCCCCTGCTCGGACAGGAATCACCCAAGTCCGGCCGGTGAATCTGTTCGGAACGGCGGTTCAACGTTTAACCCGAAGTCGGTGAACCTCGTAGATAGAACCCGAATCTTGAACCCCACACCCACTAGAATGATTAGTGAGTTGGCTCAAGCTCCGTTCCTACCGGTTTGAAGGTATTGAGTGTAAAAGAGTTGAAAGAAAGTTGGAAATCTTCTTTTCAATCCTTTAAATCATGTAAATGTTTAGATCTTTCACGGATCTTAGCTTATTTATGTGGAGATCAGTTAGATTCGAGCTATTCATGGTAGATTAAGGCCAAAACATGATGTTCTTGAAGAACACCATGGTGACATCATCCTAGAATGCTTAGATCTTGATGATTTCACGGTTAGAAATCAAGATTTGAAAGATAGAAAGGTGTAGGAGCATGTTTTGATCAAGAAAGTACAAGATTTAGGATGAAAGCTTACCGAAATTGGGAGAAATCTGAGAAAAGGAGGGGAGCACGAGCTGGTCGGTCAGAGAGTTTCCAAAAGTGGAAAGAATGACAATGACAACCCTATTTATAGGCTCCAAAAGAGGAAAGGGCTGGCTGATCGGCCAGGCATCTCGATCGGACAGCCTGCTCGATCGGACAGTCCGTCCGATCGGCTGGGCTGTTCGATCGGCCGACAGCCTGATCGATCAACAGCCTGGTTCGAGTGTTCGGTGCGACGATTTTCGATATTTCGATTTTGATTGAAGACGATACGAGTACGATTGAGTTTCCTATTCATATTACTTTCAGTCCCAACTACTATATCTAACATACAATCATCTATATTACACCCTATCCTTACGTTACCATTCGTCATAATTCGATTTCGATTGCATTCGACTTGAGTTTCGAGTTTCGATTGATTCGATTGATCACCACACAGAACATAACATAAACACGCACAGGTAACACATAAGGCACACACACACGTATAACAACAACCAAAGTTCGCGTAATCCGAGATTCGAGTTCGATGATGGTTAGATCGGTTTGATTACCGATTGGTTAACTTTATCGCATTGTTACTTCCTACTATTCACAGTCGTAATTCGGTTTGCGTCGATTAAAAATTCGATTAGTTCGATTCATTCTGATTACAAAACTTACTCCACATAATACAATAAACATAAAATAGACTTATTACAGTCACAGAAGTCAAAGTTGACTTGGACTTTGACTTTAACTTTGACATTCGAAAACACTGGGTGTTACACTTGGGGCTTGGGTTTCAAGCCGGGCGTGGGGTGGGGGAAGCGAGGTGACATGGCGGGCTGTGTATGGCCAAAACAAAACAGCCGTTGGGCTAGCCGTTGGCCAACGACTATATTAAAAAAAAAAATTTCACTATAAAACTCACATTTTTCTTCCATTTTTTACCACATTCAACCACATCTTCTATACATCTTCAATTCTCCTTCTACAAAACGAAAAAAATGCATCCTTACAACCGTCCTTTTGACTCGAACAACCCGTATGCATTCCAAGAAAATAATCCTAGCCCACCACCCACTCGTCCGATGCCTCGTCCATTTTTCATACACTCTTCTATGCCCGTTGAAGCGAGTTATGCATCGTATCTCGGGAATCGTGTGTTTACTAACTTCCCACACACCGACGATTCGATACCTACCCTGTTTACACAATCACCCATCGACCTTTCACCAACCTCCATCGACCTTTCACTAACCGAAACCGTCCCCGAAACTCAACCACCCAACGATGGTCTTTCCACTTCCAAACCCATCAAAAAGAGAAGTCATAAGAAAAAAACCGAGGCGGATAAAGCTGTTGAACCCGTCAAACGAAAACAACAAAAATGGGTCGTTGCTGAAGAAGTTGCATTGGCGAGGGCTTGTTGTCAACAATCTCAACATCCAACTTTAGGTATTCTTAAATTTTGTTTTTATTAATGGTTATTTTTTATATAACTTTGTAATATATTAAATTTTGTTTTTATTAAAATAGGAAATTCTCAACATCGAACCGCCCTGTGGGAAGCGGTTAGTAGAGTATTCCATGAAGAAATGGGAAGGGAGGCTTATCGTGAAAACGACCGCTTATCCTCGAAGTGGAGCGAGATAAGCACCCAACTTACAAAATATAGTGCTATTTTAAATAAAGCAATCCAAAACCCAAAAAGTGGTGAAACCGAAGCCCATATTGTGACAAATGCAGTGGTCACATTCAAATCAAATGTGGGGACCGACTTCCGTTTCATGCATTGTTGGGAGATTTGTAAGTTCCATCCAAAGTGGGCGAATATCCCCATTGGTAGCGAAAGTAACTCGTCTTCCAAAAGGTCAAGGGCCTCGTCCCAAGCACAATCTGATGCACGAGATCAAGAGTTTGAGGACCTTTTGGATGATTCGCCAAGCCCAAACCAGCCTAAGTATGGAAGAAATGCCGCAAGAAGGCGTGCTCAAAAATCAAGAGCTGGTACGGCATCGCTTTCAGCTAGGAGTTTGGGCTCGCGTAGGGGAATATACAGCGACCAGTTGGATGACATTTCATGCAAGCTGGATACATTCAACGTATTCCAACAACAAAGGGCCGAAATACGAAGGAGCAAAGAAGCTAGAGATGCCGCTAGAGATGCCCAGAAACAAAAACGGGATGATTTGAAATTTCTATCCGAGCCCATTGATCACCTACAGGGTGACGAGTTACAACTAGTCTTGGCGATGAGAGAAGAGATAAAAAAACAAATATAAAAGTTAGGAATTTTTTTTGTAATTTTCTTTATTTAAAAATATTAAAAAAAATTAAATTTGTTGTTTTAAATAATATTTAAATAGCCCGCTGGGTCAGCCCAGCGAAGCCCACCAAACCCACGCCCCAAACCCCCGCCCCACCATACCGTGTTGAATGTGGGTTTAGCCCATGTCTGCCACCCAAGCCACGTGTCAACTAATGCCCCAACCCAAGCCCAACCCCCGCCCCACCATACCCCACGGTCTTACCTCTTAACCATTCAGACTTGAGGTTACCTCTTATTCATTTAGAGGTTTTAAACCATTAAGAGGTAGCATCTGAATGGTCATTAAGAGGCTACCAAACAACCCCTAAATTGCACAAATCAACTTTACGTTATACCTAAATTACACTTCTTACCTTTCACTATGAATCGGCCAAACTCAACCTTTATGTTATGTTTTGCTACAGGGTCAACCTTTAACACAAACAACGTTTGTTTTTCATGTTAAACCCCCTCACAGGGTATTATGGTCTTTTCTCATGCCTTTCATTTAATATATTTTTAATCAATGTCCAACTCTCTTTCCTTCACTTCCCTCACCCAGATACTCTAAATCCAGAAATATCTAGAGAGAGAAAGAGAAACCAAAGAGAGATCGGATGAGCGAGAAAACGTAGGGAGAGAACAAGAGTTGGAGAAAGAGAGTCAGAGTGAATAAAGAGAGAGAATGGCGGTGATGAGAGGTGGAGGCGACTGGTGATTATGGTGGTGATGAGAGGCGGCAACTGTGTTGTGGTAGAGATAGGGAGATCGGAGATGAAGAGAGAGTGAGAGAGAAAGATTTAGATCGGTAGAAAGAAGAGAATCGATCAGAGATAGCTCAGCGAATTACCCGTTTCGGAGGTTGGAGGTGTCGCTGGAGTTCGACTTCCGACCGGATTCCGATGATAGCACAACCTATAAGGTAAACCCGCGTACTTTTTAGACATGTTAATTAAAAGTCGTTTACGACCTGTTTGCGCATTTAATTATAAACTGGTCTAATCAGAGCAGAAATGTAAGATTCTTACTTGATTTATATGATTTTCATATCGATTTGAACTAAAATAGTGTATTTACGATTATACATACACTTGAAAATACGATCTTGTTAAAACATTTTAGGAAATAAGACATTTCAACATTTTGTATAAATATTCGTCGTTTAAAATATGATGACGAAATATAATGCGGACGCTTGAATTCTTGATCGTGTTCGGTTCTTTGTTGAGCTTGATCGTCCTCCGATACTCTACATAATACCTACATTTCATAAAAACATGAAATCAGATAGTTATAGGGGTTTAAAACATGTTTAAATGAGTTCCTAAGACTCAAATGAATAAAAAACAACAATTTGCCAGTTATGAAGGTCGTTGCATGCCGCGACACCATTTTCCAAACCTGTCCCGTGCCGCGACCGTGTGTAGCCTCCTCCATCGCGTGACACGAGGAGCTCATTTCGACAGAATGTTGTTTCAAAACCTGCACATTTTCCAGCCGAATCAATTTCCGCGGAAACAAACATAACTTTCTCGTTTTTGATCAGGTTCGCGTCACGTTTCTTCCTACGTGATCGTAATTTAATTCTCCATTCCATGGAGTTAAAATCCGACATCCAGATTAAAAAATTCGAAGTTTTTAAGCCTTCGACTTAATATGTATTTACAAAACTTTTGACCCGTTCATGATTTTATCGACCAAACTTGTTGGTTGCCTTTAAATTGTCATGAACATCATGTTATAAATGTTTGCCTATTATACAAGGTACAAATCACGGGTTTTTATGCATTCTTAAACCCGTTTATGCTTATATGCTTATTTTGACCCGTTAAGGGTATTTAAGCACTTTTAAGCATAATTTATGCTCATTCATTGCTAGAATCATATTTCCACATTACTTATCAAATGGTCTTCCACCAAAACCATAATTGTGGTGGATTTTAATGTGGTAACTATTTGTTCCGAGTTTTATCCCTCGGATTATCATTTTACGGCAAAGACTCATTTAGAGTCATTTGACCCAAAGGTTTCGTATCTGGCCTTTTATACATATCCGAATGATTTAATTTATCCAAATGCTTATTTCTAAACAACCCGTAAGGGTCGTTTGCTCAGTTTATCAATAAAGGGCGTTTTGGTCAACTTTAACCTTTCATTTACGACGAAGGAGTTTTAAAGGCTTGTCTGACCAAAATCCCACTTTTTAACTATGATCTTGTTTGAAAAATCATTATGTTTTCAAAACACAATGATTATAATTTAAATCATTCGGTTTACCTATTAAAGTAACCAAATGTCTATTTTTGACTTTGTCTAACTCTCATAGAACCTCAAGTTCTAAATGAGGAATTGACCTATTATACATACCTGGCTCGGATCAACATATTGACCCATTTAGTATTTCCTCAATTAAGTTGCTAGTTAACAGCAACGCATATTCCATGCTATTTATTCCTGTAATCATTATAGTTGACAAACAATGATTAGTCGTTATTGTCAAATGACGACATCTCCACCTTTTGACCCGTTTGGTCTAAATGACCATTTTATCCTTTTGAGATGATATTAATTGTCATCTCATCTATGTAACCCGTTCCGGTTTATACAATACGGTCACATTACTTATAACTTGTTTCTTAATTCTTTTGACCTATCATGGCTTACGCCGTGAAGTGTCTTTCGAAAACTAACGTTTATCGTCAACGCGTGACCAAATTACCGTTTTGCCCTTATTATTCTTTTTGGCTTACCCTATAAGGTGCCCATTAGAATTCATTTTCTATTCGTCATAGTATGACCGAATAATCATTTTACTCCTTTTTAACCATCGATATAGTTTCTCATCATTTTCGCTTATCTTGTTCCGTACAACTACACGTCGGAACATCACTTTTCAAATGTTTAATTATCTTTTTCGTAATTAATACGATAAAGGAATATTTTACAAAATTAAAAGGAGTGTAAGCTTTACTTACCTTGCATCCAAATTATGCTTTTCCTTCATATTCGATTCGTTTGACCTACTTCCTTCCCAAGCTTACACCTAGCTTGTCAAGCGTCAAACTAGCATCATAATTCGTAAGATGGTTAGCTTAGTCATTATCAATCACGACTATTCCATTTTACGGGTTTTATGTCGAATTTATCATTCGATCATGTCATTTGTCAGTTTGACTTTTAAAGTCAAACTGCCTATTGACATAAGTATTTACATGATGTAGCTCAACTACTCGTTTAAGTACTTTGTCAAATATCCGGTAAACATCATTCTTATGCTATCGTTTTAACTGCTTATTAAACCAAATTATCAAAATCATAACTCATTGAATTATCATTACATCAATCATTCTTAACACATGATGATATCAAACATCATTTTAACATGAATCTATCATCATTTTCGTTTTAACATACAAAACCCATTTCATAGTAAGTATGATCATATACTCAAACACACAATTTGTTCAAGTATTTCCTTATTACTATCATGTATGATGATTCTAAACACAATTATATCATCAATTTCATCATATGATTAAAACCCACTTATTCTAGTGTGGTAAATATCCAATCATTCAATTCATGGCAATATATGTATAATTTTCATTTAAGGTTTTGTTCCTAAGTAATTATACATCACAATTCAGCCATAACTCCAATAATTCATCCAAAATTCGTGGATTATGATATTCATCAAATTTCACAACTTCAAGAATCATCAAAATTTTACATACCTTATGATCCCCTAGCTTGGGTGATCATTAATTCACATTCAATTGTGAATTTGAGCTTCGTTTAGCCCTTCAATTTGATGAATTTGTATAACTAGGGTTTGAGCTCCATAAGAGCTTCTTGAGGTTGAATGAACAGAACACACACTACGTGTGTGTTTTGTTTTAGTTTTATTTTTATAACTTAACTTTCAAGTTATCCAAATTTGGCCCCTCTTGTTTGGTTAGTTATTAAGTAGGCCACAACTTACTTATTTCTAACGATATTCCCCTTTATTAACTAGGTTAAACATTCCTAGTTAACTTAATGGGTTCGGGGAAATTACTACTAAGTTTATTTTAAGTCCCGTTAACTCGAGCCTTTTATAAACTTTATTTCCTCAAAAGCTTTCGTTTAACTTTATTTATTATTAGGTTTATTTATTTAAATCCTAATATTCACCGGGTTAATTTTTACCACTAATGGTACTTTACCCGTCTTTTAGTATTGATGTGGTTTGATTACCAAACCCTTTTACTGGGTGTTACAGGAATCTTTGATATTGAATGGTTGGAGTATTTGGATGGTAGGCTCTTTGAGAGATCAGAGTTGATGTATGGGGAAACTTTGAGAATGGGTTTTGCAGTCAAACATAAAAACAAATTTAAAGAGATTTGAAAAATCAAATTTGAAAATGGGGAATCAAATCAGAAATATTGAATGAATTAATGTTGTTTGTTTAATTTACACAATTAGAGTGAGCAATTAGGGATTGACTAAACAAGAATTGAAGGTTTTGAGATGGGAAAATGGTCTGCAAGTAGTTTTGAGAGAGAGAGAATGAAGATGATATATATTTATAGGGTGGGAGTTGGCTACAAAGTTCATTTTTCCTACAAAGTGTACAAAGTCATAAAACACCACAATTTCAGCCATAAAACACACTCAAAACCCACAAATAACAAAGTGGAGATTACTAAAACGCCATATTTGTGGGTTTTGTGTTGTGTTTTGGATGATAAGGCTTTGATTTTCGAATAACTAGCATTAAAGTGTTTATGTTGATTATCATGTTGTGTTTTATATTCATAGTTCTACGATGGTGTGTTTGAAGTTTTTATGGACTGTTAGGGTTTGGATATTGTGTTTTAGTGATCTTCACTATGTTATTTGTGGGTTTTGAGTGTGTTTTATGGCTGAAATTGTGGTGTTTTATGACTTTGTACACTTTGTATAAAAATGGACTTTGTAGCCGAACCCCACCCTATATTTATATATGTATATATTTGTCAGAGAATTTCGATTTGTTACAGTTCTAGACATCCATAAATGGGTTCAGTTACAATTGTATAGGAATGAATTGCAATTATACTCTGTTATTTGTATTGATTTGAACGTTTAATACTGAAACAAGGTCGCCAAAAGTGTTTGGTATCGGCCGAAACCGTTGATGGTGTGGTACTGCGGAGTGGTGATGGAAGGTGTATGGAAGATGTTGAAGATGGCCCCACAAGAAAAATGAACCAATGGGAGATGGACAATACATCCTTGTTTTTCTTAAAATTCTATAATACATGAATAAATATATAAATTGCATTAATAAAATGGGAAAAGACCATAATACCCTTGTTTTTGGACGCCGTTAGTTGTAAAGGTTATAGAATGTAGCAAAACATGAACATAAAGGTTGGGTTTGGCTAATTTCATAGTGAAATGTATGAAGTATAGTTCAGGTATAACATAAAGCTTGATTTGTGCAATTTTGTCATTAATTAATGACGTTAACAAGTATAAAAGAACTGGGATCTCCTATAAACCCCTATGATGTGATAAAGAGAGGATATTAGGGGAAGCAGTGAGTGGAGATTCCCATACAGAGAGTCAGATTAGGAGTGACGCTCACTTACGAATCGGAAGGCGGAGATACCCGACCCTATTATCATTATGCCTTTGCAATAATTTGTTAATTGAAGTTAAAGAAAAGTATAAAAGGTTCATTGAATAAAAAATAATTAAAAAAGTATTATATGTTAGTTAAAAGTAAAAAAAAATAAAATAATAATAATAAGTAAAACTCATATTTAGTAATATTTTTAAACTACACTAGTTTGATTAATAGATTTTCACTCACGCTCCTTCCAAAATCAATTTTTTAATGGTCAATAAATACTATAAAAGCCCGATCATCTGGGCAAACTTATTGGTGAAAGGTCACCCACACCCTCCAAACACATACAACGTTGATGACCAGGCCTGTCCATTTTTCTATTGGAAACCCACTGCCCGAAAGCCTACTTTGGTAAAACCCTTGATCTAGGACTTCAACCAATGACCTTCACAGTTCATGGAGTGCCTTCTCTCAAAACTATTGATCTAGGACTTTTTGATTAATAAATTTTCACTCGTGTCATTTCCAAAAACAAAAACTAATAATTATCAACTTTCTAAGTCTCATAAACGTTACCTTGTAAATCGTTAGTTGGACAAAAGTTTATCTTTTGGTGGATGTGCATGATTCCTTGATTCTTTCTAAAACTATACTTGTATATCCCAAAAAGACAAATCGGTAACGAGGATCCTCATAAAAATTGTAAAATTGTGGGAGTTTAAATATTTGCAAAGTGTAAAAAGGTGGTATTTAGATGTTAAAATATCGGTTTAAAAAATAGGATCCGTAATCAAGATTACTAGCTGGTTTCAAGTAAGCACTGCCAATAAACAAAGTCAAAACTCTGTGACAGAATTAGAAATAAAATATGGAAACCCATGTATATATAGTAATGAGCAATAAGAAACGAAGACGTTGGTCATCATTATTGTGGTCCAAAATAACAGGTACAACGAAAAAAAAAGCATCTTATTTCATTTCTTTTAGGCAGTGAAAATGAAATGCTGAGTAGGAAATGATAAAGCTTTAAAGGGGAAATAAAGTCACATCGTACATATTATATAACTTCCATTTAATTTCTCCATTTCTTTGGAAAATAAGTCACTGGTCCAAGGGCCAAAAGCGTTTCATATATCGTGTTCAACATCATGTGGCTACTGCAAAAGTAGATCAGCACCGTCGATATATATTGCTGGATTGTCCTTGTGAAAGCAATGGTGGGGGTCGTGATGCGACCCATCTTTATATATATAGAAAAAACTATGTTATGATTTATGATTTTATATAAATCTGCACGTAAAGACTAGCACTTTTTGTTATCATGGACGACCCTACTCTATTCGAAAAGAGCGATCATTTTAGGCTCTCAGGCCTCAGAGTTTACATGGCCCATTTTTTTAGGCTTTTGGTATGTAATTAGAATAAAAGCTTCACCTCTTTAACGTGTGAAATAATTGGTGAGCTGCTGGAAATTATAAGTATGTGTAGTTTGCTAGGGTGACTTTATTTTAACGTCAACGAATGCTTCAAATGGGCTACTGGCGAAATTTACCACATCAGGATACACTCGCCTCCAAACCGGGGAAAACCCTCAACTAGGGCCAAAGCCCGTGAACACTCGCCTGAAGGTACGACAGTGCGGTGAGGTAACACCGTTCAGTTCAAGGATCGAACTAGCGATCTCCACTTATTCGCCTAGTCTCCCATCATCACCCAGGTGCTGCAGAAAATAATGGGGAGGACAGGAATCGAATGTGAGTCGCTTAGAACACCAAGTCTCTCTCTTACCACTCCACCAACGCCTCATTGGATGCTACGGTGACTCTATCAACATATTTTTCTCGTATTTTGATTTGCTCAATTACATGATATAAAATAGTTTATAGGAAGAGCTGAAGTTTTTTAGAAAAAGGCTGTCAAATGATTGGCAAACAATAGTAGTAAAATCAGTGTATGACTATGAATATGTAGAACAAAAGATATCGTATTCTAAAAGAAAAAAAAAAACCCTTATAATTATGTTTTAATTTTGTTTTAACCCAAAAATAAGTCTGACCTGAACTATTCACTAAATATGGTGACTACATTTCATGGGCTTTTGCTCTTAATGAAGGTAAAAGTTAAGTGCATAATCAGTAAGCACATGATCTTTAGTTTACTACATTATGGTTTATACTACAACTAGTATATGTGAACCCGTGCGTTGCTACTTATGTGGCAGAAAATTTGTAAAGCTCGATTTTAAATAAAATTTTGGGAAAATATAGATAAAAATAAGCATGTAGCAATTAGCAACAATGTATTTGAATTTGAATAAAATTTACATTATTTTGTTGAACCACAATATGAATAGTTGGGACAACTCTATCAAATATACCGTAGCTAGATACATGCTTATTTTCATCCATATTTCCCACAACAATATTTCACGGTATGTTAGTTTATTGGATATCCCATTTGAATTGTTACTTGAACTTTGAGCTTGAGCCTATGCCTGCACTCCCACAGTATTTTGGGCACTCATCATGTTTAAAACGTTCCTATATGCTATAGTACCTCAAACTGTGCAGAAAAAGGTGGTCCCAATTGGCACCTAAAATACTAAAATCATGAGCTGAAGTTAGCGGTTAGTTTAAGCAACATCATAACTATTGCATATATCTAAGATGGACAGTAAATGCAGGTGGAGATCCTTAACTATATATGCACCTTATATTGAATTACATTTATTTTTCTTTTCATCAATTAAATTTATAACTCAAGCTCTTTCCTAATTGAACTAAGCCTCAATATCAGAAACGCATCCTGCACATTGCAACTTGCATTAACAACAATGGTATCATCGTTCATGTATAAGATGATTTTAGGGTAAATTGCATTTTACGTCCTTTAAGTTTCAGCAAAATTTCAGGCGTTGTCCTTTAGCTAACGAAATTACAACGTGTGTCCCTATGTTCGAATTTCTTTACAGGCGGTGTTCTTTATGTTTGTAATCTTTTTAGGGAGAAAGGACACCATCTCTAAACTAATTAGGACATAAAGGACATCCACTGTAATTTCGTTAGTTAAAGGACAACGCTTGAAATTTTTCTGAAACTTAAAGGACGTAAATTTCAATTTACCCATGATGATTTTATGATATGAATATATATACTTATATTGTAGGGTTCATTTAGTTGTGTGTGCATTTTTCCCAGGCAAACTCTCATCATCATTATAGTCATTTATTAACATCAAAGCGGCTGAATCTAACGAAACCCAAAACATGTAAAGTCTTCCACCTTGAATCACATAGTAAAGTTTAAAACAAATAGTTGTAGTGAAGCACCTTCATGTGTTCTACATGGATAATTAAACCTTGACTGTGGCTGTGTTTTCTTTGTGGTTACATAGTCTAGTGTTGACTACCCAGACTTTTTAAACAACTAGAACCTCAACAGAAATTCAAATTAATAACTTGGAAAAGCTAGAAATAAAACAACAGGGAAGTGAGCTATGCGGAGGGTCATGGCGCCTATGTGGAGGGTCATGTTGGTCATGACCACACCATTTAGCCTAACAAAAAAGTAAGTTCATATGCCCCTAACTTTGTTGCTTAAAAACAATTTACAATCTTTCTGGCCGTGATAAAAATAAGTCAATTGTTCATTAGGGCATACAAAGTTACTTTTTCATTAAATTGAGATTGCTCTTGAGAACCAAAGTGAAAGTTAGGAATCTCACTTGTGCGCATGTCAGTATAGATTATTATAGACCAATGAATCACACTTGTGTGTGGTTTCTCTTTCTAAAAATAATTCAAACAGAGATCTCAAAATTTATTGACATGTTTGTAAAACCCTAAACGTTAGGCCAAAAGACACTCTCAAAACAGATATATTTTCATTGGTTTGTCAACATAAACAAGTCCATTTGTACTACCGCAAAGATATTCGAACATTCATTCTTTTTTGTTCGAGATGTATGTTTTCAACTGGAAATACAAACAACAAAAAAGTTTTATTCAGACAAAACACGCCTACACACTCATGTGTACTCATCAGTTTCTAAGTGAAGAGCTGAGATTGCACAGAATCCTAACCTGATCACGATCCATTCAGCAGATAGAATTGGCATACAGTCGATTGATTTCTAATGCAGCATCATCAAGATTCTCATTCCCCAAGTAATAGGGTAAGTAGCCATGTGAATCTTGATGATGCAGCACTAGTAAACAATGACACTTTTCCTTGAAATATGAAAACCCTAATTTTGGCAGCAAAGAAAGAAGAAAAACTACCCACAAAAACACATAATTGGATTGGCAAAAGAGGAGTTTGACCACAAGATCTAACGATAGAAGTATTCATGAATTAAAAGAATGATAACCCACGAATTTAAGAAGTAGTATTTAAGAGGAGATTAGACAAACAACTTGTTCTTGGAGGAAGAAGTGAGAGGAAAGCAATTAGGTGACGAAAGGGTTTAGGTTCGAGAAGTATATAAAGGAGGGGAGAGTGGATCCCACGCCAATTGGAATCCAATTTTATTCGAGTTAGGGCTGTAAACGAACCAAACGTTTAGCGAACAGTTTGTGAACTGTTCGGCGGGAAGTTCGTTTATGTTCGTTCGATTAGCTTAACGAACGAACACGAACAAAAAGTTTCGTTCGATTAGCTTAGCGAACGAACACACACAGGTCTCGTTTGTCCGACTACGTTCGTGAACGTTCGGTAATATGTTCGTTTATGTCCGTTCGTGTTCATTTGATTATATAAAAAAATAATAAATAATAAACCTTTAATCTAAACATATTGAAAACTTGAAATTCTATTTTTTCTAAGTGTGCTAAAATTTGAACATTCTAAGACATTTTTGGGGATAATTATGTCTAAATTAGTTAAACTTGATTCATCGTTTGGTGGTCTAGTAGACTTCTTGTATTTTGATTTATCATTTGATGGTTGTATTTAACTATTAATATCCAATGTTTAAGGATAACGATGTTTTTATTTTTTTATTTTCAAGTTAAATGTTCGTTTGCGTTTGTTTGTGTTCGAGACCAGTGTTCACGAACTGTTCGTGAACAACTGAATTTCCTTAACGAACGAACACGGACATAAACTTATGTTCGGTATGTGTTCGTGAATAGTTTGCGAACATGCTAATTTCCTTAAAGAACGAACACGAACATGGCCTTGTTCGTGTTTGTTCGGTTTGTTTACAACCCTAATTCGAGTCAATTGGATCTATAAAACTTTAAGGATTACCCACTAGAAAAAATTCATGATTATTGAAGGCTCAATCCATTCACATGCCTACCCTACCTATTTACACATTTTTAGTACCTTGGACATCTTGTCTATGCCTATACGGAGTGTCTAGGCACAGAAATCAAGGGGCTCTAAGTGGGATGCGGGCACAAAATTTAAGGGGTTTAGACACCCCGTATAGGTCTAGATGAGGCGTCATGCAAGTTGGTGTGTTTTTTAGTTGAAAAATGGGTGTTTTGGTGGGGTAATCTGATTGTTTTTGGAGGGTGGTGTTTCTTTTGAGTAAAAAATGGGTGTTTTAGTGGGGTAATTTGAGTTGTTTTTGAAAAGTTTTATTTTTCGTACAAAAATATTTTATCGTTTTCATGATCGACCCTTTAAAAATATTCGGTCGTTTAAATATTACATTGTTTTTAACATTTTACTTTTTCAAATATTACCCTACCAATTAAATATTATACTCTTTAAATGTTATATTGCTTTCAACATTTTAATAGGAATTCAAATATTATTTAACATTTTGAAAATTATATTGTTTTCGTATTATATTTCAATGTCAAGGTTTTTACCATTTATTACGAATTATCGATTTAAGAGAAAAAATCATTAAGTAACCGAATAACTGAAGACAAGCTTAAATATAACATGGTGGAGAGTTCAAATGAGAAGAAATTTTTTGTAAGAATGAAAAGGAAGAAATTTCAACCAATAAGAATGCTTCATTTTACTTCATTTAATTTTTGTATTTAATATTAGTGTAAGGGTATACTGGTAAACTTAAATGGATCATTAATTGGCAGTCTTCCTTTTTAATAGCTAACCACATTAAATTTGTAACTTAATTAAAAAAAAAACATATTTTTCCAAAAAAGAAAAAAATTATAATTTAAAGTGTAGCATAAATTACGAGGTGTGTAGGATGAATTACGAGCTGTGTAGGATAAATTTCAATATGTGTAAGATTAATTTCAAAACGTGTGGGGTAAATTTTGACGTGTGTAAGCAAAAATTTAAGTGTAGAGGATGATAGTGTTTATGACTAATTAATTAGTCAAAGATAATAATAAATGAGCTGAGAGAAAAATTATTTAATATTTTACATTTGTACCCTTTGATCTTTTTCTTCTTAATTTAGTTTTTTCTCAAATGAACCTTCCCCATATAACAAATATATGATAAGTTTGTACATCTATAACAAAATATAAACTACAACTGAATACTAAATGCCAAAATATGAATATGCAGCTGGTCTATGCCTCCGGATCCGAATCTGAATCTGGATCTGGCTGTTGCTGGTTGTGTGGTGCTTGAGGTGGTGGGAGCGGTAAGACGGGTAATCTCTCTCTCTCTCTCTCTCTCTCTCTCTCTCTCTCTCTCTCTTTCTCTCTCTCTCTCTCGTCTATCCTGCGCCTCTTGAACCAACCCACCAAATCCATAAGCCTACCAATGTCGCCTCGTAAACGCGGATCTGCTACAGCTCCCGAAGCATGACCTGGAATAATGTGCCGTGGAAACTGGGCGCCCCGGGAGGTGGTAGTGGCTGTGGCATCGCTGCTCCGTATAAATCCACTGGAGGGTCCTGCACGACCCCTGCATGATCCGGAGGGGGATAGACTGGATCGAAGTGCTCCGGTAGGTCCTCCGGAACCCATACGTGACCTCCGTGGTTTTAAATCGCTCGCTGATGACGTCGAACCTCTTAATGAGCTTCATCCCCTACAACGTCGAAAAACCCATCCGCGTCGACGCTATTGCCGGCCGTAAGTGTGGGCCCGCCTTTGGTAAATGACCCAATGAACGGGCAATGACGGTCACACACGCGCCGTCATACAAAAATCCGCGCTCCTGTCGGTGATGGGCGGAGGCGAAGTACTGGGCTAGACTGTGTGCAAGTACGCACGACTTCCTGTACAACAAACTGTAAAAGAAAAAGAGGTCGGTGCCCGTACACCACTCACGTCTGTGGCCGCGAGCCATAATAGAAGTAGAGAGCATCCTATGTATGTACCTGCAGATATTGTTAGCGGAATAAGGAAATTAATAATAAATAATAATAATAATAATAATCACAATAATTACTGTAATAAACATACGTACATGTACAATGGGTCATCAACATGTGAAATCCTCTCCTTCGACTTGTCGTGCTCCCAAGTATCTACTCTCGTAACCACCTGCCAAAATCCAAAAAGAGTGGGTCTGTCAACCACTACTAGCCCCTTCATATAAACATCTGAAAGAAACCTCAGGCGGATGGGGAGGAGCCTGTGGCTGTGCATGCGGCTAATTGGTCCAAGGAGGGTGAAATGTGAACGTCGATAAAAACTCGACCATCAGCTCCCTTTAGCTCGGCGTGTACGCTAACTCAAATAGACGATGCCACGGCGAATCCACAGGAATGAAATAATGGAGTCTAGGTGTAACAGCCCAGCGTAACCGCACCATGATATTGTCTGCTATGGCCGGGACGAACCATCATCGCCTCACAGATTTAAAACGCGTCATGACGGTGAATGTATCAAGAACCTTATAACTTATAAGGAAGCCTTCGTTCCCCTTCACAACCAATGTGGGATGTTCCAATCCACCCTCCTCATGGGGCCCAACGTCCTAGCTGGCACACTAGTCCGGTCCCTGGCTCTGATACCAACTGTAACAGCCCAGCGTAACCGCACCATGATATTGTCTGCTATGGCCAGGACGAACCACCATTGCCTCGCGGATTTAAAACGCGTCATGATGGTGAAGGTATCAAGCTCATTATAAGGAAGCCTTCGTTCCCCTTCCCCTTCACAACCAATGTTCATATTTTGGTATTTTACCCCTGAGTTAGGCCTATATTGAGGGCGTCTCAAGGGTAAAATGGTAATTCACCATTTCCCTTTTAAATATTTAAAATTTAAACATTTGGAATTTGCTGCTAAAATTATATGTTGCGTACCGACCTAGACGGGGCATCAGGTCCTTTAAAATTACCATTATACCCCTGGTATCATAATTTGTTTAAAGTATATTGGCATATGGAACTTATTCATGACTTATCTGGTTACTCGTTATCGCTTATTCGCGTACGGGTAGACCTACGTAACTAGTTTACGTAGGTTTACCGAAACGAGTTAAACCTTATCATTTTTACTTCAAAATCCAGAATGTATTTAGTTTACCCATATTATACAAGTCTTCACACTTGTTGGGTCTAAATTACATTCTATTCCGGTCATCGCTTAATCTAGCGTATCGTACCGTTTCTAATACTTTAGTTTAACCGGTCTAGGTCTATGACCTAAATAAGACCCGTTAGCATTCTAAATTGGTTATATATTACCATTATTCCAGACTAGAGCCTCCCGGTAAAAGCTATCGGCATTTAGTTTGATTGGATACGGCTGAGTTATATAAATTTTGCTGTGAATCGAGTAGTAGCTTAGGTAAATATTTTTAACTTATTTTCCCTTATACGGGCTTGGGATACGGTAAAATATTACCGCTTGGTCGGGTATGGGATCATTTAGTCGGATTGTGATTAATAAATTCGCATAACCCATTTTAATCCGTTTTGTTTGATAACATAAACATTGGGGGTTAATACGACCGTGTCCTGGATATCCTCGGCATTGCAAATGACCACGACTTAAGCACGGGGTGTAGTCATACACCTGACAGTTGCGTATGTAAAAAGATATACCCACATTGTTGGGGATAACTCCTTGTGGGTTTATATTAGTGATGTGTTGGTTAATCATGTCTCGGCCTCTATATCGGGTCCTAAATGTATGACAAACATGTAAAGCTGTATAGAAGATTATAAATATAATTTTCCCAAGTTATAAAAGAGATTTTTTCGTGCCTTGTGCATTTAAACCAAATTTTCATAAACATTTTCAAATGAGTCAGTTAATTATATTTACCAGTGTAAACTGGCGTATTTTCAAAAGACTAAGTGACAGGTACTATAAACAAATAGGTTGGGAGCTGCTTGGTGTCAATAAAGGATCTTGCAAATCCTTATGATGCCCTAAAGTCTGCTAAACTTAATTTTGTACATTTTATAATGATCCACCTGTGGATTTAATATTACAAGCTCGTATGTAATTATCATTTCGGTATTTTCAGACAATTGGGTTTGTAATAATATTTTATATTCCAAGACTTCCGCTGTGCTATTCTGTGTATGCTTGACTATGACGATACCAATCTTACGTCACGATACTCCCCACCGGGCTGAGCTGTAAATATCGGGGTATGACAGCACTTGACCGTAGCCCGTGTTACGGCTGCTAAAGCATTGGGTCCGCCTCTGCCCACCATTCTACGGGAAACCCACTTCCCAAAGGCCCACTCTGGTAAAACCCCTAGTTCACCTAAAAGATATTGCAACAAGTGAGAATTCAACCCATGACCTTCACATTGGAAAGTCTTAGGATACTTCCTCTAGGCTGGTGGGTATGGGGTCCGTCCCCATCCCCGTCGAGGATCGACGACGCCGAAACACCATCCCCCCTGTCCCCGTCCTCACCGCGACCTCTAGACGTTGGCGACGGTCCAAATTTGGTGGGGCCCCTTCAATTGTGACCGTTAAAATTAAAAAAAAAATTCTAACTTTATATTTAAAAAATTAAAAAAAAACTAGATCTGAAGCAGAAGATGTGATGCTTACTCTTGCCAAGCGGAGAGAACGAAGACGGAGACAAAGAGGACACGACCGACGAACACGACCGACGAACGATAAGAACGCCATTGATGCAGCTTCAAGCTCTCTCTGTCTACTTTCTCTCTCTAGAATTGTATAGAGATAGAGAGAGAAGCTGAGAAGACTGAGGGTGTTTAAATTTTGAGAAAAAGTACCGCTAGTGGATAATGTTACATTTAGGTCCTTAAGGTTGTGTGTTTTTATTAAGTTGAGGACCTTGAGTTTTGAAGTATACAGTTTGAGAAAAAGTACCGCTTTTAAGTTTATGTAATGTTTTTTAATATTAATGAAAATATTTTGTTAATTTATTTGTTAAATGTTAAAAAAAGTAGAAGATTAAAAAAATAAAAAACATAAAAATGGTGGGGTAGGATCATCTAGGACCATCCTCCCATACCCTCTAGTTTTGTGGGATGGACCATCCTTGGGAGGACTATGATGTTGCGCCTACGTGACGGATCATCCTTCAAGTAAGAATGGGCACCATACCCTCTAGCCTAAATCAATTAATCTAGAACTCATTCGCATTCCAAAAACAATTTTGATTAATAAATTTTCACTCATGCTCTTTCCAAAAACAAAAAAGCAAATAATTGTTAACTTTTAAGTCTCATAAACGTTACCTTGTAAATAGTTAGTTGGACAAAAGTTTATCTTTTGGTGGATGTGGATGATTCCTTGATTCTTTCTAAAACTATAAACTACTTGTATGTCCCATACAAATCAGTTATTCTGATTAACGAGGATCCTTATAAAATTTGTGTGAGTTCAAATATTTTGCAAAGTGTAAAAAGGTGGTATTTAGATGTAAAAAAATGCTTTAAAAAAAAGATCCGAAATCAAGATTACTAGCTAGTTTCAAGTAAGCACTTCAAAGGGGAAATAATGTCACATCGTACATATTATATAACTTCCATTTAATTTCTCCATTTCTATGGATTAAAGGGGAAATAATGTCACATCGTACACATTATATAACTTCCATTTAATTTCTCCATTTCTATGGAAAATAAGTCACCGGTCCAAGGGCCAAAAGCGTTTCATATATCGTGTTCAAGATCATGTGGCTACTGCAAAAGTAGATCAGCACCGTCGATATATATTGCTGGATTGTCCTTGTGAAAGCAATGGTGGGGGTCGTGATGCGACCCATCTTATTATATATATAGAAAAAACTATGTTATGATTCATAATTTTTTATAAATCTGCACGTAAAGACTTGCACTTTTATTATCATGGACGACCCTACTCTATTCAAAAAGAGCGATCATTTTAGGCCAGTGGCGGAACTAGCCCAAAAAGTTAGGGGTATCCTAACTTTTTTTAGGCTCAGGGGTATTCTTTATATAACGGAAACGGAGTTGATAGATAATTTTACACTACGGATATGGAGTTGAGGAGTATTTTTACACTACGGAGAAGGGGTTGAGGGTAGGGGTGCAAATGAGCCGAGCGGCTCGTGAGCTACTCGAGATCGGCTCGAGAACGAAAAGAGCCGAACCTTATTGAGCCCGAGCCGAGCTTGAGCCTCAAAACAAAGCTCATTTGTTTATTGGTCTCAAAGACTTATCCCACCCACAAGATGCCAATAGGCTATAACACTATTAGAGAAGTGAACAATTTTCTACGGAAATTTCCTACACAGTTTTTTTGTCACAGATTCCAATACATTTGTAACAATTTCCTTGGAAAACTTTTTTCAAGATTTTATGACAAATTTTTGACGCAACAACGACAGAAAATAAGTAAATACTAATTAATTGACAGCTGCGTCACACATTTGTCGGAAATATATCATTTGCGACATATCTGTGATAAAGAAGAAATAAATAATAATAAATATTAATTTAAGCCACTAAAATAAGGGAAGATAATAACATTTACTAGACATTTGTGATCACATCCAAGATAATAACAATTAGTTACAGAAATATAACTTTTAGTAACCATTCTGGTCAGATCCAAGATAACATTAGTACAATTTATTCAGTTCTGTTTCATTTGGGGGGGGGGGGGGGGGATCTCAAAATCTATTTGAGCCTAAGAAAAAGAGTTCATGCGCCTCTACAAGGTATGTAGAACTCCTGATGCTACAATTAATAACACCCAATGCTACAATTTAGATTTTAAGACTTTGATTTAGCTTTTAAGGTTAACAAAGTTCAACTCACACCCAATGCATCTTGTCTATTAAAAAGGTAAAACAAGCCGCAAATTGTCATTTGTTTTAGGCTTCTTAAATGCATGAACTGTCCCTAATTATTACGAGTGAATGAGTGATTTTTTTCCACATGGCATAGGTCAATGTGGATCACACGAAGCTCCAAAAACGGAAAGTCCAAGTGAGAGCAAGTTGAGGGATTTGTTGCAAGGATCAGAGTATGTGCCTACATATGAAGATAAAGGTGGTGATTGGATGCTTGTGGGAGATGTATCATGGGTGTAAGTCTCAAGCAACTAAACTTGTTTTATCTGTCCACTTTCATTGTAGCATTTTGAAAGGAAATAAACTCAAGTAATAAGAATAACTAATTAATAATGTTCACAAAAGACTGATGCCATCTTTTATGATAGCCTCCAATGTGTAGCCTGAATAGTGTATGTTTGTGTGAGTAATTCCATATACTACCTGTAATAATATTTGGTTAAACCTATTTTACAAACTTGAACAAAACTATAATAATCTATTCATGCATAATAGCCCACCTATACAAGAAAACATAGTAATCAGTAGTAAATTTGTTTTGTACAGGCTAAGCAAATGTTAACAAACTCAAATCCTAATATGTTATTTATGCTTTGTAAATACAGTTTATTCATGGGTTCTTTCAAGAGGCTGAATATGGTGAAAGGATCTGATGCATTGGTCACGATATTTATTTTGGTTTGCGTTATACATTTGAATTTAGATAATTCTGTAAATTTATAGATATTTTAGATTTGATTTGAGATTCTTAATTTGTTTTTAGATATAGAAAAGTGGAAAACCAGAAAAAGATTATTATTATTTTTTTAAATTGTTCCGTCGCAAATGTGTTAGAAATTAAAAAATATTTTTTTAAATTCGTTTCGATCATGTCATCAGAAATGCGTCGGAAAAGAGTGTTGGAAAATGCGTCAGAAGGCGGTGTCGGAACCACGTCAGAAGGGGGTGTCAGAATGCGTAGGAACCGAGAGTGTCAGAAACGTGTCGGAAAATTGTGTCAGAATTGTAACACTCCGTGTTTCAAAAGTCAAAGTCAAAGTCAAGATTGAAGTCAAAGGGAGACAGGATTTCTAATTGCGATCTGTCACTCCTTGCTCAATTCCTGTTTTGACTTCTTTGACTTGTAGATAGTCTATTTTATGCTTTACGTTAGTTGTATTATGTGGAATACTTATTAATAATCGAGGATTATCGATGTATTATCGCATGTTTTATTGTTTTATCGCTTATCGCAATCGCATTCGCAACTCGAATTACGCGTTCTGGATATTGTTTTACGTGTGTGTATGCCTTATGTGTTACTTGTGCATGTTTAGTTATGTGTATGTCGTGGTGATTAATCGAAACGCAATCGAAACTCAATCGCAATCGAATCGCAAACGCTAAACGCAAGTTAATTAGGATGATTGTATGTTAGATATAGTAGTTGGGATTAAAAGTAATTTGAATAGGAAACTCTATCGCATCGCAATGCTCAGCACGCGAATCAAAATCGCAAAACTCGTCGCGCCGTTCACTCCAATCGAGTGGCCAGCCGATCGAGCTGCCACCCGATCGACCGGCCACTTACTCCCCCTTTCCATTTACGGAAACCCTATAAATACCCCCTATGTCAACCTCATTTGATGTTGACAGCTCTCTCTCCCTCTCACTCGCTCCAGCCCGCTTTTCTTCATATTTCTCGCGATTCTTGTAAGTTTTCCACCTAAATATTGTACTTTCTTGATCTACACGCACTCCTACACCTTTCTATCTTTTCAATCATAACTTTTAACCGTGAAATCACTAGATTTGAGGTGTTCTAGGATGATGTCATTATGGTGTTCATAAGAACTTCATGTTTTGGCTTCAATCCACCAAGAACAACTTAGATCTGAATGGTTTCCACAGAAATAAGCAAAGATCTTTCATAGATCTGAACATATTCATGGTGAAAAGGAGTGAAAGATGGTTTTCCAACTTTCTTTCAACTCTTTTACACTCAATGCACTCAAAACCGATAGAATCGGAGCTTGTTCTGATCTTCTACCCTTTTCTGTGGTTGTGTTGTTTCAAGATCTGGATTCTATCCATGAGATTACCGATTTCGGGTTAAACAGGGAACACCGTCTCGAACAGTTAACTGGTCGGACTTGGGTGATTCCTGTCTGATCGGGTTACTAAGTATTGACGAGGTATCTGTTGCTTAACTCGTTATCAAATCATCTCGATAAAGCGACAAACTATCAAAACGACCAAGGAAGAAGACAGGTCATCTGGGACGGATTGCCGTCCGATCGGATTGCCACCCGACCGGACTGCCACCCGATCGGATTGCACCTTGGGTCCCACACTTAACTTTATTTTCAACAATTGAAGTTTGGAACATTGAACGGATTGCCGTCCGATCGAGTTACCACCCGACTGTAACAACTCTCATTAAAATCAATAATTAGAATGATAATTAGTCAATAAGGAAACCCTAATTGAGACACCCAAGTAATTCCGCACTAACCCTAAAATTTTCGAAACAATCGGAATCAGGATCAGGGCCCCTAAAACTCAGGGGGGGTTAAACCCTAGTGATAATTATCCCTAAAGTTTGCTGTACAGATTGAAATTCGAAATTTTAATGAATCAGCAAAGCTAGTCCCGAACTCAGCTAGCTTAGGTATATAGACTGCACCCTTTACGGACCGTAAAGGGAAAAGCCATACGGTCCGTAAGGGAGTCCCAAAATTCACTATAAATAGCCGACCTTGGGACTTGAAATTGGAAATGAAAACGACGTAAAGTTGCTGTCTGTACGTTGAGTTACAGTCGTTATACTAAAATTAAACACACACTGCTTTCGAATTTCTGCCGCAAAACAGGGTAATCATTCGATCGCTATTACGATTCATTTTCCGAGATCAATATATCCAAAGAATGTTTAAGTGCCGCCCACATTGGGTTATACTTTGTCGTTCGTCATTAAATCGATGAATGTTTAAGTATTGCACTTTGTCGTTCAATGTGAGAATTTGATTTCGTGAGTTATCGTGACTGCTGTATTGATCACTAACCCAGTTTTGTGTGCATTATTATTGAAATTAGGTTAACCAGGCTAAATCATATTCTGTCCGTATTAAATCTGCAATGTGAGTCATTCTTCTTTTTATCAAATGTTTTACAATACTCCAAATTATTTTCAGAATTACAATTACAGTGATTAAGTTTATGTAATCACCAAATTACAGCCAGTATGTGGGGTATTGTGCACATTACTACAGTTTTAATCACATTAGGTGGGCGAACCTAAAATTTAGTGATATATGTCATTCATTGGGGCAGCCAATGGTGATATGACCACAGTCACAGATCCGGTCGAGTGACAAATACTGTGGGTAGTTGGTTGATAATAAACATATGTAAAAACTCTTAATACTGTGAATTATAAAAAATGTGTCGTTTTTAGTAAATAGAATGATTCACTCAGTATTTCCCCGCTGACAAAACCTTTTTCAAACATGTTTCAGGTGATCTGCTGTAATTCAGGAAAAGTGCCGGAGAGCATTTCAAGCTTAAGATAGTGGCTCAGTATAAAATAAAGAAATATGTTTTGAAATAAAGATTTATCAGAAAAATCTTATTATTGTAAATTATCAGGGTTTTATCCCGAGTTGTGAAATAAAACAATCGGGAAAAGTTTTTAGCTTTATAACGATCCTGATGTTAAAATTTCCGCTGCTAAAATCACATAAATAAATATCACGGGATTTCTGTCCCGCGGCTCCTGAAACGGGTCAAATCGGGTCGTGGGCCGTGACAGAAATAAGGTGGTATCAGAGCCACTGAGTTAAGCTAATTAAGTATTTAAAAGATACTTAATTTTTCCTGATTACTATTATGTGATTATGTGTTTTATTAAATTGACTATTTGTTAATTACAGTATGGGTAAGCAAAAGTTGCAAGATATCTATCTTAAATTAGATAGGTCAGTCTACGAAGAGGGAAGTTCATCCAAAACTAAATTTTCAAAGCTCCCTACAATTCCTGAAGAAGGAATATTTGTGCGAAAAGCACAATATGAGAATCCGCTTTCTCCTAGAAAAAGGAGTATGATTATTAAGAAAAGTAAAGAGCAAATCCGAGAAAAGAGGATTAAAAAGGAAACCCAGGAGTTAATCAATAAATCACCTTGGGAAGATAAGCTAGATGAGAAATGGGCAAATTTGTATATGCTAGCTACAGTAGCAGAACATGCAAATCTTTAAATACCCTAAGTTTAGTAATAGCAATTCTCAGTAAATAAATAAATAAATCTGAGTGTGTTCTTTCCTGTTATTTTGTACAAATAGTATGCAATAAAACTTCGATGTTTATTTGTTAAACTTTGTTCCAAAGTTTTAACTTAGCATTTTGTGCATTCTTGCATATATGCTACACAGCATGAGCGAGATATCTGAAGCTTTTCAGAACCTCAATCTTTACCCAGTGAATATAGAAGTTTCCCAAGAGTTTACTGGATACTTTGCTGATGTGGACCAACCTGTAGAATTCCATGCTCCACCTTTGACAAAGCCAAAACGAAAGAAAAAGAAGAATTACGTGTGGGGACATCGTATACGTAGGAAAAAGCCAGCTCCAAAACTTCCTAAAATAAACAATCCTTTAGAAATAGCAAAAGAAACTGGTAAACAGCCGGAGACGGAAATTGAAGTTAAGAAAGATTCTAGGCAAATGGAGATACAGTTTGAGGAATATTCTCAAGAAATAGAAATGGAAGTAGGGCAAGGTTCTAGACCAACTCGGGTAGAAATTGGAGAGAGTTCCAACCAAAGCTAGGGAATAACTTTTCAGGATGAAATAGATTTTCTATTGGCAAACTGTGAAACTATTCAGCCTGTCAATACGAATATTTTTACCTATCCTATCGAAAATCCAATCCCTATGAATTTTGCACCAGCAATCCCAGAACCAATAGTCCACGCTCAACCTGTAGAAATGGAAGAATGGTGGACAAATGATTGGCAATTTCAAAATATTGTCAACGACCCTTATTCCTTCCTTCCGCAATTCGATCCAGAACCCCTACCTAATCCACCAATGAGCACTGAGAATATGGCTGAACTTCGCCATTTCGGTGAAGAGTTGATGGATGCAGGGAATAGAATCAGGGAGATAGGGGGACAGATTGCCTGGAAGTATGACGAAAGGGAACTTCGTTTTTAGGATGACAAGTGACGAGGGATAAGAGGATGGTAAAACTATAGTTGTGTAATAGTATAGTAAATAGTGAAATCAGTCTGTAACATAACTCCGAATAAAACTTTGTAAAATATCTGTGTGTAGTGATGCATACTATAACGGATATGAAATGGAAGCGAGAAATCGATAGTTTTGACTATACGTGTATTATAAATTGTCTGATTGTTTATGTATGATTACTATTTATCAAATACTAATAAAAATTATTATATATTATCAGATGGCAAATAGTGGTAATGAACCAGTAAATGAGGTTAATCAGTCGGAGCAACATCCAGGGGATCAATATATGACTAGACAAGATATTGAAAATATTGTTGCTCAAGGGATAGCCAATGCTATTCCAGCATTCGTTGCTGCTGTAAAAAGTCCAATCGAACCGCAACATATCATTCCTAGTAAACGTACCACTAAAGATAACTTCAGTAATAGTATAAACGGTGGCCATAATCATGTTAATCATGATAATGAATCCCAGCACACGCCGCTCCCTAAGAAACGGAAGGCTGCAACACCTGGTTGCACTTTCAAAGAATTCCTTGCTTGTAAACCCACTGAATTTGCAGGCAATGAAGGGGCAACTGCATCACTGCATTGGTTAGAGAAAACCGAAGCAGTAATTGCAATAAGTAAGTGTGCCAAAGATGATCAGGTCATGTACGCATCAAATCTGTTTAAAGAAGGAGCACTCGAATGGTGGAACACTGTGTTACAAGCTAAAGGAAGAGATAGGGCTTATGCTATGACTTGGGAAGAATTTAAGAGTCTGGTAGAAAGAAAATTCTGTCCTGAGTATGAAAAGGAACAAATGGCAAATAAGTTCCTAACTCATCGGATGTTAGGTGTGGATTGTCGTTGTTATACTTCGACATTCTTTGAATATGCTAGAGTGGTACCAACACTGGCTTCGCCAGAACCGGTACTCATTTCTCGCTATATTTGGGGATTAATTAGCGAAATTCGAAATATCGTTAAGGCTGCGAGACCTCGCACTATTGATGATGCAGTAGAATTAGCTAACACCCTAACCGATGAACTGATACGCACAAGAGATGAAGACAGGAAAAAGGAATTAGCCTAGAAAATTACCCAAGGATTTAAAGTGGGTAATAGTAGTAATTTCAAGAAAAGAGGAGCAGGGCAATCTTCAGCACAGCCATTCTGCAAAATTTGCAAAAAGAAACATTTTGGAAAATGTAACAAACTTTGCAGTTTTTGCAAAACGATAGGACATCGTGAAGAAAACTGCAGAGAGAAATCCATAATTTGTTACAATTGTGGAGAAGCCGGACATTTCAAAACAAACTGTCCTAAGTTAGCCAACCCAGTAGACAATAAACCCAAGGCAGCCGAAGGAGCTACTAAGAAGAATGCCAGAGCATTCCAACTAACTACGCAAGAAGCAGAGCTCATTCCGGATGTGATAGCCGGTACGTTTTTAGTTCACAACGTTTATGCAAAAGTTTTATTTGACTCTGGTGCAAACCAAAGTTTTATAAATACTTCATTCTGTCAAGCTCTTAAGTTACCCTTAACTACAGTTAGGCAGATTTTTACAGTCGAAACTGCAGATGGGAATTCAGTAAAAATCAATCAGGTTTTGCAAAAAGTAGAAATAGAACTCTCAGGTCATAAATTTACTGCAAACCTATTGCCTATGAAATTAGCTGAATTTGATGTTGTGTTAGGAATGGATTGGTTAATAGCCAACCATGCTCAAATCATTTGTGATAAAAACTCTATAGAAATTCAATCACCTACTGGGAAAGTAATCACGATTACAAGAGAACAACCTCGAAAGCCGCTGAAGTTCATATCAGTAATGAAAGTTGCTAATTATGAACGGAAACAAGGAATAGTATATATGATTTCAGTAATCATTTGTACTAAAGGAAAAGAACTTAAGGAAATTCCTGTAGTCTCAGAATACCCAGATGTATTTCCGGAAGATTTACCTGGGTTACCACCAGATAGGGAGGTAGAATTTAGGATTCATCTAATTCCAGGAACTACACCGATAGCCAAGGCACCCTATCGATTAGCTCCTACCGAAATGCTAGAATTAAAGAAGCAATTAGATGAATTACTAAGTAAAGGATTTATACAACCTAGTTCATCCCCTTGGGGTGCACCAGTGTTATTTGTGAAAAAGAAAGATGGATCAATGAGAATGTGTATCGATTATAGAGAGTTGAATAAGGTTACAATTAAGAATCGATACCCATTACCTAGAATTGATGATCTTTTTGATCAATTACAAGGCGCTAAATATTTTTCTAAGATAGACTTGCGCTCCGAGTATCATCAATTAAAGGTCCAAGAAGAGGACATACCTAAAACTGCTTTTAGAACTAGGTATGGACACTATGAGTCTACAGTCATGCCCTTTGGGTTAACTAATAACCTGCTGCATTCATGGACATGATGAACAAGATCTGTAAACCATATTTGGATAAATTTGTAATTGTTTTCATAGACGATATACTTATTTATTCAAAAAGTCAGGTCGAACATTGTCAGCACTTGCATGCACTCTTAACTTTGTTAAGAAAAGAAAAGTTGTATGCCAAATTCTCGAAGTGTGAATTTTGGCTACAAGAAGTGCAATTCTTAGGACACATGGTGAATCACGAAGGTATTCACGTAGATCCTGTTAAGATAAAAGCAATTACCAATTGGAAGGTTCCGCAAACTGCAATGGAAATTAGAAGTTTTATGGGTTTAGCCGGGTATTATAGACGGTTTATTAAGGATTTTTCCAAGATAGTTGTACCATTAACTAAGCTAACCTGTAAAGCCACTAAGTTTGAATGGGGACCTAAACAAGAAGAAGCCTTTAGAATTTTAAAACAGAAATTAACCAATGCTCCAATTTTAGCCTTACCAGAAGGAACAGAAGATTTTGAAGTATATTGTGATGCTTCAAAATTAGGATATGGATGTGTGTTGATGCAACGCAAGAAGGTAATTGCATATGCTTCCAGACAATTGAAAAAGCACGAGGAAAACTATACGACTCATGATTTAGAATTAGGAGCTATAGTTTTTGCCCTTAATATATGGAGACATTATCTGTATGGAAGTAAGTTTACTGTTTATACAGATCATAAAAGTTTAAGGTATATATTTGGGCAAAAAGAGTTAAATATGAGGCAAAGAAGATGGATGGAAATCCTGAATGATTACGACTGTGATATTCAATATCACGAAGGAAAGGCAAACGTAGTCGCAGACGCCTTAAGTCGTAAGTATCATGAGAAGCAAAGGCGAGTCCATGCTCTTAGAATAAATCTACAAGTAGATTTAATGGAACAATTGAAGGAAATTCAGGAAACGGCAATCAAGGACGATGCCGAAGGAATGAAAGGTTACCTAAAAGAATTGGAACAAGGAAATGATGGAATTTGGAAATTCCACAAAAGCAGAATTTGGGTACCTAAACAGGGAAATTTAAGATCAAAGATTTTAGAGGAAGCTCATAAATCTAGGTATACTGTACATCCAGGAAACAATAAGATGTACTAAGATTTAAGAAAGAATTTCTGGTGGATAGGAATGAAAAAGGATATAGCCGAATACGTATCTAAGTGTCCAACTTGTTCACAAGTTAAAGCCGAACACCAGAAACCTTCAGGATTACTACAACAGTTAGAAATGCCTGTATGGAAATGGGAACTCATAACAATGGACTTTGTTACTAAGTTACCCAAAACCAGAAAAGGTAACGATGCAATTTGGGTAATTGTGGATCGATTAACCAAATCTGCTCATTTTCTACCAATAAAGGAAACCTTTAGCATGGAAAGGTTAGCCAAGTTGTACGTAGATGAAATAGTATCCTTACATGGAGTTCCACTCTCCATTGTATCGGATAGAGATAGTCGTTTCACTTCCCGTTTCTGGACAAGTTTCCAAGAAGCAATGGGAACCCGACTCAATCTAAGTACAGCATATCATCCACAAACAGAGGACAAAGTGAAAGGACGATCCAAACTCTAGAAGACATGCTCCGAGCATGTGTAATTGACTTTGGTGGTAATTGGGATAACCATTTATCACTAATCGAATTCTCCTATAATAATAGTTATCATTCAAGCATCGAAGCCGCTCCATTCGAAGCTCTGTATGGACGCAAGTGCAGAACTCCCGTATGTTGGGCGGAAATAGGAGAAAGTCAATTATCAGGTCCAGAAATCGTGCAAGAAACCACAGACAAGATAACTCAAATCAAGGAAAGATTAAAAACAGCCAGAGATCGCCAGAAAAGCTATGCAGACAATCATCGCAAACCACTTGAATTCCAGATAGGAGACAAAGTACTGTTGAAAGTATCTCCTTGGAAAGGAGTCGTACGATTCGGTAAGAAAGGAAAACTGAGTCCAAGATATGTTGGACCATTCCCAGTGATTCAACGAATCGGACCAGTTGCTTATCGCTTACAACTACCAGAAGAACTAGCTAGAGTACATGATGTATTTCATGTATCCAATCTTAAGAAATGTCTATCAGACGAATCCCTGGTAGTACCTCTTCAAGACATAGAGGTAAATGAAAAGCTGAAATTCATAGAGAAACCCTTACAAATAGAAGATAAGAAAATCAAGTTTCTCAAACACAAGCGACTAGTACTGGTGAAAGTCAAATGGAATTCAAAGAGAGGACCAGAATATACTTGGGAACTGGAATTCAAAGAGAGGACCAGAATATACGGTCCGTAAGGGAGTCCCAAAATTCACTATAAATAGCCGACCTTGGGACTTGAAATTGGAAATGAAAACGACGTAAAGTTGTTGTCTGTACGTTGAGTTACAGTCATTATATTACAATTAAACACACACTGCTTTCGAATTTCTGCCGCAAAACAGGGTAATCATTCGATCGCTATTACGATTCATTTTCCGAGATCAATATATCCAAAGAATGTTTAAGTGCCGCCCATATTGGGTTATACTTTGTCGTTCGTCGTTAAATCGATGAATGTTTAAGTATTGCACTTTGTCGTTCATTGTGAGAATTTGATTTCGTGAGTTATCGTGACTGTTGTATTGATCACTAACCCAGTTTTGTGTGCATTATTATTGAAATTAGGTTAACCAGGCTAAATCATATTCTGTCCGTATTAAATCTGCAATGTGAGTCATTCTTCTTTTTATCAAATGTTTTACAATACTCCAAATTATTTTCAGAATTATAATTACAGTGATTAAGTTTATGTAATCACCAAATTACAGCCAGTATGTGGGGTATTGTGCACATTACTACAGTTTTAATCACATTAGGTGGGCGAACCTAAAATTTAGTGATATACGTCATTCATTGGGGCAGCCAATGGTGATATGACCACAGTCACAGATCCGGTCGAGTGACAAATATTGTGGGTAGTTGGTTGATAATAAACATATGTAAAAACTCTTAATACTGTGAATTATAAAAAATGTGTCGTTTTTAGTAAATAGAATGATTCACTCAGTATTTCCCCGCTGACAAAACCTTTTTCAAACATGTTTCAGGTGATCTGCTGTAATTCAGGAAAAGTGCCCGAGAGCATTTCAAGCTTAAGATAGTGGCTCAGTATAAAATAAAGAAATATGTTTTGAAATAAAGATTTATCAGAAAAATCTTATTATTGTAAATTATCGGGGTTTTATCCCGAGTTGTGAAATAAAATAATCGGGAAAAGTTTTTAGCTTTATAACGATCCTGATGTTAAAATTTCCGCTGCTAAAATCACATAAATAAATATCACGGGATTTCTGTCCCGCGGCTCCTGAAACGGGTCAAACCGGGTCGTGGGCCGTGACACCGACCATGTGATGTTTTGACTTCAATACTTAAACAATTTTCAACATGTTCAATGCATACGGAATGCCACCCGATCGGATGGTAATCCGATCGAGTGACCGTCTTGCGGTGAACTTGTTCTCAACTTGAGAAGACTCGCCAATCGGATTGCCGTCCAATCAGACTACCGTCCGATCGACCGACCTGAAAGGTAGAGATACTTCTCTGTTTTCAAAATGCTACAACGAAAACTTCAAAAGACAAGCCATCATACATAAACACATCCATCTAAATGAGATGACAATCTAATCGAGTGGCCACCCAATCGGGCGACCACCCGAACGGATTGTCATCCGATCGACCGGCCACCCGATCGGATTGATGTTCGACCCGCTGACACTTTGCTTCGTTTTATGCGCCGCTTATCATTTATGCTATCTTTCTGATCAGGCTACCTTACTCTCTAGCGCTCCCTTCAATCCATCAATCGCTGTGAGTATACTCGATCCCTTTTTGCTTTACGCACTTTTTGGGTGTTACATACGTTACTTATTCTAAATCACATCGAACACACTACGCAATACTTTTAACGCTAACCGTTACTGCATGTATACGTGACTTAATGAATGCTTGTTTGTTATGTTTACACATGGAATGCTGTCTACCTGCCTTAGCAACGATAGTACTATAATTTGGACTCAGCGCCTGTTCACTCAGGGGTTGTTAAGGACAATTTGTTACATGGCTCACAGTGGTGAGTGTGTATTACGAACTGCCTTGGGCAGTCAACCCGCAGTCATTGGTATCGATAGGTTCATGTCGATAACTAACATGCCTCATTTTACACTGTGTACGTGCTGGTTATGCATAACGATTTCGAACTCTATTATATCTATTAAACTTGTATGCTCACCTTTACACTATGTGTATTGACTTTTACTTTAACATATGTGACAGGTGCTTAGGATGCTTATATGCTTAGCTTGCTGTGAAATCGAGGCTAGGAAAGGTCTAGACACAAATAAACAATTGTCTGTATTTAGAAATCTGAGTTATCGGAACAGAACAATTTGACTAGATCTTGTCTGTAATAATTATGTTATCTTTTTTGACATGGTATGGGACATGTTGCTTTAAATAATTGGTAATTATAGTTGTTATGGAAATTTCTGGACAATTTGTTTCGCTCAGTGCCACGCCCCGATGTTTCCACCATCGGTTCGGTTGTGACAGATTGGTATCAGAGCCATAACTATAGGGAATTAGGCAAGACTCGACCTAGTCTGGGTCGATGTCTTAAAAACGACCTAGTCTATAGTTAGGTACCAACAGACCGACTTGTGCATATCCTGTAAGGATTATTTACAAGCTTACTTGCTATTTCTCGCTATTCTCGCCTACACTACACTATTACTGGACTTTAAATTTTCGAAAATGAACCGGTGATTAGGTCGAGATTAGGTGTGAAAACCGCAAACTCTAGTCTGAATTGCTTGTTGGGCTCACATTTTTATCTATAAACACGAGAATTTGCGTTGAATCAGGAGTGAAATCTATACTTTAACGCACAATTGCTCTTTATTTTAGCAAAATAGGAACGAAGATGTTAAGTCAGGGGCGAAACCCGAACCTTGACGACTTATTCCGATCTCATTTTGGTTTTACAAAACTCTCACCAAGGTCTCGACGGACTCCAACGACTTGAAGTCACGGTATGACTGGAAGGATGCGTGCCATTCGCCCAGATTCGAGGCGAGAGCACAGTCCCGAAGGCCAAAGTGTGTACTAACAGTCTTTGTGAATAATCGAACCACTTTGGATAGTCGACGTCTAATAGCCGCAGACAATCTGTTCTCGATTTTTACATGTTTCGATTCTGAGCTCGTTACTGCCGACTCTGATATTTGTCGATTTTATGTGGATTTTATGTGTTTTATGTGACTTTATATGCTTATTTGTTAGCGTATTGAGGTAGCAATGGTTTCGATTTAACGCTTTTGTTTATCGCTCGACACGCACAACACATTTCGCACCGCTAACAAATCGCTACTACATGAGGAACGACTTTACGCCATGTTGATTGCTATATTATTCGCTTATGCTATACTACTCGCTATGTTAATCGTGATCGTTGTTCTCGAATGCACGCGGACTTTGAATGATAGGTTTCTGTATTCTGACTGCCTCTTGTGGTTACATGCTTATGTGCTTTTGTGTTTCTGTGTTTTACGTGCTTATGTGCTTCTGTGCTAATGTGAATCTGTGCTTATGTGCCTATGTGCTTATGTGATCGTATTCCTGAGCTTTAGTAGTACTAGACGTGTGAGGTGAGATTCGATAGTATTGTGTTTGAGTCCTATGGCGATGTCTGTTGCAGACAATGTCGTCATCTGGATCCCGTCACTCGCGCACTGCTCGCCAAAACCAGAAAGACAAACGCCTTGTTGCTCTCGTCGCCAAGCAAATGGCAAAGGCTGTGCCTCAGATCGTGAGTGAACTACACGAGAACATGAGCAAATCGTCCGAAGAATCCAGGACCAAAACCTCTAAAGCTGCTTTCAGCTTCAAGCAGTTCAAGGCATGCGGACCGAAAGAGTTCACTGGCGAAGATGGCCCTACGGCTTTATTTCAATGGTTCGACTCAATCGAAGTCACCCTGCGTCAGAGTGGATGTCCTGACAATCTACGCACTCTGATTGCTACCGGCGTCTTCCAGTCCCGCGCCCTAGACTGGTGAACGACTGAGAGGAACAAACGCGGAAATGATGCAGTTGATGTAACACCCCGAAAACGAGTTTAGTAATCAAACCTCGTTAATAGTGATGAATGACATGCTTGTCGTGGTACATGCAAATTTAATCCAAATAACAACTATAGATAGTGGTAAATGGGTATCGAACTCAGGGAGTATGTGGAAAATGTGTTGATGTTATAGCTTTGCACTTTAACTAAAATTAACCTAAATTGCAGAAAGTAAATATCAATAATTTGGATTGTTTGGTTTTAAAACTAAAATTAACTAAATAACTCAAATCAAAGGTTGGTTGTAAAGCAGATTAGGAGAAAGCGACCATCCTAAATTTCTTGTTTGCTTTTGACAATTGTGTTTAAATTCACAAGAAAGAATCACATAGACATGATTCATGTATGATTGTTTGTTCGTGATAAAAGGGAACTAAGTACTCGGATTATGAAAACACGAGGTTGTTACCCGATAACCAATTGACTAATATCCAACCCTAATCCCTCCCGTGATATCTCGATTGTCAGCGACACCAAGAACGTACGGTTTAGAATATATGATCATAACATCAATCAACAATTTACAATTTACAAACAAACATTCACACACCATAATAAACGAACAAACATTGCGAGTCTATTATTCTAGAAATACTAATCCAAACACAAAAGTCATAGACAAACCTTCAATTTAGGATGATCACCATACGTTTAGCCACACATAGCTTGGTGAATCATCATAACAACAAGTTTAGTGTTCATACCAATCAAAAACATAAACCGAATGTTAGAAATTGTTTGGAACCAAGTACAATCAGCCAAAATCGCCCCTAAGATGCCAGAGAAACGTCCAATGATGAGATAATGTGAAAAGACACCCAAAAACTGATTAAATGAGGCAGTTACGGATTTCCTCGCAGCCTCCACCGTAACTTACGGTGGCCACCGTAAGTTACGGTGGACTTCATATTGTTACGGTAGAAAGAGACTGAGTTACGGCAGTCATGCATGATTTTCAGGGCCACCGTAAATTACGGTGGCCACCGTAATTTACGGTGGAGCCCTGACTTGTGTGTTTTGTTTCTTCATGCCTCCCACGCACGACCCGTTCGTCTCTAAACCTTCCAAAGCTGCGTTTTGTCCCTTTTTAGCTCCCGAACCACACCTGAAACATAAGCAACCGTAGTCATCTAATTCGAGATAATTACGCGATTAAATGAAGGATTAATTCGTCTTTTAACATGATTAAGGGTTTTCCAACGGACTACCCGTCACATCCCCACACTTAACCGTTGCTTGTCCCAAGCAACTCATCAAACCGTTTCCAAAACAAGTGATCAATGTAAACCAAGCATAAACATGTAGTCCTTTTACTAACCCCTTTTTAACACCCAAAATAATGCACCCCTCGCTATGTCTCTCCTCTCGGTAACAAGTAAGCACTAGCAATATGAGCTAGACACACAAAAGCTAACGGGCGGTTGCACAACTATAGGCTTGTACCTAAATCAATCCTTCTCCTAAAACGTGTCAAACATGAATGCAAATCAAAGGGACTTTTAAGGTGGTAATGTGGCTAGGTGTACGGGTAAGAAATGGAATATATATGAAGTAGCAAAAATTTGGCCCGGTCTTTTATTACACAAAGAAGCAAACAAACAACTACCAAACTAACTACTATATACAAGATAACTCAACATCATTTTTTTTCTTTTTTTTTTCATTGCTTGTTCTATTTTTTCTTTTTTTTAATCATAGACAAACATCAATTCGTACTAAACAACTACTAACACTATAAGACCAAGTCAAACTGGGTAATTTTTAGGTAACTAGCTAAGGGTAACAAACGAAAGGATTTTAGGCACAAAATTGGGCAACTAAATGTCCAAACCCCCGCCCCTCTCACTACCATGCTCATATATATAATTTATGAGGTCCAACCCCCCAAATCCCACACTCACACACACTAAAGACGAGGCTACCTAAATGCCCTTATCCTTTCCGCATTCACGCCCAACTAAGGACTCAAACCGTATCAAGGCACAAGTTCTAATGCACCCCCACCCGTTGCCACTCTCATCAAAGACAAGCATTATTTATGTACAAGTGTGGCTTCAACTCTCACCAAGAATGAAAGGGGTATCAAGGGTTACCGGTGCATCAATTTGGGTTAATCTAGGGTGTTCAAATTCTCACATTATTTTGCTTGACTTAAAAAATATCAAAATCTTCAAAAATTTCCCCCAAAATTTCCCCCCATCCCCACACTTGGGATACATTGACCCCAATGTATGGTTTTAGGAGGATTTGATCACTAACCATCTTTCACATCACCCAAAAGCTCAACACTCAAAACACAAATTTCTTTTTGGTATTTTTATTTTATATTTTTTTATGTTTTTCTTCTTTTAAAGAAAAAAACATCACACCGCCAACTAGCACCAACCCAAACATAACATCACAAACTAACACCACCCAACCACCCGACCATAAACAAAACAAGCTAACTGACGTGATGTCGTGGTCACAATCAAATTTAATCCCAATAACAACTATATAGATAGTGGCAAGTGGGTATCGAACACCGGGAGTTTGTGGAATATGTGTTATTTGAAAGTTTATCTAATTTAACTAAATTAAACTAATTGCAAGAGAAATAAAATTCAAGAGTTTATGTGAGTGAATTGGTTTTAGACTAAATTAATTTAATTAAATTGCAAGAGAAAAGTTTGGTTTTAAGCAAATTAGAGACAAATGACCATCCTAGATCTCCGGTTTGTTTCGACATTCATATTATCATTCCACTAGAAAGAACTACATAGACATAGCTCATGTGTGATTACTTGTAGTGATAAAAGGGAACTAAGTACTCAGATTCCTAGAACGTGAGGTTATTACCCGATGATCAATCAACCCTTACCCAATCCTAATTCTACCCATGATATCTCGATTGCCAACGGCACCAAGAACATATGGTTTCAAACTAGATTAACATAAGAATTAACAAGCTACTAACAAATAATCACACACCATAACAAACAAATCATAAAGATAAGGATTGTTATTCTAGAAATTAGGAAATCAAACACGAAATGTCTCAAGCAAACCTTCAATCCAGGATGATCATAAAGTGTTTAGCCACACATGGCTCGAATCAACATCATACACAAGTTTTCAATGTTCAAAGGAATCACCAACATAAAAACTAATGATTAACTGTTGTTCTTCACACTCCAAAGTCTCCAAGATGCTCCCAAATCCGTTCACAATCAGGTAAAAACCGATTACCAATGATAAGTCTCCATAAATCCTCCTCTAATGGCTAATAAATAAGGAAGTTACATTTTTAGATCAGTCGGAGCCGTAAGCTACGGCGCCTGCCGTAGCTTACGGCAGTCAGCAAGCTCAAATTAGTCAACCAGGTGCCGTAACCTACGGTCAGGTACCGTAGCTTACGGCACTCACTCTTCCTTTACGGCAAGTACACTCTGTTTTACGGCGGCTCTTTTTGAACAAGTATGGGGGCCGTAACCTACGGCAGGTAGCCGTAGGTTACGGTGCTGAGCATGGTGATTCTTCTTGTTCCTTTATCAACACTTGATTTGTTCAACACTTTGACTCCCCAACTTCTAGCATTCATTCGTGCCTCCTAAAACCCGCATTTTGAGCACTTTAACACCTGCATAATTGATGTGTGTAAAATGCAACATATAAATCACATCAATTAAGGCATAAAACTAACCCTTTTTAAGTACTAATGTTGGAAAAAGAGTGTTTTTGTCTTCCTTTTGTATTTTCAGGATGAAATGAGCTCAAAATCACAAAAGAAGCAAAAAGACAACTAATTCTAGCATAAATACAAGAAAAGGAACAAAAGTAGACTGCCAGGACCCTCAACGGCACCTCCCAAGGCAAAGAAGAGAAAACAGAGACTGAACACGCCCCGTGTCCAGCGAACACGGGGGCGTGCCCAGGAAGCAGCAGAAAAGACAAACCAGTAGAAGCTTCCATTGCCCACCACGGGGCCGTGTCCAGCGGGCACGGGGGCGTGGTGAAAGTACAGCAGGCGCATTAATTGTAATTGCGAATTACAATTAATGAAGAGAGAGAATGTCAGACGGGCACGGGGGCGTGTCCAGCGGACACGGGGCCGTGCCCAGCCTTCTGTTCAGCCTATAAATAGGGGTGCTTGGTTTCATTCCATCTCATCCCTTGGCACACCACCTCTCTCACACTTCATCCACCACCCACCACCACCATAACACCATCATCCCCCACCATCATCCATTGTCCATCGTAGAGTGTGTGAGTCGTCTCGGGATCCAAGATTGATAGTAAGAGTTCTTGACAATCAAGGCCATGTTTGCCTAAGTCTCTTACATCACTTGGTGAAGACAAGTGTTTAGTATAATACTTTTTATTTTTAATCTTTTGCACTTTTTATTTGGTTTTGTATTAATGACTTTAATAACTAGTTACTTATGTTGAAGGTGATCTTTCCTTATCGTTTGTCCGTGGTGTCTTGGCGTTATTTTACTGTCTATATAAAATAAAAGATTTTCACCATTCATATCTCCACGGTCTATATGGAGGTATGTTGGCTACCTGGTCGGGGGTTAAGGGAACGGTTTGGTAAGGGTCTTGCCCTTGTTCAGCGTTTAGAGGTCCTGCTTGGGACCTGGGTCAAATTTAGTAGGATCTCCTTCAATGCCCATAGGTATTGGATGGCGGGGATCCAAACTCTTTGACCCCCTCATAAGTTAACTACTATTAATACTATAACCCGGCTATTTAGGACTGTATCCCTGCTGACTCAGACTACTTAGCCGAGGGTAACGTCACCGCCGAAAGCGGGGCCTACCACAATTTGCATTAATAACTTAATTCATTATCTTTCAATAATCCGACCCTTTAGGATTGTATCCTTGCTGACTCAAACTACTGGGTTGAGGGTAACGTCGCCTTCAAAAGAGGGGCCTACTACAATAACTAAGATAATCTCTTAAACAAGTGCAAAAGTGTGAAAATAATCAAAGGTTATACTAATACACGTGTCGGATCCAAGTGATTCATCTTGTCTATCTGTTTTTATTTTATTTTATTTTTCAGCATTTAGTTAGTTTTTATTTTTCTTAGTTTAAAACATTTTTCTCACTTTTTGATTTGATTAGACGTTGAGGATAAACCGGTATTAAAAGCTCTTGTGTCCTTGGACAACCTCGGTATCTTACCAACACTATACTACGTCCACGATGGGTGCACTTGCCCATATGTGTGTTTAGTGTTAGTAAATATCGTGTTTTATAAATTTAAAACTTGGCTAAAAGTGTAAAAAGGGGCTTAAATACTCATCAAAAATATAACACACTTCACGCACATCAATAATCAAACGTAGAGTGGTTACCAAGTTCGAGCAATTAACCAGGCAAAGTATGGAATTTTATTCTATTTAAAGCACTTAAGGGTTGTCCTACGGACCACCCGTCACATCCCCACACTTACCCGTTGCTTGTCCCAAGCAACCTATCCAAAGACTATTTTCAACCACAAGCGACCAATCGTGCAAACCAAGCTAAAGTGCCGTCCTTTTACTAACTTTCAATCATACCACAAAACACACCTCCCAAAAAAAAACTCTCGGTGACAAGAAAAATTAACATGTTATGCTAAATCACTCAATGCGTGTATGTGTGTGCGCGACAATAAGCTTGTATGAAAATCAAGTTTCTTCCTAACGAATATCTAACATGCTTATGAATCAAAGGGACTTACGGGTTGTAACAGGGCTAGGTGCAAAGGTAGGAAAATGGTGGAATACATATGAAAGAGCTAATTGATTTGACCCGGTTTTTATTTTCACTACTAAGCAAAACAAACATCAACTATATACACAATTTCAACAACTTTTAAACCCCCAACGCAACTACATTCTTCTTTTTGTATTTTTCTCATATTTTTTTTTTCATAACACATCAATCTCAACAATAAATACAAGAACATCACTACTACATACTAAATCTCCTAAACCGGGTCATTTCAAAAGGTAAAATTTTGTAGGAAGTAGGTTTGGGTCACAACCGAATGGTATAAGGCTCAAACATGGCTTTCTAAGGACCAAACCCCCACCCCTCACAATACCATGCTCATATATGTAACGTATGAGGTCCAACCCACCAATCCCGCACTCTCACACATCTAGACGAGGCTACCTAAAAGTCCCATGTCATCTTCAAAAGCATGCTAACTCTAGGATTTAACAAGCATTCACACACAAGTTCTATTTACACACTACACACACCGCCACTCAAACAAAGAACTAACTCTCATATGTGGTTCAATTCTCACCAAGAAAAAGCTAAAAACGGGTGTCGGTGTGTCAAATGGTACAATGTCAAGTTTTCAAATTTTTACACTTTTCGCTTGGATTTACAAAAATTTTTGAATTTCTCAAAAATTTCCCCCATCCCCACACTTGGGATACATTGTCCCAATGTATGGTTTTGAGGAAAAATCGCTTTAACCAAAAACATCAACATCTGCTTATACTCTCAAACCCCAAATTTCTTTTTGGATTTTTTTTATTTTATTATTAAAGACACCACCAACTCTCACAACCCAACAACATATCAACATCAAACACCACCCTACCTCCCAACCATAACATAAACATACATACAAAAATGTACAAAGGAGCAAAATACAACCTGGCTAGTAGTACTTCGGCTGTGGAGGCCCGAAGATAGATGTCATCATATCGGTCCATTCACCAAAACCAAATGCTCCACCGCTATTGCTGCTTCCTTGATCACCACTTGGATTCGCCTGTTGGTAACTCATAGCATGTGGATCCACCCACTGAAAGTGATGCAATGGTGGGGTGGGGTATGACACACTACCATCATTTGGTGGCAATGTGGTGTAGTCCACAACGGGCGGATCTCCTACAACTGGCTGACCCGCATGCCATTGGTCATGCATGCGTCTCTGGCGATCATCCAAATAGCGGTTTATTTCCTCTTCATGGGCATATCTATGAGCACGGTTCCATTGCTCATTTCTATCATAGCTTCTCTTGATAGCCCTTTCCACACTAGCACCCATGAAAGTTTGTTGATCAAATAGCACTTGGTTTGGTTCACTCCAATCACCGAAAGTGGGTGGCCGCCTTTGTTCAATGATTTGGCCCATATCCCCTGAATGGGCCCAGTATGGATCATAAGCCTGTCGTGCATAATCAAATGCACTCCCCACGTAACCCGATTGTACACCAGCTCCCTGAACTCCCGCCTGACCGGCACCCTCTACCTGAGCATCCACCATGAATGTGTCTTCACGGTAGTCATCATCTCCACTCACCTCATCATCTGTTGTTTCGGGCTCCTCGGCCTCACCCGGTCGTAACGGTCTTGCATCCACTTTCAATGCTCTCCACCTTCTCCCATCTGTTTTCAACTTGTGAAACCTCTCCGATTCTGTGTAAATCCATCCTGACCCAAGATTCTTAAGGTCGAATGGTCTAAACCTCTTGTAAGAACCTTTTTCATCTCCTTTAATTGCTCCATATTTCTTAAGCAACGCCGTAATCAACCGGCAATGAGGTATAATCTTTCTTTCCCCACTATTCTTGCTTAACCAGATGTTATTCAATACTAGGAATCGGTATGGGACCTTGGGAGAACCAAGCATCAGCATATATAAGATCGGTACCTCTTGGTGCCGCACTTCCATCTTGTCACCCCGCCTCGGAACAACATTATACATGCACAATGTCAACAACAATTTTGCTTCCATTCGTAAATTGCGTCGATATAACTTCCCATGTGTTGTACCCGGAAGGAAGAGGTAATCAAGCATATTTTGCCATTGCGGATGCTTATTGGGCTCGTGGTAGAGATCTTTGAGGCTCGGGTAGATGTATTCATTGGCCGGCCCATCATCAAACTTTGCTATCCGACGCAAAGAGTCATAAGACATTTCTACTTTCACCCCATTACACCATCCAACAAGCCTCATCTTGCTTGGGGCCTTGAATGGGGGACATTCGAGTGATGCCACCCACTCTTGAATCTGCTTGTCATACATCTTCTTTACCTCACCATCATAACACTTCATAGCAGCCCCCCAACCCAATGCGTTAAACTTGGTCGTGATCCCGAATGGCCCGAAATCAACCTCCCGAATCTCCTTTTCACAAATAAAAGCTTCACCTCTTTGTTTCAAATTGTTCATTTGTTCATGAAATAGATCTTCTCCCCATTCCGCGGGTTGGTCTAACAATGAACCGGATGTCCAATCCGGCTTCGGACCCCTTGGAGGTGCATCCTCCTCCGAGTCCGGGTCACCAACCCGGGTCAATCTCCTCCTCTTTTGTTGCGCATCATCCCCTTGAGGTGCATTCGAAGAACTTGCAATTCCTTTCCCCTTTTTCGTCACCATGCCTACACACATTCAAAAATCACACAAACAAATCAAGTTAGTATTTCTACCCAATCTTCCCCACACTTGCTTTATGTTATGGGTGCTAATGTACAAAAACCAAAAATTCATTCTTTCAAACAAAATTCGGCATGATGTCCTTATAAATCAGAATTTTTCTCAAAATTTTCACTAGACATCAAACACATTAGTACCCATATCATTCAATGGTTCACAAAATCCTATCATCTATCATATACTAGCAAGTGTGTAAGCAAAAACAAAGATGAAAACTTACAAACCTCAATGTACATCAAAGAATGACAAGAAATTGCATACCTTGGTGTTGTAGAAGATGAGAATCACAAAAACTTGAAGTTCACACAAAAACCCACAAAAAGCCCCAAATTTTCGACACCCCCTAGGCTCAAATCCGACCCCAAAACAAAGGAATCTTCAAGATTCAAGAGTAAATCTAAATTCCTTGTGAAATTTCACCCAAAATGGACCCAAGAATCACTGAAATCGGACTTGATTTGAGAGAGTTATGAAGATATGAAGGTTAGGGAGTAATGGAGGTTTAGGGTTCTTTGGAGAAGAAGAAGAAAAGGAATTGGAAGATGTGGTTAGGGTTAATGGATGAAAAGGAGTGGATGGGGGAAATTTGGGTTTTGTTTTTATTAAAATGTTTATTATTATTATTATTTTCGGTTTTTTTTTATGTAAAACGCCGACAAAAGAAGGGACATTTTCAGTGCGAGTCGTAACCTACGGCTCCCAGCCGTAGGCTACGGCTGGATCTGGGCAAAAATGGGTAACCGTAAGACAAAAGCCAGGGACCGTAAAGCTTCTTTTTGTTACATGGAGCCGTAACCTACGCCTCCCAGCCGTAGGTTACGGCTAGAGCTGGGCAATTTCACAAATTTTTTTTTAACTTTTATAATTTTTAATTTTTATGTGTTTTTATAATTTATGAAAACATGAAAATTATTATCCTACCCCCCGTTAAAAACCCGTGTTGTCCTCAACACTATGTTCAGGAAATCCGTAAAAATTTCCCCACACTTGTTTCGAACACCGGTTTAAACGGACTTATTCAAAGCGAAATAAACTAAACTAAATATTTACAAACACCAAACCTGGGCCTCTTTCACGTTTCTTCGTCATCCACCGGGTGTAAAATGTACCCCACTTTGCCGAGCTCAAGATTGTTGATATCATTACCTTCCAAGTATGGTTTGAGTCGATGCCCATTCACCGTTTGTTGCTTATTTGTTTGTTCATCTTGAATATCAACATCACCGAACCTTCCCACTCATCGGACAACGTAAGGGCCCATCCACTTGCTTTTGAGTTTCCCCGCGAACATCTTCAATCTTGAATTATACAACCACACTTTTTGACCCACTTCAAAGTTCTTTTTCCTTATCTTCGCGTCATGAACTTTTTTCAGTTTGTCTTTATATGCGGATGCACACTCATAAGCTTGATCCTTTATTTCCTCAATTTCATTCAATTGAAGCTTTCTCGCCTGACCCGCTTCATCATAGTTTGCGTTCACCGTTTTAATTGCCCAATATGCCCGATGTGCCAACTCCATAGGCAAATGACATCCTTTCCCGTAAACCATTAGATAAGGAGTGGTATCAAGTGGAGTTTTGTAGGCCGTTCGGTAAGCCCACAACGCATCATCAAGCTTGCTTGACCAATCTTTCCAATCCGTTCTTACCGTCTTCATTAATATTTCTTTAATTTGTCGGTTAGATACTTCCACTTGACCACTCGTTTGTGGGTGATATGGTGTAGCAACACGGTGGTTCACATTATATCTTTTTAGTAATTTTCCAAAATTGAAGTTTTTAAAATGTGAACCACCATCACTTATTATCACCCTAGGCACACCAAAACGAGCAAAAATATTGGATTGCACAAACTTACATACAACGGAATGATCGTTGGTCCTTGTGGCGATAGCTTCAATCCATTTCGACACGTAATCAACCGCAACTAATATGTACAAAAACCCATTTGAGTTTGGGAAAGGACCCATGAAGTCTATTCCCCAAACATCAAATACCTCCACTACCAAGATCGGTTGTAACGACATTTCATCCCGTTTCGAAATGCTTCCCACTCTTTGACAATTGATGCAATTCCGGGCATACTCGCAAGAATCCTTGAAAATCGTGGGCCAATAAAACCCACTAGATAACACCCGATAACCCGTCTTGTTCCCACTAAAATGCCCTCCACATGCCGGTGAATGAGCATGGGTCAAAATCTCTAAGACTTCAGTTTCGGGAACACATCTTCGTATCACTTGATCGGGCCCGATTTTGAACAAGTCCGGTTCATCCCATATATATTGCTTCACTTGACTAAGAAATTGTTGTCGTCTCTTCTTAATCCAATGATTTGGAATTGCACCCTTGGCCAAATAGTTCACGTAATGGGCATACCAAGGTGCAACAAAAGTAGAGACGGCCAACAAATGTTCATCGGGGAACCGTTCATTGATTTCACTTGGGTCATCAACACCTTCCAAAGGAATTCGGGACAAATGATCCGCAACAACATTTTCACATCCCTTTTTGTACCGAATTTCAAGATCAGATTCTTGTAACAAAAGCACCCAACGAATCAACCGGGGCTTCGCATCCTTCTTTTCCATCAAATATCGGACCGCACTATGATCCGAATACACTATCACCTTGCTCCCCCAAATGTAAGATCTAAACTTGTCCAAAGCATACACCACCGCTAATAATTCTTTCTCGGTTGTGGTGTAGTTGAGTTGCGCCTCGGATAAAGTTTTGCTTGCATAGTATATCACCACCGGTTTCTTATCGACCCTTTGACCCAAAACCGCTCCAATGGTCGTGTCGCTAGCATCGCACATAATCTCGAACGGCTTTGACCAATCCGGTGGTTGCAAGATAGGAGCCTTCACCAACTGTTCCTTCAAAACATGAAACGCTTGCAAACATTCGTCAGTAAAATCAAATGGAACATCTTTCAATAACAAGTTACATAAAGGTTTTGTAATTACACTAAAGCCTTTAATAAACCTTCGATAAAACCCCGCATGTCCCAAAAATGATCTTACCCCCTTAACATTCTTTGGTGGGGGTAGAGATGAAATTACCCGAATCTTTGCCTTGTCTACCTCCATTCCCTGGTCCGATATCACATGTCCCAACACAATACCCTCTTGAACCATAAAATGGCTCTTTTCCCAACTTAGTACCAAGTTTGTCTCAACACATCTTTTTAAAACTTTTTCTAATTCATTAAGACAAGATTCAAAACTTGGACCAAAAATGGAAAAATCATCCATAAACACTTCAAGAGATTCCCCGACCATGTCCGAAAATATACTCATCATAATCTTTGGAATGTGGCCGGGGCGTTACATAATCCAAATGGCATTCGCCGAAAAGCAAATGTACCATATGGACATGTAAACGTAGTTTTGTGTTGGTCGTCCGGGTGAATAGCAATTTGGTTGTATCCCGAGTACCCATCCAAAAAACAATAATATTTTTGACCGGAAAGTTTTTCAATTATTTGGTCAATGAAGGGTAACGGGAAATGGTCTTTAGAGGTAGCAGCATTTAGTTTTCTATAATCAATACACACTCGCCACCCGGTTACCGGGCGGGTGGCGATTTGCTCACCTTGCTCATCTTTCACTACCTGGATGCCGGATTTTTTAGGCACTACCTGAGTCGGACTTACCCATGCACTATCCGAAATGGGATAAATGATCCCCCATCCAACCACTTGATAACTTCTTTCTTTACCACCTCTCTCAAGTTTGGGTTCAACCTCCTTTGTGTTTCACGGGTCGGCTTTGCATCCTCACTTGTAATGATTTTATGCATCACAATGGATGGACTAATACCTTTTAAATCGGCTATCGTCCACCCAATTGCTGCCTTGTGAACCTTCAACACCCGTATCAACTCTTCCTCTTGAGCTACCTCCAAGTTGGAAGCAATGATCACCGGTAGAGTGTCATTCTCCCCTAAAAATGCATACTTAAGATGTTTTGGTAGCTCCTTCAATTCCACACCTGGTGGACTTTCCAAGGAAGGCTTTGTACCCGAATCGATTTCTACCGGTAAGGAGTCCGTTTGATGGGTCCATGGCGGTCTTCCTTCTTTCACCGCAAAAGCCTCTTGCTCTTTCTCTTCCATCTCCAACTCACATGCATGCACCTGCAAAGACACATCACAAACACAAGAACCCAAAATTTCTTCTTCGAACTCCTTCGGGTCATAACCATCTATGAAATCTGCTAAGAAACACTCATCACCATACACATTAGTACCGTTAGTAAAAACATTTAATCTCATCTTTCTATTACCGAATGTCATGTCAACCGTACCATATCGACAATCAATAATAGCATGCGCGGTGTTCAAAAATGGCCGACCCAAAATAACATTTTGTTGTTGAATTGGGTCCGCGGATGAGTAATCTAGCACAAGGAAATTAACGGGATAATAAAATTCATCAACTTTAACTATCACATCCCGTACGATACCCCGGGGAAGTTTATGAGACAAGTCGTCTAATACAACCGTTGTCTCAACTCGCTTCAATGGACCAAAATCGTATTGGTCGTATAACCCCCCCCCCCGGTAGGATACTTACTCCGGCTCCAAGATCCAATAACGCCCTTGTGGTTTGAAAATTTCCAACTTGGATGTTTATTAAGGGCGTTCCCGGATCTTGTAACTTAGGAGGAAGGTCTCCTTTCAATACCGCACTTACCCGCTCCGTTAAGTCTACCAATTTAGGCACTTTTTGTTGCCTCTTTTGAGTACACAATTCTTTTAGAAACTTAGCGTAAGCGGGTACCTGTTTGATAGCTTCAAGTAAAGGAAGATTAATTTTAACTTGTTTAAAAACCTCCCACATTTCCTCTTTTTGAGGACCCCGTTTTGAAATAAATTTTTTTCTACCCGGATCTAATAAAGCCGAGGGAAATGGTACTTCACTAGATCCCTCACCCTCATTTACTTTTTATTTTTCTTTATTAACTTCGGGTTTTTCAAAATTGGGTTTTTTAGAAGAAACAATAGGTGGTTCATTTTCTTCCTCACTTTCTTGACCCGTTATATCCTCAACCACCCCATTAACCAAATCCGGTGAGGATTGGTTTTGTACTCTTTCCCACTTCTCAAAACACTTACATGGTGAATGTTAACATTATTACCTCTTGAAGTACCATGAGACGGGTTTACCTTAGTGTCGCTTGGTAATTGACCTTTGTTTTTCTTCAATTCGGACACTTCGGTTGCAAGTTGACCCATTTGGGTGGTCAAGGTTTGAATCGCTTTGCCTCGGGCCTCATCCTTTTGTATGCGAGCGTCATCCATTTGATTCCTCTTTTGCATTTCCGCTTGCATGCTCTTCAACATTTCCATCATTTCGTTTCCACCCGAGGACCCCCCTTGTTCTTGTCCCGATCGATATTGCCTTTGGTATCCTTGGTTGTTCCCCCTTGATATCCACTTTGGTTATTATAAGGTTGGCGCGAACCATAGTTTCCTTGGCTACCTTGAAAATTCGGGTTTGATTGATTCGAAGGGTTCCCATAACGAAAATTCGGGTGGTTTCTCAACCCGGGGTGGTAAGTGTTAGAATTCATGTTGAAATTTCTACCACCCCCTCCTTGACCTTGAACGGCATGAACGTCTTCATATTTCCCTTCCACCATTCCTTGGCAATTTTCAGCCGCATGACCTATTTCATTACACAATGCACAAACATCATAAATTTGGCTAGAATTTTGAACATTACCGTCATCTATTGCGTGCACTTGAGGTCGGGCAATGGCCGGTCGTGCTCTCCTTGATGCTTGAGCTTTTCTCTTTGATGTAGTTGCCATGCTCTCCAAAAACTCCCAATCATCGTTCTCGTAATTTGTACCAAAAGTCCCACCGGTGATGGACATTAAATCACGAGCATCTTCGGCACTCGACCCCTCATGAAAGGCATTCATTAATTCCCACAATTCGAATCCATGGTGAGGGCAATTTTTGATCATCATATTGAAACGCTCAAATGCCTCATGAAACATCTCACCATGTTGTTGTTGGAAGCTTCTCAACCCCTTTCTTGCATCGTTGGTCTTTTGGGCGGTGTAAAACTCATCCAAGAAAGTTTGTTGCATTTCCCCCCATGTATATATGGATGCTGAAGGTAATGTGTAGAACCATTTTTTCGCCTTATCTTCCAAAGAAAATTGGAATAATACCAATTTAATATCGTCGGCTGAGAACCCTTGACTCCCAAGAGTGTTACAAATCGAGTCATAAGCCTCCAAATGAAAGTAAGGCTCCTCCGTTGCTAACCCCTTATATTTTGGCAAACTTTGCAAAGAATTGGTCCTCACTTCAAATGTCCTCCCTTGATCATTGTGAGGAATGACTACCGGTGAAGGGTTATGAGTGATTACCGGCCTAAAATGCGCTTCGATGCCTCTCACATTTTCTCTAAGGTGCCTCCTTGGTACACCGAACCTACCTCTTGGAGGAATAGGACCCATTGGCCTTGGTACTTGCCCTTGTGGTGCAATTAGTTGTTGAAACTGTTATTGTGGCATCGGTGGGCGTTGAGGTGGTCTTTGGAATTGTGGTTGCACGTTTTGCGGCCGGACTTGTTGCAATGGTATAGGGCGTTGCATTTGTGGCCCTTGTGGTCTTGGCCGAATGTTTTGTGGTATGAGTTGTTGTTGTTGTGGCATTCCACCGACACTTGCCATTCCTTGAGATTGACTTTGCACATAACCGAATTCTCCTTGATCACCATAACCCCCATAAGCATACCCATCTTCATCATAACCCTCGAACTCCTCAAATCCTTCATCATACCCATCTCCTTGAATTCCCGACGATTGCCCAAATGGAAGAGTCGAGTATTGGAAACCCGACTGGTTTGATGGTCGAAACGGTGTAGCATGGACAATGGACGAAATTGGTGCTATGGTATGGCTTGAATATGACGGACCCGCACCCGGGAAGAAATGGGATAATGGTGGTATAGTAGTGGAAGGGTTAAATGTAATGGTTGGTTCTTCTTGGGTAGTAATGGGCTGTGTGGTGTTGGTTGATGTGACATTTTGAAGTATGGTGGGTTCGGTAGTATTTGGTGGAATGGTGGTATTTGGTGAAGGTTGAGTGGATGTTGGTATAAATGATGAGGTGGATTCACCCATAGTGGGTGGTGGTGGTGGTGGATCCATGTATCGAAGTGGTGTAATCGGTGTGATTGGTGTTGTTGGTGAACCGTTGATTGTGTTTTCCCTTAACAAAATTCTGTTTGCTCGCAAAGTTCGCTCGAATTCCGGATCAAACACTAGTGGTGAAAGCTTGTGAGAGCTTCTAGTACGCATGCACCTGTAAATACCTGCACACTAAACACACCTCGCGTAAACCAGAAAAATAACAAACTCAAAACAAGAACAAAAATAACACACATTGCGCACTACGCCCCGGCAACGGCGCCAAAATTTGACGTGATGTCGTGGTCACAATCAAATTTAATCCCAATAACAACTATATAGATAGTGGCAAGTGGGTATCGAACCCAGGGAGTTTGTGGAATATGTGTTATTTGAAAGTTTATCTAATTTAACTAAATTAAACTAATTGCAAGAGAAATAAAATTCAAGAGTTTATGTGAGTGAATTGGTTTTAGACTAAATTAAACTAATTAAATTGCAAGAGAAAAGTTTGGTTGTAACCAAATTAGAGACAAATGACCATCCTAGATCTCCGGTTTGTTTCGACATTCATATTATCATTCCACTAGAAAGAACTACATAGACATAGCTCATGTGTGATTACTTGCAGTGATGAAAGGGAACTAAGTACTCAGATTCCTAGAACGTGAGGTTGTTACCCGATGATCAATCAACCCTTACCCAATCCTAATTCTACCCATGATATCTCGATTGCCAACGGCACCAAGAACGTATGGTTTCAAACTGGATTAACATAAACAAGCTACTAACAAATAATCACACACCATAACAAACAAATCATAAAGATAAGGATTGTTATTCTAGAAATTAGGAAATCAAACACGAAATGTCTCAAGCAAACCTTCAATCCAGGATGATCATAAAGTGTTTAGCCACACATGGCTCAAATCAACATCATACACAAGTTTTCAATGTTCAAAGGAATCACCAACATAAAAACTAATGATTAACTGTTGTTCTTCACACTCCAAAGTCTCCAAGATGCTCCCAAATCCATTCACAATCAGGTAAAAACCGATTACCAATGATAAGTCTCCATAAATCCTCCTCTAATGGCTAATAAATGAGGAAGTTACATTTTTAGATCAGTCGGAGCCGTAAGCTACGGCGCCTGCCGTAGCTTACAGCAGTCAGCAAGCTCAAATTAGTCAACCAGGTGCCGTAACCTACAGTCAGATACCGTAGCTTACGGCACTCCCTATTCCTTTACGGCAAGTACACTCTGTTTTACGGCGGCTCTTTTTGAACAAGTATGGGGGCCGTAACCTACGGCAGGTAGCCGTAGGTTACGGTGCTGAGCATGGTGATTCTTCTTGTTCCTTTATCAACACTTGATTTCTTCAACACTTTGACTCCCCAACTTCTAGCATTCATTCGTGCCTCCTAAAACCCGCATTTTGAGCACTTTAACACCTGCATAATCAAACGTAGAGTGGTTACCAAGTTCGAGCAATTAACCGGGCAAAGTATGGAATTTTATTCTATTTAAAGCACTTAAGGGTTGTCCTACGGACCATCCGTCACTAACAAATATTCACAAAATATACAAGGAAGAAACACGACCTGACTAGTAATAGCGTGGCTGTGGAGGCCCAAAAATGGAAGACATCATGTCGTTCCATTCTCCAAATGCAAATGAACCACTACTACTCCCACCTTGTTGCGGAGCTCCTTCTTGTTGGCGCGGGTCGATCCATTGTGAATGATGAAGATGCGGGGCCGGATACGACACACTACCATTGTAAGGTGGTAAAGACGCATAATCCACATGTTGTGGATCCACAACTACCGGCCGCCCGGCGTGCCAATCTGCATGCAATCTTCTTGCTTGATCATCATGGTATCGGTTGTTCATTTCTAATTCATGGGAATACGCATGTGTGCGATTCCACGCCTCATACAAGGAAGGAACACGACCTGACTAGTAATAGCGTGGCTGTGGAGGCCCAAAAATGGAAGACATCATGTCGTTCCGTTCTCCAAATGCAAATGAACCGCTACTACTCCCACCTTGTTGCGGAGCTCCTTCTTGTTGGCGCGGGTCGATCCATTGTGAATGATGAAGTTGCGGGGTCGGATACGACACACTACCATCGTAAGGTGGTAAAGACGCATAATCCACATGTTGTGGATCCACAACTACCGGCCGCCCGGCGTGCCAATCTGCATGCAATCTTCTTGCTTGATCATCATGGTATCGGTTGTTCATTTCTAATTCATGGGAATACGCATGTGTGTGATTCCACGCCTCTTGACGATCAAAGTTGTGCTTCAAAGACCGCTCCATGCTTGCACTCATCATTGTTCGTTGATCAAATAACGTGCGCTCTGACCCCGACCATGATTCAAAAATAGGTGCCGGAGGACGTTGGTTCTCGATAACCTCTTGCATAGTGCCCTCATTAGCCCACCCGGGCTCATAAGAACGCTCCGTGTAATCGTAGAAAACACCACCATAACCTCCACCCAGGCCCCCTTGGCCTACATTCACATTCTCACCACCATGCGGCACGTCCACATAATCATCGTCACCACTCGGGACTTCCGCATCACTTTCAGGTTCGTCCTCTTCACCCGGTAGAAGATCTCTTGCACCCACCTTTAATGCTCTCCATCTTTGCCCCTCCGACTTGAGCTTATGGTACCGTTCCGATTATGTGTAAGTCCAACCAATCCCCAACTTGTCTAAAGTAAAAGGCTGATGCCTTTTTGTTGCCCCTCTATCCTCTGACGTGATTGCCTTTTGCTGCTTCATCAATCTCGTGATAATTCGGCAATACGGGATAATATCTCTTCCCAACTTGTTTCGGCAAATCCAGAGGTGGTTCATGATCAGATATCGGATTGGAAAACGCGGAGACCCGGTGAGTAACAAATAGAGGACGGGTACTTCCGAGTACCTCACTTCCTCCTTGTCCCCCCTCGCGGTATGACATTTAAGAGACAAATCGCCAACAACAACTTTGCTTCGATTTTCAAATTCTTCCGATACAAGACTCCATGATAAGTACCGGGCAAAAACAACGTTACTAACATATCACTCCAACGAGGGTGCTTCTCCGACTTTATCAAAAGGTTATCAAGGTCAGGAATCATGTAGTCATGAGCATGTAAACTGTCATACTTCCCCAATTTCTTTAGCGTGTCAAAAGACATCTCCACCGGAATCCCATGCACTTCACCCGTTAACTTCATTTGTGACGGCTTATCATATTTATTACACTTAAGGGTTGCTATCCATTCTTGAATTTCGGTTATGAACAAGTTGTTTTTATCCTTATCATAACAACTAAGTGCCGACTCCCATCCTAGAGCGCGTAATTTGGCAAACACACCAAACGGGCCAAATTCAACTTCTCTCACCTCCCTTTCACAGATGAATGCAGCTACCTTATTTTTCAATCGGTTCATACTGTCGTGAAAGAGTGTTGGTTGCCAATGCTCCGGTTGGTCATCCAATGGACCCGACTCCCATCTTGACTTTTCAGCCGGATCCAACTCCATTTCTTCCTCGCTTTCACTTTCGCTCTCGCTAACCCTACCCAAGTACTGCCTCTTCTTTGGTTGCACCTTAGGTTGTTTGCCCTTTCCTTTCGACGAAGAAGATGAACTAGCTCCCGCTCTCTCCTTTGTCTTTACCATTTTCCTGCGCACATTACAACAACCAACATAACCAAATGTCAAAAATTAGTCCTTTCTCCCCAACAAACATCCCCACACTTGCTTGTTACTATGGTTGTAGATGTTAGTGAACCAAAAATTTATCAAAAATTTTTCAAAAATCGGGCATGGTGTCTCTACAATGTAGATATTCCCAAAAGTTCACTACTTTGCATCAAACTTATATCTACAACCATAACAATGTTCAAATAACCATATTCATAACAACATCTAAGCACAAGCAAGTGGGTATGAACAAGTAACAAAAATAACCTTCTTTCTCACAATGCATCAACAAAACATAGTAAATAAACTTCATACCTTTGTTTGAAGATGCAAGAAACACACGTAAAGCAAGAACTTCAAAAACCCCCAAAATTTTCGGACCTAGGGTTTATGATTCAAACCCAAAAACTTCGTTTTTTCGCAAATCTCTTAGCAAAATCAAAGAGTACGTGGAAAATTAGTCAAGTTAGACCTAAATTTCACTTGATTTGACTGAGAATTGAAGAAGATATGAGGGATTGAAGGTTGAAGAAGGCTATGGATCTTGTGGGGTTTAGGTGAAAGTGATGGATAATGTTTGTGGTGAGGGAAGAATGAAAGAAAAGGAGTGGTTGGGGTTAAGTCACGTGAATGATTATTGTTATTTTTTTTATATGTAACGCAGAAACCGAACCGCCCCATTGTCTCGCCAGGTCCACCGTAAATTACGGTGTGGACCGTAAACAACGGTGGATGCTTGCAAACTTTTTCTACCGTAACTCAGTAGCGAAATACCGTAAAGCCCAAATTGTTTTCATGACCATCGTAAATTACGGTGCCACCGTAAATTACGGTGGCATCTGGGCAACTTTGGTTCGCTGAAAAGTGTGATTTTAAGTGTTAATTTTTATATTTTTTCAGTTTTTTCGATTTTTTTGTGTTTTTAAATTTTTTCAAAAACATGTAAAAATCACCCTACCTCCTCGAAAGTCCCGTGTTGTCCTCAACACAATGTTAGAGTAATTCGTGACCCAAATATCCCCACACTTGTTTCAAACACGGATTTCAAGGAAATACGGTAATTGTGCAAACTATACAAAACAAAACAAAACGAAATGCTACTATTTACACTACCAAACCTGGGCCTTTCATGGTTGTTCCTCATCAACCGGGCGTAGAATGTAGCCCACTTTGTCAAGCTCCAAGTTGTTTATGTCGTTCCCCTCCAAGTACGGCTTCAACCGATGACCGTTCACCTTTTGTTGTTTTAATGATTGCTCATCTTGGATATCTACATCACCAAACCTCCCAACTCGCCGAACGACATACGGGCCCATCCATTTACTTTTGAGCTTGCCCGCAAACATCTTGAGTCTTGAGTTGTACAACCAAACTTTTTGACCCACTTCAAACATTTTCTTCCTTAATTTTGCATCATGTACCTTCTTGAGTTTGTCTTTATACGCCGATGCACATTCATACACCTCGTCTCTAAGCTCTTCGATTTCACACAATTGCAACTTCCTCATCTTTCCCGCTTCATTGTAATCCGCATTGACCGTAGTAATCGCCCAATATGCCCGATGCGCTAACTCCATTGGCAAATGACAACCCTTTCCATAAACCATCTGATAAGGTGTTGTGCCAATAGGAGTCTTTTAGGCCGTACGTTATGCCCACAACGCATCATCCAACTTACTCGACCAATCCTTCCTATCCGTTCTTACCGTCTTCATGAGAATTTCCTTGATTTGATGGTTGGATACTTCGACTTGTGCACTCGTTTGCGGATGGTAAGGTGTGGCAATCCGATGATTTACACTATATCGCTTCAACAATTTCCCGAAATTAAAGTTCTTGAAGTGCGAACCACCATCACTTATGATAACCCTCGGAATGCCGAAACGGGCAAAGATATTGGATTGAACAAACTTAAAAACAACCGAATGGTCGTTTGTTCTTGTTGCAATAGCTTCAATCCACTTAGAGACATAATCTACCGCCACCAGAATATATAGAAAACCGTTCGAATTCGGGAAGGGACCCATAAAGTCAATACCCCATACATCAAATATTTCGACAACCAAGATTGGTTGTAATGGCATCTCATCCCTCTTCGACAAGCTTCCCATCTTTTGACAATTGATGCAATTTCTTGCGAACTTACACGCGTCCTTGAAAATAGTGGGCCAATAAAACCCACATGAAAGAACCCGGTAACCCGTTTTGTGCCCGCTAAAGTGACCTCCACATGCGGATGAATGAGCATGGGTCAAAATTTCCAACACTTCTGTCTCGGGCACACACCTCCGAATAACTTGATCCGGCCCGATCTTGAAAAGATCCGGTTCATCCCAAATGTATTGCTTCACTTGGACCATAAATTGTTGTCTTCGTTTCTTGGTCCAATGACTTGGAATGGCACCCGTGGCTACGTAATTTACGTAATGAGCATACCACGGTGCAACAAAGGTGGAAACGGCTAAAAGTTGCTCGTCGGGAAAACTTTCATTTATTTCACTAACATCGTCAAGCCTTTCAACCGAAATCCGAGACAAATGATCCGCCACTACATTCTCACTTCCCTTTTTATCTCGGATCTCTAAGTCGAACTCTTGTAGCAATAATACCCATCGAATCAAACGAGGCTTCGCGTCCTTTTTCTCCATCAAGTACCGAACCGCACTATGATCCGAATAAACTACAACTTTACTCCCCCAAATATACGAGCGAAACTTATCCAAATCATACACCACCGCTAATAATTCCTTCTCGGTTGTGGTGTAATTCAGTTGCGCTTCGGATAAAGTTTTATTCGCATAATAAATCACCACCGGTTTCTTATCAACCCGTTGACCCAAAACTGCACCAATAGTAGTGTCAATTGCGTCACACATAATCTCGAATGGCTTTGACCAATCCGGCGGTTGCAAGATGGGAGCTTTGACCAAGTGTTCCTTCAAAACAGTAAAAGCTTGCATACACTCATTAGTAAACTCATAGGGAACATCTTTTAATAACAAGTTGCATAAATGTTTGGTGATAACACTAAAACCTTTTATGAAACGTCTATAAAACCCCGCGTGTCCCAAAAATGATCTTACACCCTTAACATTTTTCGGAGGTGGCAAAGATGATATTACCCGTATTTTTGCCTTGTCCACCTCCATGCCCCTTTCCGATATTACATGACCAAGCACAATGCCCTCTTGCACCATGAAGTGACTTTTTTCCCAACTTAACACTAAATTTTTCTCAACACACCTTTTTAAAACTTTTTTGTAATTCGTTGAGACATGATTCAAAACTAGTGCCAAAGATTGAAAAGTCATCCATGAACACCTCAAGCGACTCTCCAACCATGTCCGAGAAGATACTCATCATACATCGTTGGAAAGTTGTCGATGCATTGCATAAGCCAAATGGCATTCGCCAAAAAGCGAAAGTGCCATATGGACAAGTGAAGGTGGTCTTGTGTCGGTCATCCGGGTGTATTGCTATTTGATTGTAACCCGAATACCCGTCCAAAAAGCAATAAAATTTTTGACCCGATAATTTTTCAATAATTTGGTCAATGAAAGGAAGCGGAAAGTGGTCCTTAGAAGTGGCGGCATTCAACTTCCGGTAGTCAATACATACACGCCACCCAGTGACCGGTCGGGTGGCAATTTGTTCACCGTTCTCATCTTTGACTACTTGAATACCGGCCTTCTTAGGCACAACTTGGGTGGGACTCACCCAAGCGCTATCCAAAATCGGATAGATGATTCCCGCATCCAACCATTTTATTACCTCTTTTTTTACTACCTCCCATAGGTTCGGATTCAATCGCCTTTAAGCTTCTCGTGTCGGTTTTGCATCATCGGTGGTAATAATCTTGTGCATGACGATTGATGGACTAATACCTTTGAGATCGGCAATCGTCCATCCAATAGCTCCCTTGTTTTCTTTCAAAACCTCCAACAATGCTTGCTCTTGCACCAACTCTAAGTTAGAGGCAATAATGACTGGTAGAGTGCCATTATCCCCTAAGAAAGCATACTTCAAATGGCTCGGCAGGTCTTTAAGTTCCAACTTTGGCGGGTCCTCTAGTGATGGTTTAGTACCCGAATCTATTTCCGCCGATAAGCCTTCGAATTGATGAGTACATGGTGGTCGACCTTCCCTCAAAGCCATGGCATCCTGTTTTTCCTCTTCGACCCGTAATGCATAAGCATGTACTGTCACACAACCATCACCAAACACCACCATACCTAATACCACTACCGAAGTCACACCAACCAATGTCACGCAACCAATCGCTACCCAAGTTGAACCCACTATTACCTTTAGCCCTTCTACCACAATCCCACCACTTTCCCATTTCATTCCCCCAACTACGGGTCAATCATCCTCTAATTTCACAATCGCACCAAATTCAACTATTGTGCATGCTATGCCATCTTTTAGACCACAAAACCAATCGGGGTTTCAATATTCAACTCTTCCCTTTGGGCAATCTTCGGGAATTCAAGGGGATGGTTATGATGATGGGTACGAAGAGGAATTTAGGGGATACAAAGAAGAAGGCTTTTACTATGGGGGTGATGGAGGATATTTGGGGTCACAAGGCGAAGCGGGTCAACAAAGTCAACCAATTCAACAATTTCAAAATATGGGTAGACTACCGGTTGGAGTGCAACACATTAGACCGCAAGGGCCACAATTGCAACGCCCTACACCGCTACAACAAGTGCGGCCTCAAAACATGCAACCTCAATTTCAAGGGCCGATTCCACAACAACAACCAATGCATCAACATCAATATCAACCACAGTTTGCTCCTCAAGGGCCTATGCAAGGGCAAATGGGTCAACCAAGAGCACCATTGGGTGCACCCCAAAGACATCAACGGGAAGTAGTACGGGGAATTGAAGCTCACTTCCGGCCCATTATTACTAACAATCTTTCGTGTGAAAATTGAGGTCGTTTGACCCGTTGTGGGTGGTACTTGGGATTCTTGCATGATGTTTCTTGGTGTAATGGGTGAAGTAGGTGAACCAACAATTCTGTTTTCTCGTAATAGAACTCTGTTTTGCCTCAATGTCCTTTCAATTTCCGGATCGAACGATAGTGGTGACGACTTGTGAGAGCCTCTAGTATGCATACACCTGAAAGTACCTGCACAATAAACACAACCAGCATAAACCCGAAAATAACAAACAAAACTACTAAATTAACACACGTTGCGCACTACTCCCCGGCAACGGCACCAAAATTTGACGTGCTTGTCGTGGTACACGCAAATTTAATCCAAATACCAACTATAGATAGTGGTAAATGGGTATCGAACTCATGGAGTATATGGAAAATGTGTTGATGTTATAGCTTTGCACTTTAACTAAAATTAACCTAAATTGCAAAAAGTAAATATCAATAATTTGGATTGTTTGGTTTTCAAACTAAAATTAACTAAATAACTCAAATCAAAGGTTGGTTGTAAAGCAGATTAGGATAAAGCGACCATCCTAAATTTCCGGTTTGCTTTTGACAATTGTGTTTAAATTTACAAGAAAGAATCACATAGACATGATTCATGTATGATTGTTTGTTCGTGATAAAAGGAAACTAACTACTCGGATTATGAAAACGCGAGGTTGTTACCCAATAACCAATTGACTAATATCCAACCCTAATCCCTCCTGTGATATCTCGATTGTCAGCGACACCAAGAACGTACGGTTTAGAATATGATCATAACATCAATCAACAATTTACAAACAAACATTCACACACCATAATAAACGAACAAACATTGCGAGTCTATTATTCTAGAAATACTAATCTAAACACAAAAGTCATAGACAAACCTTCAATTTAGGATGATCACCATAAGTTTAGCCACACGTAGCTTGGTGAATCATCATAACAACAAGTTTAGTGTTCATACCAATCAAAAACATAAACCGAATGTTAGAAATTGTTTGGAACCAAGTACAATCAGCCAAAATCGCCCCTAAGATGCCAGAGAAACGTCCAATGATAAGATAATGTGAAAAGACACCCAAAAACTGATTAAATGAGGCAGTTACGGATTTCCTCGCAGCCTCCACAGTAACTTACGGTGGCCACCGTAAGTTACGGTGGACTTCATATTGTTACGGTAGAAAGAGACTGAGTTACGGTAGTCATGCATGATTTTCAGGGCCACCGTAAATTAGGTGGCCACCGTAATTTACGGTGGAGCCCTGACTTGTGTATTTTGTTTCTTCATGCCTCCCACGCACGACCCATTCGTCTCTAAACCTTCCAAAGTTGCGTTTTGTCCCTTTTTAGCTCCCGAACCGCACCTGAAACATAAGCAACCGTAGTCATCTAATTCGAGATAATTACGCGATTAAATGAAGGATTAATTCGTCTTTTAACATGATTAAGGGTTGTCCAACAGACTACCCGTCAATGAACGGGTAAAATATCGTTAGTGGTAAAATTTAACCCGGTAAATAGTAGGACTTAAATAAATAAACCTAATATTAATTAAAAAGGGAAATAAATACTTTGAGAAAACAAAGTATATAAAAAGCCCAAATTAGCGGGACTTAAAACATAACGGGTCATAACTTCCCGAACCCGTTAAAGTAACTAGGAATAATTAACCTAGTTAGTAGAATGTGATTAAGTGACTAATGGTGAGTTATAGCTTCATTTGATCAAAATAAAACATGAGGAACTAATATTGCCAAGTGGGAAACTTGTTTTATTAAAACAAAAGTTAAACACCGAAACACACACTTAAAGTGTGTGTTCTGGTCAAGATATCCACAGGAGCCAAGAACTCTTGAGCTCAAAAACCCTAACAAGCACAAAATCAAGAAATTAGAAGGGCAAATCAAACCCAAATCGAAATTCAAGCACAAATTAGTGATCACCTCAGTGAAGGGATCACAAGGTATGTCAAAATTCACAATTTGGTTTCATCTCAAATTCTTGATAAACTTGTGAAATCGAAATCTGAACTTGATTGATTGATGTTTGAATGAAATTATGATAAATTTAGGGTTAGGAATGAACCCTAATCGAATAATTTGATGCATTGATGTTCATGCATGTGAAATTGAGAATCACCCATTTAGGTGTTAAGTGGGTTTTGTAGGATGATGAAAAACATTGGAATCTTGATCATGCAACGAGTGTTATTAATCCTTATGAAATGAATCTAGGTGTTGTTATGCATGCTAGATGTAACAAACTTGAAAATGACCTTTAATCTTGGCTAAATATTTAGTCATGAACTTGATTGTTAATAGCATAAAATTTATGCCCACTAGGTGTTTGTTAAAATGCCTAAATGAGTGATTGAACTTAATTATGCATATCATGTGATCAAAGGTAGTTATTTTGGAAAGTTAAACTAACCAATGATGAAGTCGAATAGTAGTTTCGACATAGGATTCGTAAGATGGAATAGTCGTATGTGAAAATGATTAATGTAACCGTCTTATGAATTATGATGTTAGTTTGACACTTGACAAGCAAGGTGGAAGCTTGGGAAGGAAGCGGGTTAAACAGGTCAAGAATGACGGAAAAGCATATTCGGATGCAAGGTAAGTAAAGCTTACACCTTTTTATGTAATACCTATTTGTTTTGTAGATCATGGCGAAAATAAAGTCTTGTTTGAATCATGAAATGGTTAAAATATAACGAATTTTTATTGATTACCTTATAAGGTAAACCAATGCAAATAATAAAGGTAAAACGGTGTTTTGGTCACTTGTTGACAATAACCGTTAGTTTGTGAAAGACACTTTATAGCGTAAGCTATAATGGGTCAAAAGAATTAATAAATGATTTATAAGAAAAACGACTATATGGTGGAAACCAGAACGAGTCATATAGTTAAGATGGTAAATAATCTCATAAAGATTCACGGTCATTTAGACCAAACGGGTCAAAAGGTGAAATTATCACCCTTTGACAATATTGACTAATGGTTTGTCGAGTTGTATGATTTTAGGAATAAATAGCACACGGATGTTTACATTGCTATTTCTTAGCGGCCACTAAGGCAAGGTATTAAAACGGGTTAATGCATTGATCCGAGTCAGGTATGTAAAATGGTTCAACTCATCACTTAGAACTTGAGGTTCTCTAAGAGTTAAACAAGGTCAAAACTGGATATTCGGTTATCTTAAAGGTAAACCGAATGATTTAAGTTATAATCGTGGTGTTTTAGAAAAATAATGGTTTCTAATCAGAATTATAGTTAAAAGATCGGATTTTGGGTCAAACAAGTATCTAAAAGTCATTCGTCGTAAAAGAAGGACCAAAATTGACCAAAACGCCCTTGGAGGCTAAATTGAACAAACAACCCTTAAAGGTTGTTTGGAAACGAGTTTTATGGTTGGATAAATATTTAGAATGAGTATAGAAATTGAAAGATATAAATCTTTAGTCAAGTGACTCTATTTGAGTCATTGTCGTAAACTAATGATTCAAGGGGTTAAACTCGTGTTATATAGATCACCACATTAATTCCACCATAAATACGGTCCTGGTGAAAATTTTTATGATAAGAAATACAGTAATGCCATGCTAGAAGCAATCGAAAACGATTTTAAACTAGAAAGTGCTTAAATGCCCTTAACGGGTCAAAATAAGCACTTGAGCGTAAACGAGTTCTAATTACGTAAGAAACTCGTGACTTGAACCTAATATGATAGGAGATATTGAAATTATGAATTTCATGAGTTTAGAGAGCATACAAACCTGTTTTTGTTTGATTTATACATGACGGGTCAAAACAGCAAATTGTGAAGAACATGCAGTAGCTACCGTAAGTTACGGTAGCTACCGTAACTTACGGTAGCTACGAAAGTTGTTACGGTGGTATTATACTGCCTTACGGCAGCCCCTGAAAGCCCAGTGGCTACCGTAACTTACGGTGGCTACCGTAAGTTACGGTGGCGCCTAGTTATTTTTGTTAAGTTTTGTTTCACGAATCCGTGTAAACACGTTTTAAACCACGTATGACTAAGATTATTTCATGTTTATGGAATGTAGGTTGCCTAGTAGTACCGGATGACGACCGAGCCCGATGAAGAACCGAACACGATCAAGATCAAAGCTTCCGCGAATAGTTTCGTCGTCACATTTTAAAACGGCGAATTAAATTACAAAATGTTGGAATGTTTTATTTAATAAAATGTTTAAACAAGTTCGTATTTTTAAGTGTATATTAAATCTTAATACACTATTATAATCGAAAATTATTGGATAATTGATTAAAATGGACTTAGGACGTTACAAGTTGGTATCAGAGCCTTGGTTTAAGAGATTCAAGTATGTTGGGGAAAACTATGCTTGGACTTAAACCTTATGCTCTTGATGAAGATTGGTGTTCGGTTTGAGGCTTGATCGCAAATCCGGTAAGTGCATGTATTTTAATGGTTTAGCGTATAAAAGTGTTGTAAACAACACATAGGGTTATTGTGTAGTACACGTTACCCCAATTAAATGATAGATATAGTTAACAAAATTTCGTGCATTGACACATATAGTAGAAAAGCCTTGTATTATGATACGGGCGTTTAGTAAAGTTGACATGGCTAATTTCTGTGAATGTCTTAATTGAAGGACACTTGCATTTAAAGATGACAAGGGTTAAACAAATTACAGATATGATAGAGGAACGGTCCGAAGTATGACAAGAGGAGCATGCTCACCAAGGACTAAATCACGTAACGACCGCGAACAAGGTTAATGGCAAGGAACGCCCGTCGGGGAAAGCATTACCATGTGCGCGCTTTTAAATATAATCGCACAAATAGCAATATGCAACAAACATGTAGAGAATGATTGTTGTATATGTAAATTAGAAACTTGGAAAAACCTGAATAGAATACCTATCCAGGATATTATTTCCAAGAAAACTAAATAGAGGCGTTACTTACGTAGGGCGTGATGTGAAAACTATAAAAAGGTCGTGCGTGTCATGTGTTAATCGCTTACTCTGGCCAAGTAAGTAGTGGCATATGATACCATGAGCTTCTTATAGCGGACACATTTACATCCGATGTAGTAGGGACAGGGTAAATGGGACAAATTAAAAGTACCCAAATGAATCAAATGAGTGGAATATTTGATAAAATGTAAACGCACAGCCGGGTGACGGAAGAGTATTACATTAAGATAATGAGCCCGAGTGAAGGGACAAAGATTAATGTAAAACGATTAAGATATGCATTGGGAGGGGTGTACTACACTCGAACCCGGAGAATGCAAATATGACTCTTAACGGGCCGTTTTTTGTAAAATGCCAAACTTGAGGACAAAGTCGAAATATAAAAGTAAAACGAAGTCTTGATGCATACCGGAAGGGTTGCAATAATAACGACTTCAATAAAACACCCGGTTGATAGGTAAGGAGTTAAGCACATGAGTAGACCAAGAAACGGGAAGTCGGATGGAAAGTTAAAAGACTCGGGTTTTGAGTCATAACTAAAAAACGACAAGATGATGTAAATAGAAATTTTGATAAATTATGTTCAACTAATTTAAAGTTGAACGGGTCGAACAAAAAATAAAGTTTGACATCCATAAATGATAAAATTTCACATGAATAAGTCAAACGAGTTGAATATAATATAATGTCGGAAGGCATGAGTAAGCGCAAACGGGATAACTGTAGCGTTAAAAGCAAAAGAATAATGTGCCCGGTAATGGGACACAATCAAATACAAATATATGTAAACTGGGTAATAGTGAGCATAAGATGAACCGGCGCATAAATGACGTGGGAAGTTATGAAGTCGGAAAATTTGTTCGAAAGAAAACAAATATAGCCTTAGACTACGGTCAAGGTCAAAGGAAATTCAAAGGAGAAAATAAATGACTTTGAACATAAAAAGGGTGCCTTAACGCCATATGCATATATAAATGTATATACCTTTGAATAAAGACTTGAATAAAAGATGATCTACGGGATTATCATAACCTATGATATTATAAATGATGCTAAGGTCTACGGGACCAATGATATTATAAATGATTATCATAACCGATGATATTATAAATGTATTCACCTTTTGACCTTATTAAGGTGAGACCCCAACAATTCGTTTCTTTCTATTTGTGACCCGAAGGTGAAAGAACCTACGGGTCAATTGAATAAAACAAGGAAACTGATTGTAACTTCCCGCGTAAAACAATACCTGGAGATAAAGTTCGTATAAAAGCGATGGGTTTCGCTAAATTAATTAAATGGGTTAAAAGCAAAAAGATTGTGAAAGGTCTAGTTGACAAAAGTGAAGAATTTCACTAAAATATTCAAACTGGCAAAAATGACAAAAGAATTCACAATTATTTAAAACTGTGATACGTCACAAAAAGTGATATAGAATACAATCAAGTCGTAACTTGAGTTACGAGATATGAAAATCAGAAGAATACGTAAAAGGCCGGGTTGGCAATAAGATATACCCTAATGACGGGGAGTAAAACGACGGCGACTAATTAGTCTAGCCGGTAAAACTATTCAAGTTAAGAAAGCGTCATGACAAATACAAGCGCTTGTTAATATAACACAAGCGCTGGATAAACCTGATAAAAGACAAGCGAGACTAAGTGGTCAAGTGACAACTCATTCAATAAAGATATAGGGGTTATAAGCTGAAAGTAACGGCCTGCGAGGCCTTACACATGAAAGACGTACACATCAATTTAAAGGAAAACGTTTCATCGAAAGGAATGGATGAATGCCTTGAAAACGAAACTAAAATTCGTTTAAATTAATAAACAACATAAAAAAGGTTTCGGGGACGAAACCTCTTTAAGGAGGGTAGACTTGTAACACCCCGAAAACTAGTTTAGTAATCAAACCTCGTTAATAGTGATGAACGGGTAAAATATCGTTAGTGGTAAAATTTAACCCGATAAATATTAGGACTTAAATAAATAAACCTAATATTAATTAAAAAGGGAAATATATACTTTGAGAAAACAAAGTATATAAAAAGCCCAAATTAACGGGACTTAAAACAAACGGGTTATAACTTCCCGAACCCGTTAAAGTAACTAGGAATAATTAACCTAGTTAGTAGCATGTGATTAAGTGACTAATGGTGAGTTATAGCTTCATTTGATCAAAATAAAACATGAGGGACTAATATTGCCAAGTAGGAAACTTGTTTTATTAAAACAAAAGTTAAACACCAAAACACACACTTAAAGTGTGTGTTCTGGTCGAGATATCCACAGGAGCCAAGAACTCTTGAGCTCAAAAACCCTAACAAGCACAAAATCAAGAAATTGGAAGGGCAAATCAAACCTAAATCGAAATTCAAGCACAAATTAGTGATCACCTCAGTAAAGGGATCACAAGGTATGTCAAAATTCACAATTTGGTTTCATCTCAAATTCATGATAAACTTGTGAAATCGAAATCTGAACTTGATTGATTGATGTTTGAATGAAATTATGATAAATTCAGGGTTAGGAATGAACCCTGATAAATAATTTGATGCATTGATGTTCATGCATGTGAAATTGAGAATCACCCATTTAGGTGTTAAGTGGGTTTTGTAGGATGATGAAAAACATTGGAATCTTGGTCATGCAACGAGTGTTATTAATCCTTATGAAATGAATCTAGGTGTTGTTATGCATGCTAGATGTAGCAAACTTGAAAATGACCTTTAATCTTGGCTAAATAGTTAGTCATGAACTTGATTGTTAATAGTACAAAATTTATGCCCACTAGGTGTTTGTTAAAATGCCTAAATGAGTGATTGAACTTAATTATGCATATCATGTGATCAAAGGTAGTTAACTTTTGGAAAGTTAAACTAACCAATGATGAAGTCGAATAGTAGTTTCGACATAGGATTCGTAAGATGGAATAGTCGTATGTGAAAATGATTAATGTAACCGTCTTATGAATTATGATGTTAGTTTGACGCTTGACAAGCAAGGTGGAAGCTTGGGAAGGAAGCAGGTCAAACAGGTCATGAATGACGAAAAAGCGTATTCGGATGCAAGGTAAGTAAAGCTTACACCTTTTTATGTAATACCTATTTGTTTTATAGATCATGGCGAAAATAAAGTCTTGTTTGAATTATGATGTTCCGACACGACATGTGCGGTTCGGAACAAAAGACAATGTCCATAAACCATGTTTAATGGTTAAAAGAGAGCTAATACGGTTATTTAATCATGAAATGGTTAAAAGATAACAAGTTTTTAATGATTACCTTATAAGGTAAACCAATGCAAATAATAAAGGTAAAACGGTGTTTTGGTCACTTGTTGACAATAACCGTTAGTTTGTGAAAGACACTTTATAGCGTAAGCTATAATGGGTCAAAAGAATTAATAAATGATTTATAAGAAAAACGACTATATGGTGTAAACCGGAACGAGTCATATAGTTAAGATGGTAAATAATCTCATAAAGATTCACGGTCATTTAGACCAAACGGGTCAAAAGGTGAAATTATCACCCTTTGACAATATTGACTAATAGTTTGTCGAGTTGTATGATTTTAGGAATAAATAGCACACGGATGTTTACATTGCTATTTCTTAGCGGGCACTTAGGCAAGGTATTAAAACGGGTTAATGCATTGATCCGAGTCAGGTATGTAAAATGGTTCAACTCATCACTTAGAACTTGAGGTTCTCTAAGAGTTAAATAAGGTCAAAATTGGATATTCGGTTATTTTAAAGGTAAACCGAATGATTTAAGTTATAATCGTGGTGTTTTATAAAAATAATGGTTTCTAATCAGAATTATAGTTAAAAGATCGGATTTTGGGTCAAACAAGTATCTAAAAGTCATTCGTTGTAAAAGAAGGACCAAAATTGACCAAAACGCCCTTGTAGGCTAAATTGAACAAACAACCCTTAAAGGTTGTTTGGAAACGAGTTTTATGGTTGGATAAATATTTAGAATGAGTATAGAAATTGAAAGATATAAATCTTTAGTCAAGTGACTCTATTTGAGTCCTTGCCGTAAACTAATGATTCAAGGGGTTAAACTCGGGTTATATAGATCACCACATTAATTCCGCCATAAATACGGTCCTGGTGAAAACTTTTATGATAAGAAATATAGTAATGCCATGCTAGAAGCAATCGAAAACGATTTTAAACTAGAAAGTGCTTAAATGCCCTTAACGGGTCAAAATAAGCACTTGAGCGTAAACGAGTTCTAATTACGTAAGAAACTCGTGGCTTGAACCTAATATGATAAGAGATATTGAAATTATGAATTTCATGAGTTTAGAGAGCATACAAACCTGTTTTTGTTTGATTTATACATGAACGGGTCAAAACAGCAAATTGTGAAGAACATGCAGTAGCTACCGTAATTTACTGTAGCTACCGTAACTTATGGTAGCTACGAAAGTTGTTATGGTGGTATTATACTACCTTACGGCAGCCCCTGAAAGCCCAGTGGCTACCATAACTTACGGTGGCTACCGTAAGTTACGGTGGCGCCCAGTTATTTTTGTTAAGTTTTGTTTCGCGAATCCGTTTAAACACGTTTTAAACCACGTATGACTAAAATTATTTCATGTTTATGGAATGTAGGTTGCCTAGTAGTACCGGATGAAGACCGAGCCCGATGAAGAACCGAACACGGTCAAGATCAAAGCTTCCGCGAATAGTTTCGTCGTCACATTTTAAAACGGCGAATTAAATTACAAAATGTTGGAATGTTTTATTTAATAAAATGTTTAAACAAGTTCGTATTTTTAAGTGTATATTAAATCTTAATACACTATTATAATCGAAAATTATTGGATAATTGATTAAAATGGACTTAGGACGTTACAGTTGAAGAACGTAATGCTCGAAGAGTTCCACCCTCCCCATGAGCGCCAAAAGCTGGAGGATGAATTCTTGCACATCAAGCAGAAAGATGGTGACAAGGTTGCACTGACTGTTCACTTCAAGCAGCTCAGTATCATCTGTTCCGATCATGTGAAGACCGCTGACATGACAATCAAGAAGTACATCCGCGCTCTGCTGGATTGTGTTGCAGATTTTGTGCATGCCTCGAAACCAGCAACAATCGAGGAAACCTACTTGCTTGCCGCTGAAATCAACGACAAGCGAGTAAAAGCTGGTTTTTGGGATAAAGCTTCGAAGAACCTACACCAAGCTACCGCCGCACCAACCGCTGACACCGCCACCGCATCGCAGTCGTCAAAGTCCTCTCGTCGCAAGAGGAAGAACAACAACAGCAGCTCCAGCAACAAGAACTGTGCTGTCACTACCACTGCTGCCCCGCTTCAAGCCGTACCGGGTCAGCAGCAAACCCAGCACCAATCAGCTCTAGCACCAATTACCTATGCACCGCCTGCAAAGCGTGCATACACAAGCCCCCACCCTGCTTGCCCAACATGTACTTATCATCACCCGGTGGGTATCGCCTGTCGATTTTGTGTACATTGCAATATGTACGGCCACTTCACCGCCAACTGCCATACTGGTCCTCGACAAGCACCAGCTCAAGCGACTGCTCATCAAGCTCTACTTCCAACTCCTCAAGGCCAGCAAGCGGCTCAGGCACCCGCGATCAATTCTAGAGTCTGTTTCACGTGTGGTGATCCCAACCACTTCGCAAACGTGTGCCCGAACAGGGTTGTGAAACAAGAGCCCCGACAGCAGCAGCCTCAGCAACAGCAACAGCAGCAACAGCCTCAACAGCAACAGCAACAAGCCGCCCGCGCCAAAACTTTCAACATCAATGCGTGCCAAGCCCAAGCCGACAACAATGTGGTTAATGGTACGTTTCTCGTGAACGGTATTTATGCTTCATGTTTGTTTGATACTGGAGCCGATAACTGTTTTGTGTCGTTTGAATTCGAGAAGCTCCTTAATAATAAGCACTCCCATCTCCCCTCGATGTTCGATGTCGAAGTCGCCGCCGGAAGAACTGTCGTCGTCAATTCTGTTTTTCGTGATTGTACTCTTGAACTCAACAATCACATCTTTCCGATTGACCTTATTCCGATGCAGCTCAGAAGTTTTGACATCATAGTAGGCATGGACTTTCTTCGTGAAAACCATGTTGAAGTTGTATGCTTTGATAATATGATTCGATTCTCGCTCGCGAATGGTGATAAATTATGTGTTTATGGTGAAACTGTTTCTAAGGGTCTTAAGCTCATGTCATGTGTCCAAGCTAGCAAGTATCTCCGCAAGGAATACAGAGCTTTCTTGGCTAACATTATAGTAGCGGAGGAGGTAAAGAAAGGAAAGACAGAAGTGAAAGACGTTCCTATGGTTCGTGAATTTCCTAATGTGTTTCCTGATATTATTCCTGGCCTGCCACCAAGTCGTGATATCGACTTTCGTATCGACCTCATTCCTGGAGCAAACCCTATTGATAGAGCTCCTTATCGACTCGCTCTATCTGAAATGCGTGAACTCTCGAGTCAGCTCCAGGAACTACTTGATAAAGGCTTCATTCGCCCGAGCACCTCTCCATGGGGCGCACCATTCCTTTTCGTCAAAAAGAAGGATGGGTCGTTCAGGATGTGCATCGACTATCGGGAGTTGAGTAAGTTGACAATCAAGAATCGCTATCCCCTGCCCCGAATTGATGATTTGTTTGATTAGCTACAAGGTGCTACGTGTTTCTCGAAGATCGACTACGCCCAGGCTATCACCAGTTATGCATTCAAGAGGAGGATATACCCAAAACCGCTTTTCGCACTCGATACGGCCATTATAAGTTCATTGTTATGCCTTTTGATCTAACCAACGCACCCGCGGTTTTCATGGATCTGATGAATCGGGTGTGTAAACCATTTCTTGACCGCTTCGTCATCATGTTCATCGATGATATCCTGATCTATTCCAAGTCGAAAGCCGAACATGCGCAACATCTACGTTTGGTTCTCGGGCTACTCCAAGGGAATCGACTCTATGCCAAGTTCTCCAAGTGTGAATTTTGGCTAGAGGAGGTTCAATTCCTCGGTCACATTGTCAATAGTCAAGGTATTCATGTCGATCCCGCGAAGATTGAAGCAGTTAAGAGTTCGGTCACGCCTAAGAACCCTTCGGAAGTCCGTTCTTTCCTCGGATTAGCGGGCTATTATCGATGATTTATCGAAGGATTCTCTAAAATCGCTGTGCCGCTTACCGCTCTGACTCACAAAGACAAGCCTTTTGTTTGGGGAACTGAACAAGAGTCTGCTTTCCAAACCCTCAAGCATATGCTTTGCAATGCTCCTATCCTCACCTTACCTGACGGAAACGAAGACTTTATTGTCTATTGCGATGCCTCGAACCTTGGTCTTAGTTGTGTTCTCATGCAACGGGACAAGGTTATCGCCTACGCATCTCGTCAGCTCAAGATCCACGAGAAGAACTATACAACCCATGACCTCGAGCTAGGCGCAGTTGTTTTTGCGTTAAAGATTTGGCGACACTACCTATATGGTACCAAGTGTACGATCTTCACCGATCATAGGAGCCTACAACATATATTTGATCAGAAAGAACTTAATATGCGTCAACGCCGATGGGTAGAACTTCTCAACGATTACGACTGTGAGATCCAGGTAAAGCAAATGTCGTTGCCAACGCTCTAAGCCGACGAAGCTATCTACATAGCGCTCGTAATGTTCCAGCCCAGCATCACCACGAGACCCTCATCCGCGAAGCCCAGCATGCGTGTTTTACCGAACGCACCTTGAAGAAAGAAATAATCTACCACGATGGAGCCCATCTTGTGAATAAGTCGAATGGGATATTCCATTATCTAGACCGAATTTGGATCCCTAAGCGGACCAATTTACGACAGGTGTTGATGGACGTAGCCCACAAATCTCGGTATTCTATTCATCCCGGTGCCGACAAAATGTACCAGGACCTTCGCTACAAGTACTGGTGGTCGGGCATGAAAAGGGATATCGCTCTCTATGTTGGAAAGTGCCTGACCTGGTCGAAGGTTAAGGCTGAACACCAAAGACCCTCTGGCTTACTCGAACAACCCCCAATCCCTATGTGGAAGTGGGAAAGTATAGCTATGGACTTCATAACGAAACTTCCACGTACACCATCAAGTCACGACAGCATCTGGATTGTCGTTGACCGTTTGACCAAATATGCTCATTTTCTGCCAATACGAGAAGACTACAAGGTAGAATGATTAGCCCGGATCTACACCGATGAGATCATTTGTCGACATGGGACGCCTCGCGACATCATCTCTGACCGTGATGCCCGGTTTACCTTGCGTCTGTGGGAAACGTTTCAAGCGGCTCTCGATACTACGCTCAATCTAAGTACCGCATTCCACCCACAAACCGACGGTCCGACTGAGAGAACGATTCGTACCCTTGAAGACATGCTCCATTCGTGTGTCATAGATTTCGGTGGTAATTGGGACGTGAAGAAACACTAAATAAATGGTCGGAACCGAGATATCTAGGGGGTTTGAATCCGCATAAAAGGTTGGTTTCCACTCGATTGTTTCAGGTCCGACTGGTCTTCTTCTCCGATAGCTCTGCAAAAAAGAGCACCGTTAGCCTCGCCAAGGGGAGAAGAGGGTTCTCTCCTTGACCCGACTCCGGTGTGAGAATAAGTATTGGTAATGAAGAAGAAGATGTATTTTGTAAGTGTGTGTAACTTGACATCATACCTGGGTTGCTTCTCATATTTATAGCCGGGAGTCGTTTTAGGCGGGAAAACCCGTTAGTGAAAAGTTGACGGAAGATGCTAACCCCGTAAGCGGTTACATTCCCTTCCGTCAAGCTTCTTGATCCGACATGAGAGCACACGGATCGTGGCTTAGATTGAAGGCTGGGAATTTGCCACGTGTAAAGTGATCAAGTGGAGATTACTTTCCAATTGCATGCTTCCGTTGTGAATTCAGGGATGCTTGAGATGGTGACACGTGTCTAGACGGTTGTAACCGTCTTGGTGGTGCACGATTGCATTTCTTCTAGAAGATTACTACTGTAATCTGGTGTGGCACCTTATCGTGTGGAGACAGGTGAATAAATAAATCCCAAGTCTGGGTAAATAATATCCAGGTCTGGATATTTAGGCGGGAGTGTTTATTTCAGGATTTTCATCCTTTGTCTATGGGAGAAAGCGCAAAGGTTTAAGATTTCCTTCGGGCGCGCAAGTGTTGACAGTTGTCTGTTCTTTAAGTCTTTGTTTGTGAAATCATTGCGCGGCCGCGCAAGGTACAAGGCTGAAAGGTAAGGTTTTGGTGTGGTCCCAAGCACTTTTTATGGGGTTTTTGGGACCTTACCCCTTCAGGACGCTTACCTGCCGTTAGTCGAATTCTCGTATAATAACAGTTATCATTCCAGCATTCAAATGGCACCGTTTGAGGCTTTATACGGAAGAAAATGTCGATCGCCTATTGTATAGCACGAGATCGGGCACTCGCAATTAACCGGTCCTGAGCTATTGCAAGAAAAGACTGACAAAGTCCTCCAAATTCAAGACAATCTGCTGAAAGCTCGGAGTCGTCAGAAAAGTTACGCCGATAGACGACGCAAGCCCCTTGAATTTGACGTTGGCGACTACGTACTCCTAAAGGTATCATCTTGGAAGGGTGTGGTCAGATTCGGCAAGAAAGGGAAACTAGCGCCTCGATACGTTGGACCTTTTAAGATTCTTGAAAGGATCGGAAAAGTCGTCTACAGACTCGAACTACCGGAGGAACTTAGCAACGTCCACCCGACTTTCCATGTTTCGAACCTCCGAAAGTGCCTGGCTGAGCATGATTTAATTGTACCTCTCGAAGATCTACAAGTAAACGAAACACTACACTTCGTGGAGAAGCCTGTCGAGATCATGGATCGCCAAACCAAGCAGCTCAGACGCTCGCACATTCCTATTGTGAAGGTTCGATGGGAAGGTAAACGAGGCGCGGAGTTCACTTGGGAACTCGAAAGCGACATGAAGGCGAAGTATCCGCAGTTGTTTGTTACGGCTTCAGCCTAATTTCGGGATGAAATTCCCTCAACTAGGGGAGGCTGTAACACCCCGTGTTTCGAAAGTCAAAGTCAAAGTCAAGATTGAAGTCAAAGGGAGACATGATTTCTAATTGCGATCTGTCACTCCTTGCTCAATTCCTGTTTTGACTTCTTTGACTTGTAGATTGTCTATTTTATGCTTTACGTTAATTGTATTATGTGGAATACTTATTAATAATCGAGGATTATCGTGGTATTATTGCATGTTTTATCGCTTTATCGCTTATCGCAATCGCACTCGCAACTCGAATTACGCGTTCTGGATATTGTTTTACGTGTGTGTGTGTGTGCCTTATATGTTACTTGTGCATGTTTATTTATGTGTATGTCGTGTGATTAATCGAAACTCAATCGCAATCGAATCGCAAACGCTAAACGCAAGTTAATTAGGATGATTGTATGTTAGATATAGTAGTTGGGATTAAAAGTAATTTGAATAGGAAACTCTATCGCATCGCAACGCTCAGTACGCGAATCAAAATCGCAAAATTCGTCGCGCCGTTCACTCCAATCGAGTGGCCAGCCGATCGAGCTGCCACTCGATCGACCGGCCACTTACTCCCCCTTTCCATTTATGGAAACCCTATAAATACCCCCTATGTCAACCTCATTTGATGTTGACAGCTCTCTCTCCCTCTCACTCGCTCCAGCCTGCTTTTCTTCAGATTTCTCGCGATTCTTGTAAGTTTTCCACCTAAATATTGTACTTTCTTGATCTACACGCACTCCTACACCTTTCTATCTTTTGAATCATAACTTTTAATCATGAAATCACTAGATTTGAGGTGTTCTAGGATGATGTCATCATGGTGTTCATAAGAACTTCATGTTTTGGCTTCAATCCACCAAGAACAACTTAGATCTGAACGGTTTCCACAGAAATAAGCAATGATCTTTCATAGATCTGAACATATTCATGGTGAAAAGGAGTGAAAGATGGTTTTCCAACTTTCTTTCAACTCCCTTACACTCAATGCACTCAAAACCGATAGAATCGGAGCTTGTTTTGATCTTCTACCCTTTTCTTTGGTTGTGTTGGTTCAAGATCTGGATTCTATCCATGAGTTTACCGATTTCGGGTTAAACAGGGAGCACCATCTCGAATAGTTAACTGGTCGGATTTGGGTGATTCCTGTCTGATCGGGTTACTAAGTATTGACGAGGTATCTGTTGCTTAACTTGTTATTAAATCATCTCGATAAAACGACAAACTATCAAAACGACCAAGGAAGAAGACGACCAGGTCATCTGGGACGGATTCCCGTCCGATCGGATTGCTACCCGACCGGACTGCCACGCGGTCGGATTGCACCTTGGGTCCCACACTTAACTTTATTTTCAAAAATTGAAGTTTGGAACATTGAACGGATTGCCGTCCGATCGAGTTACCACCTGATCGGATTACCACCCAACCATGTGATGTTTTAACTTCAATAATTAAACAATTTTCAACATGGTCAATGCATATGGAATGCCACCTGATCGGATGGTAATCCGATCGAGTGACCGTCCTGCGGTGAACTTGTTCTCAACTTGAAAAGACTCGCCAATCGGATTGCCGTTCGATCGACCGACCTGAAAGGTAGAGATACTTCTCTGTTTTCAAAATGCTACAACGAAAACTTCAAAAGACAAGCCATCATACACAAACACATCCATCCCAAACGAGATGACAATCCAATCGAGTGGCCACCCGATCGGGCGACCACCCGAACGGATTGTCATTCAATCGACCGACCGCCCGATCGGATTGCCACCCGATCGGATTGCTGTTCGACCCACTGACACTTTGCTTCGTTTTACGCGCCGCTTATCGTTTAGGCTATCGTTCTGGTCAGGCTACCTTACTCTCTTGCGCTCCCTTCAATCCATCAATCGCTGTGAGTATACTCGATCCCTTTTTGCTTTACGCACTTTTTGGGTGTTACATACGTTACTTATTCTAAATCGCATCGAACACATTATGCAATACTTTTAACGCTAACCGTTACCGCATGTATACGTGACTTAATGAATGCTTGTTTGTTATGTTTACACATGGAATGATGTCTACCTACCTTACCAACGATAGGACTATAGTTTGGACTCAGCACCTTTTCACTCAGGGGTTGTTAAGGACAATTTGTTACATGGCTCACAGTGGTGGGTGTGTATTACGAACTGCCTTGGGCAGTCAACCCGCAGTCATTGGTATCGATAGGTTCATGTCGATAACTAACATGCCTCATTTTACATTGTGTACGTGCTGGTTATGCGTAACGATTTCGAACTCTATTATATCTATTAAACTTGTATGCTCACCTTTACACTATGTGTATTGACTTTTACTTTAACATATGTGACAGGTGCTTAGGATGCTTATATGCTTAGCTTGCTGTGAAATCGAGGCTAGGAAAGGTCTAGAGACAAATAAACAATTGTTTGTATTTGGAAATCTGAGTTGTCGGAACAGAACAATTTGACTAGATCTTGTCTGTAATAATTATGTCATCTTTTATAACATGGCATGGGACATGTTGCTTTAAATAATTGGTAATTATAGCTGTTATGGAAACTTCTGGACAATCTGTTTCGCTCAGTGCCACGCCCCGATGTTTCCGCCATCGGTTGGGGTGTGACAAGAATTGCGTAACAAAACTAAAAATAGAAAATGGCAACGGTAATAATAAATAAACTTAATTTTAGTTAAATAAAAAGAAATCTGACGCAAATGTGTCAAAAATAAAAAAATAAAAAATTATATTTTAGAAAATGTGTAGGAAATGTGTAGGCATTTCCGACACCATATTTTAGTCGAAAATGTGTCGACTAAATTAAAATATTTGGATAATAAACCACCAACGCATTGTAAATTATAACACAGATTTGTGATTATACTATTTTACGTATGTAATACACAGGTTTGTAACACTTATAAATTAAAATATTATTCAATCTAAGTTTTTTATATTTAATCCGTGTGATACACACACATATGTGTATGTGTGTTTAAATATTTGGATAATAAACCACCAACGCATTGTAAATTATAACGGTTTTTATAAAGGTTAACATCTCGGTTTGTCTAAACAAGTTTGGTGAATGACTTGTCGGGTAGACACATGTTTGGGCCTAGTGTCTTAAATGATTTAGGACACATGTAGGTCGGGTAATTGTTCGGATACTTTGATTGTTGCTAGCATTTGCACGGAACGCTTAGGTGTGTTTCACGACCCCTTTTGATTTTATATGTTTATTTAAATTTGGGGAAAGTTCATGTTTGGTTACTGGGTATGGTAGTTGGGGATGAAATCTACAGTATATTATGTGCGCATAAGTTGGTTGGTTTGAGCTCCGGAACCCTCATTTTGGTATTGTTTAGTAACCATTAGTCGCGGTATGACCGCAGAATAGTCGAATAGAACTATAGGGTTTAACAAGACCCGCTCATGGTCGTTCGTGACCCTGTGGGAGTGCAATTGTGTCCTACTTATTTTGTGTCACCTTGAGTGGCGATGTATCAAGGAAACATTGTTATGGTTTGGTTATGGGCTTATGTTTGCACATACGTCATTGTTCTTGGTAGGCAATGATTTGATCATCAGGTTTTCACTAGCTAACACATATTATTTTTCTTTTATCAAAATGATTTTGGTTTCATTAAAACCTATAAACTCACTAACATTATGATGACGTTTTAAGCATGTTTTTTTAGGTAAGTGAACGTCGGGTCACGGCTTTTAGGAGTTCTTGCATGTATTATAGACGATACCGTTGGTTTTGTATTTCTCCTCGTATATGAGATATATTTGCCAAAGCCTTGGTCTTTAAACAGTGTCTGATATTGGTCATTTTTTTATTTGTTAAATATTTGGGTTATGTAAACCTAAACACGTTGCTATGGTTTGTAACTTTTAAACACTTGGTATCGTAATGATGTTTTATCATGTAGACGTTTGCTAATCAAATGCTAGGGGTGTTCAGAATTCGATTCGGATTCGAAAAATTTGAAATTCGACTCGATTCGAATTCGATTATCAAGGTTCGAATTCGAGTTGAGTCGTATTCGAGTCCAGTAATCGAATTAGAATCGAATACGAATTTATGATTTTCAATTCGGTTCAAAATTCGAATTCAGATTATATATAATTTTAATATACACACATATATAACTTCTAAATTTGGGCAAAGTATAAATCACATCCATATGTATAAGTTAACTTTTCATAACATTACCAAAAAATAGCGCATACTACTTCTTTCTAGATTTTTTTACCTAACTTAATCGCTAAGAATAACCAACCTTTCTACATTTTGGTAGTTTGCATATTGATATTTAATTAATTTTACAGATTATTATATTTTATGTTAAATATAATTAGTTTGGAGTAGTTTTAAAAAATGAAAGTAAAATAATTTATTGTTTAGGTGAATTTGAATTAAATCGAATTCCAAATTCGAGTTTCAAATACAAATCGAGTCGAATACGAATTCAGGTAACAAAAATAAAAATTCGAAAAATTCGATTCGAAAACTCGTTATTCAATTCAATGAACACCCCTAATTGACTTCATGTGCATGGGCAACAATGTCGCCCACGTCAGTTGCGTAGCCGTCTAGAGTAACGGCTACTCAACTAACCAATTACAATAAACATCGAACAAAGGTGACTATTCTCATTCTCATTCTCAACATATACAAAAGGAACTGAGGGGAATAGTGCCACACAGCTGTGTGGCACTCCCCTATTGGACCACCGTTTTTACTATTTTATATTCGTTTTTTAAAATTACAATTTCGTCCTTAATTTAAAATAAAATTATCTTTTCGTCCCCACTTCAAAATAAAATTATTTTTTTGTCCCCCGCTCAAAATTACGATTTTGCCCTCGGTTCAAAATTATAAATTTTTCCCCAGATTACAACTACAATTTTCGCCGCGGTTCAAAATAAATTTTTGCTTTTGCCCAAACTAAAAATGATGACTTTGCATTTTCGCCCCTTTCAAAAATTATGATTTTGCCTTAAGTTTAAAATTATGTTTTTGACTGGTTCAAAATAAAAGTATGCTTTTGCCCCCCAATTCAAATTACGATTTTGCCATCACTTCAAAATTTTGATTTTGCCCCAGTTCAAATCAAAAATATAGTTTTGTCCCTAGTTTAAAATTACGATTTTATCCTTAGTGCATAGTTATATTACGATTTTGTCTCCGGTTCAAATTTATAGTATTGCCATCACTTTAACTTTTGGCAAATTACGATTTTACCTAAGTCAACAAATACAACTTTGTCCTCACTTCAAATTACAGTATTGCTATCGTTTTAGTTTTTTTAGCAAAACTATAAAAGTGTTTTTTTAATTGGTTGACTGGATTTAATTTTTTTCCATGTCAAGGAGCTGCCTAACACTCACTCATTAATCCTGACAAACTATAGTTTTGCCCTAAGCTCAGACCTACGGTCTTGTCATCGTTTTAGTTTTTTTTTTTTTTTTCCTAACAAAACTATAATAATGTTTTTTAATTGATTGAGAATTATTCGGCCATCGCCCCGCAACACGGGCGGGGCATCAACTAGTTCTATACATTAGACATCAGGCATCACCGCCTAGAGTGACGGCCATACCAAAAATAACTTCAATCTTCTATTCTTCTTGTCTTGAACAACAATCAGTATACAAGAGTCTTTCAGGTTCCAACAAGTTAGTCTACGTTTTGACATAAACTTTGTTTGAAAACAAGTTGGATCAAGTTTAATACGTTTTCATTCGATATCTAAATCCGAGTTACTTTACGTTTCAACATCCCCGCAACGCTCGGCGGGTAATAAAATACTAGTTTTTTCTCACTTGATTATTCTTATTTACGTATTGGTATAAATTCAAGCTTGTTTATGTTTCAACTTAAAAAAATTTAGGAATGCGTCGGTCAAATATGATATCCTTTTGTGTATAATTTTATTACGTTTTCTATTCATTTTAATATACATTTTGTTCGAAGACGAATTAGGTCAAATATGATAATTCGACGGTATAAATTCGTGTTAATTTATGTTTCGAAGTTGTCGCAACAGGTGAGATGTAATATTAATAAAATTGGTAGTTGATTATGATTTGTTGGAAGTTGGAATAAAATCTATGAAAAACAAAAAAAAAATGAAATGGGCTATTTAGTAAATCACGTGAATCCGCAGCTAAATTGCAAAAATTGGATGGAGATGCGGGGAATCGAACCCCGTGCCTCTCGCATGCGAAGCGAGCGCTCTACCATATGAGCTACATCCCCTTTTGTTAATTTTTGTAAGGGACTGGATAATATAGTAGCGTAATTTTAAGTCAAACTGTATAGCCAATTTATTTATTAGTAGTGTAATTTTGAATCAAAGCTTATACTCGATTAGATTATTAATTTCGTTCAAAAAAACTAAATTACTTTGGGTCTAAGTTTTTGCTTGGTCCTATAATCGTTTAAATATTTTGGAAAAGTAATAGTTTTAGATCTAATTTTGAATAGTAACAGGCTATATGTAGTTTTCAATTTTTGACATTATGTAATACCAGCTTTTGTCATTGTAATTACCTTTTGTAATATAATTGGAGTCCAACATTATTTGTATAACAAATTCTTTCTTTATTTGTATAATAAAGTCTTAGGGGTGGTAGCCTCTTAATGACCATTCAGATGCTACCTCTTAAAGGTTTAAAACCTCTGAATGAATAAGAGGTAACCTCAAGTTTGAATGATTAAGAGGTAACATCTGAATGGTAAATCATCACATGTCACATTCTTCTACCTTCTCATTGGTAAAATTCTTAGTGGTTCCATTAAGAGGTAGCCTCTTAATGACCATTCAGAGGCTACCAAACAACCCCTTATTTAGTTTAGAGTAAACGGTTAAAATTGTCCTGCTTTAGACACTTTTGTTACATCCATCCAAAAGGTTATTTTTTCTTAATCGGACCACTCAGATTTTACAAAAGTTGCTAGATTCATCCATTTTCTGACAATTTTAAAAGCTAACATTAAATAAAATCTATTTTAGATGGATCTAGCAAAAGTGCCCAAACTTCAGTAACGATTTGGACACTTTACTCTTTTTAATGTTTTCCTAAGTTTTATTATCATTTTCTTATACTTAATGCCTAAATTATATGTTTTATTAATAATATTTTAGAATTTTTTTAAGTAATTATTTTTTTTAACTATTTATACGTAACTTTTTTTTAAAAAACAACTACACCGTAATAAAGAGCGGGTTTTATCTTTAAAATGAGTACCATATTCCTATACTTATATAGAGAAAAACATTACGTTTTCATCGGATGTTTTAGTCCGTGGTGTTTGTCTCTGTTCATACAATAGTGTTTTAATTGTATCGTGATTCAAGGTGTGATATTTTAAACATTTGGAAACATTGTATTGTGATTCAAGTATTGGTGTTTTAACATTTGAAATCTAGAAAGACTGTATTGTGATTCAAGTCATTGTTTTTTAACATCTAGAATGATAGTATTTGTAACACCTCGTAAAATCGTGTCCAATGATGTGTTGACACATGTACTAAACCCTAATGAAGTCAAACGTTGACTATGAGGGACTAGTTTTGTCAAAATGTAAAACTATGATTTTAGAGGGACTAAAAGTATCAACACGCTTAACCTAAGTCTCTGAGTGACCTTACACGGTATTCGTATTCTCTTATAGAGCCACTTGTTGGATAAACAAAACCGTTTATGATAAAATCTAAAGTTTGTGCATCGAAGGGTTAAAAGTGTCAACATGTTAATTCTTACCTCTGAGTGACCTTTTAACAAACCCGGAGCTTTATGATGTTTGATCATACTCTTGGGAATGCCTAATATTGGCCGTTTAGGGCTTTGATGCCATTAAACGATAATACTCACAAGTTTGTACGTTAAAAGGACTAAAAGCGTCAACGTGTAAATCTACACTTTTGAGAGACCTTTTAAACGAAACGGGAACTCCGTGATGCTTAGTCAAATTCCCGGGTGTGCCTAAGATTGGCCACTAACACTTTCATACCTTATAATGACAATATAAATGAAACTAGAAAATAATGTGTAATATTTGTCACTTTTGAAAGTTAAAATGTGAATATAATTAAAGGACCAATATTGCTAATCTGCCAAAGATGTGTTTGCTGGGCTTAGGTCGCTCGCGGGCCGCGAGCCTGTGGGCTTGTTTTCTTTGCGGGCCGCTAGGCCAATCAACAGCAGCAACCGTATTTTTTATTTTTGTTTTGTTATTGTTTTTGTTTTCCTTGTTCACCACACAATAACTCTAAACCATTTCATTGATCCTATGGGCTGTATAATGATTTGTAACACCTGTCAAGACACATGTTATGATCTTAAGATGTCCCCAAACACATGGCAAGATCTTGTTCATTCTCAAAAACTATAAATAGGCCTTAGAATTCATTTGTTCAAACTTGCACCTATCATTCTTTCCTTCTATCTCTCAATTATGGAGGGTCCTGAGCAATTGAGAACTTCCTTTGAGTTTTTTTCAGTGCCTAGGACCACTTGTAAGCATGGTTACAAAAGTCGCTAGGCGCTCTCTAGTCGGTCGACCAGGGAGTTGAGAGTACTCGGCCTAGGCGGAGAGTACTCGGGTAGTACTTGGACATGTAAAATTATAAAGAAATTAGTTTTTGGAAATTAAATATATGTCATATAACATAAATTTACTAATATCTATAACAAAATACGTGAAAATGATATTCATTCTTTAATATGATAGGCATATAAATTATGTTTTATTATTTTCTAAGTCAAACTCGGCCCGAGTTGACCATCTAGATACGATTTTGGCCGAGGTTGACCGCGTTTGATCGATTCCGAGTAATTAGGCGGAGGAAAAGAAAGTTGACTCGGCAGCCTACCTTGTAGTGACTACTCGGGGAGTACTCGGCCTTGGAAACCTTGTTTTACAACCATGCTTGTAAGTGATCCTTTCGTGACTAGTTCGTTTATTAGGCTTTTAAAGCCGAAAAGTCAAGCGTTTACCATAAACGCTTTGACTTTCAATTAGACCTTGAATGGTCAAGCCATTGTTCGCAATGAACATGGCTACGTGATCATAATTAGGTAGGTGTTAATCCCTCAAAGGGGCACCTCCTAAGAATCACATTTGATTGGTAAATTGATGAGTCAACATAATATTGTTTTAAAAAGTCAACGGGTCAGTTTTTGAAATAATTGCGATATGAGTTTAGAATTGTTCTAAAATATGTTTTATCATTTAAACAACTTAGTAATAATTATTAGAACATGTGTAAACATGTTCGGCTCGTTAATTCCAGTTTTAGAGTCGGTTCGCAACCGAAAGTCGCGAAGTTTGACTTCTGCGTTGACTTTCGATTATGAACCGAACGAGATTAGTTTGCTACTGATTTAAGGTTCCGTTATGATCGTAATATGATGTAGCATAACCCTATAAGGTTATATTGCACGATCTTAATAGTAATATGAGTTTTATGCAAGTTACCATAATTATGCCAAACTTTGACCATTATGCCCTTTTAAGCAAAAAATAAGGTTTTAGACACCAATAAGCTTGCAAATGATTTAGGTACTGATATGTTAACATGTTTAATATATTTTGATGTTACAAATCTGATCATAAACTAAGTTTGCATATAATGTCGTAAATTTTGCTTTAAATTGACCAAAGTGCCCTTTAGGCGCGTAGATTGGTTTTAAGCATAATCTCTCATACCAAACTCATTGCCCACTGATGTAATATCATAATTAGGATATTTTGGGATATCTATTCAGTTTACAAACTGAGTTTATGCATACGTTCTCGAATTATGTCCTTAAATGACGATAATGCCCTTTTTGGCACCTAAAATGGTTTTAAAGCATAATTTTCATACAAAACCTTTTGACCATTGATATGTTATATTAATTAACATATTTGGATCATATAAACTTGGTCATAACATCATGTTTCCTTAAACATCGCACATATCATCATTTAACGACTTTAACGTTGTTACGGCGCATAATATGGTTTTTAACCATATTTAGCAATCAACTTGTTACCCACTGATTGTATAAATCATTTTAAATAATTTTTACAGTAGATACATGATATAAACTCAGATTCCCAAATTAGCTTTCAAAACTATGTGTGAAATTACCAAAATGCCCCTACGGAGCATAATTGGGTCTTAAACTATAAACACACATATGTTTGATATCCTACTGATATTATATCATAAATAAAGTATTTTCACAGAATGTTTATGGTCGTAACATCAGATTGTACGCAAGTTCCTTTTATACGTCGTAAGATGACCAAAACGCCCTTATGAGGCATAGTTTGATTTTAAAACCTTAACGGGCATACAAGTTGATATCCTACTGATATTATAACTTGTTTAAAGTATATTGACATATGGAACTTGTTCAAGACTCATCCGGTTACTCGTTATCGCTTATACGCGTACGGTTAGACTTACGTAACTAGTTTACGCAAGTTTGCCGAAACGGGTTTAACCTTATCATTTTTACTTCAAAATCCATAATATATTTAGTTTACCCATATTATACAAGTCTTCATACTTGTTGGGTCTAAATTACATTCTATTCCGGTCATCGCCTAATCTAGCATATCGAACCGTTTTTAATACTTTAAGCTAGCTGGTCTAGGTCTATGACTTAAATAAGACCCGTTAGCATTCTAAATTGGTTATATATTACCATCATTCCAGACTAGAGCCTCCCGGTAAAAGCTATCTACACTTATCTAGTGAATTATATGACTGAGTTATTTAAACCTTGTTGTGAATCGAGTATTAGCTCAGGTAAATACTTTTAACTTATTTCCCCTTATACGGGCTTGGGATACGGTAAATTATTACCGCTTGGTCGGGTTTGGGATCACTTGGTCAGATTGTGACTAACAAATCCGCATAACCCGTTATGATCCGTATTGTTTGATAACATAAACGTGGGGGTTAATGCGACCGTGTCCTGGATATCCTCGGCTCATTTAATTGCAAATAGCCACGACTTATGCACGAGGTGTAGGCATACACCTGACAGTTGCATAAAAAAATGCTAAATTGTACCCACAAGGTTGGGTATAACTCTTTTGTGGGTTTATAAAAGTGGTGTGTCGGTTAATCATGTCTCAGTTTCTATACTGGGCCCCATATGTATGGCATACATGTAAATCTGTATACAAGATTATAAATGCATTTGTCCCAAGTTATAAAAGAATTTTTCGTGCCTTGTGCACCTAAATCAATTTTTGAAAATGTATTCAAATGTGTCAGTTAATTGTATTTACCAGTGTAAACTGAAGTATTTTCAAAAGACTAAGTGACAGACACTATACGCAAATAGGTTGGGAGTTGCTTGGTGTCAATAAAGGATCTTGCAAATCCTTACTGTAGGATCGTGTAAATGACCCGAACGAGTCGATCAGAGGAGTTTTGATCTGTTTAAGGTGCGGAAAACAAGAAACAGACTTAGAAACAACTTGTTCTTCACTTTAAACACTGATTTGATTGATATTACAGCTTGTACAGTCACTGGATAAACCGGCAGCACTTCGGTATCCAAAATCACAAAAGTTCTAACTGATTTCGCTCGAATGACAAATCCTCTATATTTAGTGTTCTGATTCCGCTTGGAATGACTTCAAGCGGAATAAGAAACAAGTTGATTTCGCTTGAAATGTCACAAGACACTTTCAAGCGGAATCTCCTCTACAAGCGAAATCACAATAAAAACAACCTTGAACAACCTATTTTCTCGTACAATGAGCCCTGATCTAACCTATCTAGTACAAGACTCGATACAAGACGAAGTCGACAGATGCATGCACTAACAGACTCCCTGATGCGTGTCAGTGTGTATATATATTAGGTATATATTTTAAGCCCTTTTTTACACGTTTTAGCCAAGTTTTAAATTTATAAAACACGATATTTACTAACACTAAACACACATATGGGCAAGTGCACCCATCGTGGACGTAGTATAGTGTTGGTAAGATACCGAGGTCGTCCAATGACACAAGAGCTTTTAGTACCGGTTTATCCTCAACGTCTAATCAAATCAAAATGTTAGAAAAAGGTTTTTAAACTAAGAAAATAAAACTAACTAAAATGCTGAAAAATAAAATAAAAGTAAAAACAGATAGACAAGATGAATCACTTGGATCCGACTTGTGTGTAGTGTAACCTTTGATTATTTTCGCACTTTTGCACTTGTTTAAGAGATTATCTTAGTTATTGTAGTAGGCCCCTCTTTTGAAGGCGACGTTACCCTCAACCCAGTAGTTTGAGTCAGCAAGGATACAATCCTAAAGGGTCGGATTATTGAAAGATAATTAATTAAGTTATTAATGCATAATGTGGTAGGCCCCTCTTTTGAAGGTGACGTTACCCTCAGCTAAGTAGTCTGAGTCAGCAGGGATACAGTCCTAAGTAGCTGGGTCAAATTTTTAATAGTAGTTTAACTTATTAGGGGATCAAAGAGTTTGGACTCCCACCATCCAATACCTTTGGGTATCGAAGGAGGTCCTACAAAATTTGACCTAGGTCCTTTGCAGGATCTATACACTGAACAATGGCAAAACTCTTACCAAACCGTTCCCTTAACCCCCGACCAGGTAGCCAACATACCTCCATATAGACCGTGGAGATATGAATGGTGAAAATCTTTTATTTTATATAGACAGTAAAATAATGCCAAGACACCACGGACAAACGATAAGGAAGAATCACCTTCAACATAAGAAACTAGTAATTAAAGTCATTAATAGAAAACCAATTAAAAAGTGCAAAAGATTAAAAATAAAAAGTATTACACTAAACACTTGTCTTCACCAAGTGATGTAAGAGACTTAGGCAAACATGGCCTTTGATTGTCAAGAACTCTTACGATCAATCTTGGATCCCGAGATGACTCACACACTCTATGATGGACAATGAATGATGGTGGTGGATGATGGTGTGGTGATGGTGGTGGGTGGTGGGTGAAGTGTGAGAGAGGTGGTGTGCCAAGGGATGAGTTGCAAGAGCTCCAAGCACTCCTATTTATAGGCTGAACAGAAGCCTGGGCACGGCCCCGTGTCCGCTGGGCACGGCCCCATGTCCATCTGGCTCTCTCTCTTCATTAATTGTAAGTCGCAATTACAATAAATGCCCCTGCAGGAAGTTGACCACGGCCCCGTGTCCGCTGAGCACGACCCCGTGATGGGCGATGGAAGCTTCTACAGGTTTGTCTTTTGTGCCAAGGCTGACCATAACCCCGTGTTCGCTGGGCACGCCCCGTATTGAGCTGGACACACCCCGTGTTGAGCTGGACACGCCCCGTGTTCAGCTGGGCACAGCCCCATGCTCAGCTAGGCACAACCCCATGCTCAACTTTCTTCTTGTTTTTGCTTTGGGAGATGTTGCCGAGGAGTCGGGCATGCCACGTTGCTTCCTTTTCTTTGTATTTATGTTGGATTTGGCTGCATTTTTGCTTCTTTTGTTCGTTTAAGCTCTTTTAACCCTGAAAATACAAAAGGAAGACAAAAGCACACTTTTTCCAACATTAGTACTTAAAAAGGGTTTTTATGCCTCATTTGATGTAATTTATATGTTGCATTTTACACACATCAAATACCCCCACACTTGAATCTTTGCTTGTCCTCAAGCAAAACTCTTTAATATGTGGCTTACACTCCCAAATGGAATGGGTAGAAGAGAATGTTTTGGGCTTGTCTTGAGTGTCGGAATCCAAGATCTTTATTGGGTTTTGTTTTTATACTATTTACAATCCTATTCGTTATGATTTATTTAGAACGTTTCATAAGGGAAATTACTTATATGGGCATAACATGCCTTTTTAAAATTTCATTTATATACAAGTTCACATACTTCACGGGAGATCACTCAACACTCGGCCGAAGATGTATTTTTGTGAAACACTCGAGACCGGCATGGAACTTACTTCTACCATATGCTTGCCAAGCAATCAATCCTCCTCCTTTTTAACTATAAACCTTTGTAAATATCAAGAGGACTTTTGGGGTGAAAGGTTAGGCTTGGGCTAAAGGTAGGTGGTTGGGTTAGTGGTTAGTAAAAGGGCGAAAATCGTAAAAAAAACGTCAGTTTTCGTAAGACTTGATATTTTTCAAAACTCTTTTTTTTTGATGAAGTATTTCCTTCAAACAAAGTTATTTTTGATAAACTTGTTTGTTTATTTCTTTGACTTCATCTCTCTCTCTTTTTTTTTCAAGTCATGCTAGAAACCGAGCTTTGTTACTAAAATAAAGGGTTTAAAATGAAAAAGGGTTTAGGTGGGTAAAGGGTGTTTGGTTTGGGTTTAGAAATGAAAAGGTTTAGACTCAAAGGGGTTAACTAGGGGGATTTTTGGGTAGGTGGTAAAAAAAAGAAAAATAATGGTGTAGAAATAAAAGGGGTTAGTCCTAATGCCTCCTTCATTTACTTACTCGGGTTTAAGTTGGTAAGGACCGGGAATGTAACGTCGTGGCAAGTTCTAGAGTAGTAAGAACCAAGCGGCTATTCACACAAGAAACGAAAAAATGAGCATTTAGTTTAAAGATATGTATTTGTATGCTCAATAAAGGCTCAAAAACTCACTTTTTGTGGGAATGGGTTTTTATGTGATCAAGTATATGTAATCAAATTTTAATTAGACTTGTCATGCCTTTTCATAATCTTCTTATTTGGTTCTTTTTATCACGACGCTATCGGTTGTAAATTTATAAAAATATAAACTTTTTAGAACTTGTTATTCCCAAATTAAACCAAGACAAGTAAAAAAATGAAAACTTTTTGAAAAAATTTGGGGTGATTAGCGGTTCCAATAGAGTTTTGTGTAAGGCTTGTTATTAGGACTTGCAAAATTCAAGGTTTTAGCATTCCCCCCACACTTAAATTACACATTATCCTCAATGTGTTCCAAAAATAAGTTTTTCGGTTGATTAAAATGTGTAAAAGTGGGTTAAAAACAAGATTTTATGTTACTGGGTAGCTGAACACGGGGTGGTGTTGGCTGAGCACGGCCCTGTGTCCAGACTGCCAGTACCAAAAGTAAACAGAAGGCTGGGCACGAGGGCGTGTTCAATGAGCACGGCCCCGTGTCCAGGTACCTGAACTGGGCATTTCTGCAGATTTTTGGGCACGGGGGCGTGTTGGGTTGAGCACGACCCCGTCCTGAACTTGCTGTAATGAAGAAAAATTGTCGAGAGGCTCTGTTTTTGTGCATGGGGTGTTGGTTCAAGCTTCCCTTAGTATCCTTCACCATCCCGAGTGTGTTTTATTCCTGCAAATTAAAACTAAACTAGAAAGCATAAAAGTTAAACTAATCTAAAACTAAGGATAGTTCTGCGGAATGCCTCTGTGGTGCGCCACGTTTATAAGGGTCCTTGGCTAGACCCTCCTTATCGGGTGGTTCTGGCTCATCTTCAATTAAGGGGTCGTCATTGCCGATTGGATATTTCATTGATCGCTCAAGATCGACACTTTTTTTAAATGCCCCTAATTGAATAGATAAATTATTATACTTCCGGTTTTTCAAAGCTTCGTGTGTTTTTACAAAAGGTCGTCCCAACACTAGAGGAGCGTCATCAAGGATGACAAAGTCTGTTAGGATTACCATTTGATTTGTTTGGACCAAGACATCCTCAACTACACCAATTGATTTTATTACTTTCCGATTGGATAGAAAAATGGGTATTTGAAGTGGAGAAAAATCACTGATACTTAATTTTTCAAAAATGTAGTTAGGCATTATGTTAACACAAAGATCTTTATCAATGGTGATATTACTAATAAAGGAATTTTGAAAGAAACATGGAACCGGTGTAATGTTAATTTCAGACGGGTCTTCTTTTATTAGTGAAGTTTGATCATTAGTTAACCTAATTCTTACCATTTCGTCAATTTTTGAGTTAGTGTTTAGCTCTTTTAAAAACTTAGCATGAGTTGATACTAAACAATGATTTTCGAAAGAAGGCGACAAGAGATTAATTTCTTCAAAATTAGACTCTTTTTGAATTTTAACGTTATCGGCCTCACCTTTTTCGTTGTTTAGCTCATGTGTCGGTTTTTCACTTATTTGTTCTTCCATTTTTAACTCTTCAACTATCGTTTCTTTATTTAATTCTTCTCTTGCGCGGGACTCCTCTTCCCTTGCGCGAGATTCTTTTATGCAACGTTCGATAGTTTTAATGTGTTCTAATATCCTATCGGTCACTTCGGTGATAGAGAAAGGATCGGGATCCTCAAAGCTTGAATCCGGTTGTTCGATCCTTGACTCCTCATAGTACTCATATGAAATAGATGGTTCACACCGTTGTCCTTCATTGTAAGTATATGATGGATAAGGGTCGTAATTTGGTTCTTCATAGTACTCATATGAGGTGGGTTGTTCACGCCATGGTTCCTCATAATAAGAGTATGAAGGTGGTGGTTCATATCTTGACTCCTCAAAGTATGAATATGAAGGCTCATACCTTGGTTCATCAAAATATGAGTATGAGGGAGACGGTTCATACCTTTGGTCTTCATAGGATGTGTATGAAGTCGATGGCTCGTACCTGGGCTCCTCATAATAGTTGTATGAAGTGGATGGTTGAAATAAGTTACAATATTGTACCGAGTGCGGGTTTCCACAATTACTGCAATAGTCTCTCATATAATCATCCTCCTCATAGGTGTAGTTGTAGCCTCTTGAGTGTTGATCCATAAGAATCACTCAGCAGACCACAACTGAGTCTCGGGACCAGAAAACAGAAAATAAAGACGGAAACAGAGGCTGGACACGGCCCCGTGTTCAGGGTCTGTATCTGGGCGTTTTAATAAAAATTGCTGGTCTCGTTGAGCACGGGGGCGTGTTCAGTTAGCACGACCCCGTGTTCAGACTCTGTATCTGGGCGTTTAATGAAACGTATGCAGCACGACCCCGTGTTCAGTGAACACGGCCCCGTGTTCAGGCTACTGTAAATGCAAACTAAACTAAACTGCAGAAAAATGTGCGTGTGGTTTGAAAAAGTTTTGAAAAACTGATTAGGCCGTCGATTTTAAGCTTTCTTAAAATCCTTGTGTCCCCGGCAACGGCGCCAAAAACTTGATGCGTGTCAGTGTGTATATATATTAGGTATATATTTTAAGCCCTTTTTTACACTTTTTAGCCAAGTTTTAAATTTATAAAACACGATATTTACTAACACTAAACACACATATGGGCAAGTGCACCCATCGTGGACGTAGTATAGTGTTGGTAAGATACCGAGGTCGTCCAAGGACACAAGAGCTTTTAGTACCGGTTTATCCTCAACGTCTAATCAAATCAAAATGTTAGAAAAAGGTTTTTAAACTAAGAAAATAAAACTAACTAAAATGCTGAAAAATAAAATAAAAGTAAAACCAGATAGACAAGATGAATCACTTGGATCCGACTCGTGTGTAGTGTAACCTTTGATTATTTTCGCACTTTTGCACTTGTTTAAGAGATTATCTTAGTTATTGTAGTAGGCCCCTCTTTTGAAGGCGACGATACCCTCAACCCAGTAGTTTGAGTCAGCAAGGATACAATCTGAAAGGGTCGGATTATTGAAAGATAATTAATTAAGTTATTAATGCATAATGTGGTAGGCCCCTCTTTTGAAGGTGACGTTACCCTCAGCTAAGTAGTCTGAGTCAGCAGGGATTCAGTCCTAAGTAGCTGGGTTAAATTTTTAATAGTAGTTTAACTTATGAGGGGATCAAAGAGTTTGGACCCCCGCCATCCAATACCTTTGAGTATTGAAGGAGGTCCTACTAAATTTGACCCAGGTCCTTTGCAGGATCTATACACTAAACAATGGCAAGACTCTTACCAAACCGTTCCCTTAACCCCCGACCAGGTAGCCAACATACCTCCATATAGACCGTGGAGATATGAATGGTGAAAACCTTTTATTTTATATAGACAGTAAAATAATGCCAAGACACCACGGACAAACGATAAGGAAGAATCACCTTCAACATAAGAAACTAGTAATTAAAGTCATTAATACAAAACGAATTAAAAAGTGCAAAAGATTAAAAATAAAAAGTATTACACTAAACACTTGTCTCCACCAAGTGATGTAAGAGACTTAGGCAAACATGGCCTTTGATTGCCAAGAACTCTTACGATCAATCTTAGATCCCGAGACGACTCACACACTCTATGATGGACAATGGATGATGGTGTGGTGATGGTGGTGGGTGGTGGGTGAAGTTTGAGAGAGGTGGTGTGCCAAGGGATGAGTTGCAAGAGCTCCAAACACTCCTATTTATAGGCTGAACAGAAGCCTGGGCACGGCCCCGTGTCCGCTGGGCACGACCCCATGTCCATCTGGCTCTCTCTCTTCATTAATTGTAATTCGCAATTACAATAAATGCGCCTGCAGGAAGTTGACCACGGCCCCGTGTCCGCTGAGCACGGCCCCGTGGTGGGCGATGGAAGCTTCTATAGGTTTGTTCTTTTTGCCCTTTAGTAGGTTCGCCAAGCCTTTGAGAAATCCTCGGTGGCTTTTCTTCTCTTCCTCGAACTCTCTCTCCACAAGATCTAGTCGATGGAGTATTTCTTCCTGTTCAGGAGGAGAGAAACGTGGTTGTGGCGCTTGATGCGGAACTGGAGGTCTGGGCGGTATTGGATACCCATGAGCTGAGTAGTCCGGTGGTCCCATGTTTCCATGTGCTCCGTCAGGGTAGCGCGCATTATATCTTGCCGACACCGCATATGGGTCGCGCTCATAGCCGTAGTTGTATTGTGCTTGTGACGGTTCGAACGGGTTGTAAGCCGTTGGACCCGTATAAGCAGGTATGGGTTGGTCATACCCAAATGGTGGCGAATTTTGTGCAGCAGGTGCGGAGTTCGCCTCCTGTATAGGACTTGAAGGTCCTTCTTCTCGTAGTGGCGGATAGTGGCTACTACTAGAATGTCGAGGAGTGCTGAAGTGGATACCCCCTCCTCCTCGTGTAGACATACGAGCATTTGTCCTCCTACGCCTCGGCGGATCAGGTATTACTGGTTGTGCCGGTGGCGGAGGTGGTGGCGTAACTGCCTCAAAGCGTGAATCCTCAAAGGGATCCTGTGGATGTCGCGGTTGTTGGGATGTCTGTTGAGGTGGCGTGTAGTACCACTCATGTCGGTCAAACAACGCTTGGAAACTGTCTGGTCCCTGATAAGGTGTGCCATGGAAGGATGACCCATCAGAGACTTCTATCGGATGCGTGGGCGTACCACGAGCTGGTTCAGTAGGATCCTCATCTTCCTCCATGGGATCTTCAGAAAAGTGGTCTTGTGGCCCTAGTGGAACAAAACCTGATGGTTCCTGTATGTAGTCAGCCGGATTAAACTGACCTATGTAATATGGAGTAGGGTCGTCGTAATTCCGGTGTGATACCGAACGTTGTAGAGGTATGAAGGAAGGTTGTGGGTTGTTGGGATCATTCTCTGAGTTTGGTCCAAAGGAGTGCCGGTAGGATGGCGTCGAGCTGTGCGAAGTGGAATGCCTCGCGGGTTCGTAAAGATCTCTTCGTCTTTGTGGCTCCTCGCTCCGTGTCATCGAAGGATGTCTTGTACCTGATGGTCCAGCTTCGTTATCGTGATGTGTCACGACTTCTCCTCTGCCTCTTCTTCCCCTTCCTCTTCCTCGGAATATAACAGGTGGCATTTTCCTGCTCCAAAACTTATTAAAAATCGAAATGAAAAATAAAGACAAAAAGGAGTATCAATCCGAATTTGTCCTAAGTTCTTGTCTAGACTCAAGTATGTGCAATTGTGTCATTGAGATTAAACACAATAGGGTAGTGTTTAATTCACTCAACGTTGGCTCTGATACCAACCTGTCACACCCCGATTTCCACGTGTCTCACCGGTGAGCCCGGTGGGGGATTACCGTGACGATGTTGGCAACAATATAGTCAAACCACACAATTATATAATGCACAGCGGAAGCATAAGATAAATATATAAACTTCAACCTCTGGTTGTAATATCAAATGTATTACAGAAGTTGAATATATCCACAGCGGATCAAAAATAATAAAATATTGTTCATTCAGATGCAGCATCGAGTTTGCGAGACTATGTACGATGCTTAGGCAGCTAATACCAGCCAATTTCGTCTAGTACCTGCACTTAATCTTTTTGGGGAAAATACGTCAGTTTACACTGGTAAATACATTCAACCGACACATTTGAAAATGTTTATTAAAATTGATTTGAATGCACAAGGCACAAACTCTTTTATAACTTGGGAAAATTATAATAAAATCTTGTGAACGTTTTACATGTTCTTTTATGCGTTCAGTAGCCCGGGTCGTGCCGGGTTAAAGATTTATAGACACACCACATTGCGTAAAACCGTAGTATAAAAACCAACGGCTACGTCTTTTAATTTAATGTCGACACTTTATACCGGGTGTACGCCTACACCGAGATGTCGATGGTCGTGGCCATTTCGTAAAATGATGCCAAGGATATCCGGGACAACGGTCATTAAACCCCCCAAAGGCTTATAAGCAACAAAACTGTTTAAATGAGCCGATCATATTATTTAATTAACCACCTAAGCGATGGAAGAATATAATGCTCAATCAAGCGGTATTAATATACCGTAACCCAAGCCCATATAGGGGAAATAAGTTAAAGTATTTACCTTTGCAAGTATATTTCCGTAATTTGGATTAAATCACCGATAGCTTTTACTGGGGCTCCTAATCTGGAATGAAGGTTTTAATTAACCTCTTAGAATCCTAACGAGTCGTTATAATGGCCGTAGCCTAGACCGGTTGGTTCCGATATGTGAATACGGTTTAATCGCGCGAAAAGGCGAAAATCGAGAATGAAGTGTGATTCTGACCCAACGAGTTCAGAGACTTGTTTTATATAGGTCTAATGTTCACACTCTGGATTTTGGGGTTCAAATAATATAATTTGACCCGTATCGGCTAAATTATGAAAACTAGTTTCATAAGCCGAACCGTGCGCGCAATAGGCGAAACGGTTAACCATGAGAGTCGTACGCTTATTTCCTAAGTCAATATGCCTTAAATGGGTTGTGGTATCAGTAGGATACCTTCCGTGACGCCCGTAACGAGTTTAAGTTAATATTATGCCCCGTAGGGGCTTTTCGGTCATTTTAAAGACTTTTAAAGAGCTTTTCGAGTTCTACAGGAAATCTGAGTTTCCCGAACAGCTTATAAAGCTTAAAATACTTTATTTATTATTTAAAACCAGTAGCAACTGGAATCGGGTCAAAAGACCTTGTAGAACTCATGTTTTGGCCGAAAAGGGCATATTCGGTATTTACCGAACCGTAGCCATAACCGCAGGTTATGAGCGAGGTAAAAATTATTAAAAATCTTTAAAATTCCCAAAATATTATTTTAATACAGTGGGTAAAAGTTTTGGTGACGAAATCTTGGTTTAGATAGGTGTTATGCTAATTGCGCCGTTTATTACAAAAGTTTATTTAAATTGCGCTAATTAGCATAACTCTCATTCTAGACCTCTGATTGACGTGAAACTTTACGGACATGCTTATAATTTAATAAGCAAGGTTCTGGTCCGTTCACGTGTCCGAAATACTCGTTTTAATTTCAAAAGGCCGTTACGGTCAACTTTTAGGCGAATGACGGAAATGCGCAAAAGACTCGGATAACTCATGAACCGATCACAGAGGTTTATACCAACATGTGACCTGGTCCTAAGAGTGTCCTAAGGCATATCTATACCTCACTAAAACGGGTCAGAACTGAAGTCAAAGCAAAAGTCAAACTTTTACGACTTTCGGCTCCGAACCGGTTCAATATAGCAAATGATCGATTCAAACGAGCGCAAACAAGTTTATATACTTAATATCATGTTTTATAAGTGTCAAAACAGGTTTCATAACATATACATTACAGATTATGCATAAATCGCTAGAATAGCTTTCTGTTGACTTTTTTAACCGCACGTTTGACTCGATATTTGACATAGTTAGAGTGGTGATCAGGGGGAACCTTTTTAGAGGTTTATTACCCACATAAATACCAACTCATAACCACTTTTGATTCGTCGTAGGACTGAACCATTTGCAAGTTATTGTAATGACAACCGTTAGTTACGACGGTTGTGTTTATAGGCTAAAACTATGGAAATGTAAGACCAAAATGGGTATGAACGACTTACAGAAGTTCTTTCTTGCTTATAGAACAGAGATGGATGCTAGAGAGCTCTTGGAATGATCAGATGAATGTGTTTTGTGTTGTGTGAATGTTATGCACATAATGTGGCTATTTATAGCCAAAGAAAGCTCTCTAGATCACTACACAACAACCTACACTGATCATGATGATGGGTAGATGTCTCCTGAGTGATATGGGTCGAGTAGGGGGCGCCCATGCCTCATTTATTGGAGATTGATCATTCATAATGCTCAAAAGTCAAGAAAACCCAACTTTCTGCATCTGGGCACTTTACGCGACCCGCATGGGAGTTCCCATGCACTTTTACGCGGGTCGCCTGAGTTTAAGAAATCAGACGCGTAATTGAGGTGGCTCGCGGCCCGCCTCAACTTAAGCCTAACCTTCACGCGGGTCGCGAGAGGTCTGTTTTTCAGATTTTTAAAATCTTTTGTAATGATTATCAGAATCCGGTAATTAATAACGAAACCTTTCGTAATGATTTACCTGACCTTTCGGGTTTGAAGGGGTAACTTTGCGGTTTGGCCCTCGGTTATTTACCGATAGGGGCCTTGTGTTATTTACCCGCATTATAAAGTCCCTGGTTAGTTTATTAATTGTTTGGAAAGCCTTAACTTTCACTGTTGACGCTTTTAACCCTTCTCCTACGAATTCGATCGTAACTTTCTCGTTTCATAACGAAACTTCGCGAAATTTATATGTAATATTTTAGTGAGTGTATAATACCGTTACAAAGCCTTGGGAACGTTAAAGGGTCACTCAGAGGTATAATTAAACATGTTGACACAGTTAACCCCTGTAGCTTGTAATCTCTCACTTTCTTTCGTGTTTCGCTTTCGTACGATCTATGATACATTCGTTTGAAGGTTCAAGCATTTATTTAGGGTTACTATACAGTATATTTACCCTTGTTGACATTTATAACCCTCGAATTTATATACTTTCAAGGTTTGTCAAAATTAGTCCTTTATTTATTATAGATGCCACGTGTAAACAAATGACACGTGTTAACACATCATTGGACACAAAAATTCGAGGTGTTACATCCTCACCCCCTTAAAATAAATCTCGACCCGAGATTTACTTAAATAAATAGGGGTACTTTTCTTTCATTGTAGCTTCGACTTGCCACGTATATTCAGGACCTCTACGAGCATTCCATTTGACTTTTACAATCGGTACGTGCTTTCTGCGAAGCTTCTTCACCTGTCGATCTTCAATCGACAAAGGTTTTTCTATAAATTTTAAGCTCTCATCTATATGCACATCTGTGTGTGGGATCACCAATGATTCATCGGCGAAGCACTTTTTAAGATTGCAGATGTGGAACACACTGTGAATTCCATTGAGCTCTTCAGGCAAGTTCAACTTATAGGCAACTGATCCGACCCGTTCAATGACCTCAAAAGGTCCTATGTATCTCGGACTCAGTTTGCCTTTCTTGCCGAAACGCATCACCCCCTTCCAGGGTGATACCTTAAGCAACACTTTTTCACCTACTTCGAAGTGAAGATCCTTACGTTTTGGATCAGCGTAGCTCTTCTGCCTATCGCGGGCAGCCTTGAGACGTTCCCGGATCTGGACAATCTTGTCCGTCGTCTGGAAAACTATCTCTGGTCCTGATAATTGGACCTCTCCTACTTCCGCCCAACAAACAGGCGATCTGCATTTCCTACCATATAATGCCTCGAAAGGCGCAGCCTTTATGCTGGTGTGGTAGCTATTATTGTAGGAGAATTCGATCAGGGGTAGGTTCTTATCCCAGTTACCACCTAAATCGATCGCACATGCACGAAGCATGTCTTCTAGCGTTTGGATAGTACGCTCACTTTGACCGTCCGTCTGTGGATGGTAAGCCGTACTAAAGTTCAAACGCGTGCCCAAAGATTGCTGGAAACTTTTCCAGAAGTGAGATGTGTATCTAGTATCCCTGTCGGAGATAATAGACACAGGTATGCCGTGTAAGGCTACAATCTTATCAACATAAAGTTGGGCTAACATATCGGAGCTATACGTCTCCTTGATGGGTAGAAAATGAGCTGATTTAGTCAGCCTATCGACTATGACCCATATTGTATCGTTTCCTTTCCTGGTTTTGGGTAACTTGGTTATGAAGTCCATGGTTACGCATTCCCACTTCCACTCGGGAAGTTCAGGCTGTTGTAGTAAGCCAGACGGCTTTTGGTGCTCGGCTTTGACTTGAGCACAAGTCAAGCACTTTGCTACATGGGCGGCTACAGACTTTTTCAAGCCTATCCACCAATAATTTGCCTTTAAGTCTTGGTACATCTTATCAGCACCAGGATGAACTGAGTATTTGGAACTATGGGCTTCCTGGAGAACAACATCTCGTAGTCCTCCATAAATCGGAACCCATATACGTCCGTTCAGCCTCAAGATTCCATCCTTGCTAAGAGTCAACTACTCCTCAGTTACTCCCAGCTTTTCATTTGGATAGTTAGCTTCCAACACAGCCTCTCGCTGTGCAGCTAATATCCTTTCAATTAGATTGTTCTTGACTTCAATGCTCTTGGCATTGATTCGAATGGGTTTTACCCTTTCCTTTCTGCTCAAGGCATCGGCGACTACATTCGCCTTGCCGGGATGATACCTGATTTCGCAGTCATAATCATTCAGGGTTTCCATCCAACGGCGCTGCCTCATGTTCAACTCCTTCTGGTTGAACAGGTGCTGGAGGCTTTTGTGATCAGAATAAATCACAAATTTAACACCATAAAGGTAGTGCCTCCACAACTTCAGTGCAAATACAACGGCACCCAACTCCAAGTCGTGGGTGGTGTAATTCTTTTCATGCACCTTTAATTGCCTTGAAGCATAGGCAATCACCTTGCCCTTCTGCATAAGCACACACCCCATGCCCGTGTGTGATGCATCGCAGTAAACTACGAATTCATCTGTACCTTCTGGTAATGTTAGCACAGGTGCGTTGCTTAACTTTTGCTTCAGTATTTCAAAGGACTCTTGCTGCTTTGGGCCCCAAATGTACTTTTCTTTCTTCTTGGTCAAGGAAGTCAAGGGCGCAGCAATCCTTGAAAAATTTTCAATAAATCTCCGGTAGTATCCTGCTAACCCCAGGAAGCTACGGATTTCGGTAGGTGTCTTTGGCTCTTGCCAGTTCATGACCGCCTCTACCTTAGCGGGATCCACTTGGATACCACGCTCACTCACAACGTGCCCTAAAAACTGAACCTCTCGTAGCCAGAATTCACACTTCGAGAATTTGGCGTAGAGTTTCTCACGCTGTAGTAATTTGAGAATGCAACGGAGGTGCTTCTCGTGGTCTGCTTGGTTCTTGGAATATATAAGGATATCGTCGATGAAGACTATGACAAATTTGTCCAAATACGGCTTGCAGACGCGATTCATGAGATCCATGAACGCAGCCGGTGCATTTGTGAGCCCAAAAGGCATCACTAGGAACTCGTAATGAGCATAGCGAGTCCTAAATGCTGTCTTATGTACATCCTCATCTCTGACCCTTAGTTGATGATAGCCCGACCTTAAGTCGATCTTTGAGAAGTAGCTTGCTCCTTGCAGCTGATCGAACAGATCATCGATCCTTGGCAAAGGATATCTGTTCTTTATGGTAACTTTGTTTAGCTCTCGATAGTCGATGCACAACCGCATCGATCCGTCCTTCTTCTTTACAAATAGGACTGGTGCTCCCCAGGGAGATGAACTAGGTCTGATAAAACCTTTCGCCAGCAGTTCATCCAACTTGGTCCTCAGTTCTTTCATTTCCGTTGGAGCTAGCCTGTAAGGCGCCCTTGCTATCGGAGCTGCTCCAGGAATGATGTCTATTCTGAACTCCACTTGTCTATCTGGTGGCAAACCAGGTAGTTCTTCGGGAAAAACTTCGGGGTATTCAGAAATGACAGGAAGATCCTCTATCTTCGGCTTAGGTTCTTCAATTATAACCTGAGCCATGTAAATTACGCAGCCTCTGTTCAAACACCTTGAAGTTTTGAGCATAGATACGTCTTCGGGCAATCCGTACTGCGTATCCCCTCGAATGGTAAGAGATTCACCACTCGGAGTCTTTAGCACTATATGCCTCTTACCGCAAATGATTTGGGCCTGATTACGGGATAACCAGTCCATGCCTAGCACAATGTCAAAACCCGCTAATTTGAAGGGAAGTAGAGATAAAGGAAAAGAATGGTTCCTAATGGACATTTCACATCCTTCTAGAACAGTTGAGACGGTTTCTATCGTGCCGTCTACTAACTCTACTTCGTATTTCGCATCGAGGGTTTTGATAGGCATATTTAGTAGTTGGCAAAATTTCTGGTCTACAAATGATTTATCGGCTCCAGAATCGAATAGTACTCTAGCAAATATATTATTTACGAGGAAAGTACCTGTAAGTACGTTGTCGTTCTGGACCGCTTCCTTTGCATCCATGCGAAAAACTCTCGCATTTGACTTCTTCGTCTCTTCCGCCTTCTTGGCATACTTTGGGCAGTTACTCTTGATATGCCCTTTTTCATTACAACCATAGCAGGTTGCATCCTTGATCTTTCTGCACTCCACAGTCTTATGATCCTTGGACTTGCATAGTCCACAGGAAGGAGTCTTTGATTGCGACTGTGAGTTCGACGCAAATCTGCATTTCCCAGAGTGGGGTTTCTTGCAGATCTTGCAGTTGGGCCTGTCACCAGCTTGCCCATCCTTCTTTGCCTCCGACCCTCTTTTGCCTTCACCGTTTCCACGGTGCTTCTTCCCTGATCTTCGTGAGGTATCATCCTCACGTTTTCTCTTCTCAGCCTCCTTGTTCCTTAGTGTCCTCAGACGGACAGCGTCTAAGGTGAGAGACAAGGAGAGGTCAGTAACTGACCTGAAGGTCGTCGGCCGAGAAGCCTTTACGCTAGCCTTTATTGCAGGCTCTAATCCCCCAATGAAACGGGTGATTCTTCTGGGTTCTGGTGTCACAAGGTATGGAACTAGACGAGACATGGTATTGAAACTCGTCAAATACGCCTGGCAGTCCAGGTTCGTCATCACCAGTGACACAAAGTCAGCCTCGATCTTCTCAACCTCATGCTGAGGGCAGTAGTTTTCCTTAATGAGAGCAATAAATTCCTCCCATGTCATCTTGTACAAAGCAGACTTACCAGATGCCTGCACCAACGCCCTCCACCATGCCAGGGCCTCGCCCTTAAATGACTGGGACACATATTTCACCACATCCCTCGCTGCACACCCGCTGATGTCCACAATAGTGTCCATCTCATCTAGCCAGGTGATACAATCAACAGCACCTTTCTCCCCTGTAAACTCCTGGGGCTTACATGATACAAAGTATTTGTAGGTGCAACCCTTAGCACTGGATGCGTCAGTATATTCTCTATCGCGATGAACGCTGTGCTCAGTGGACGAGTGTTTGTCGTCATCTTTCTTGGGTTCAGAGGGTGGTTTGGAGTGTGTCTTTGGTTTAGAGGGTGGTTTTGACACGGATCTGCCTTGGGACTCAGTATATTGACGATCAAGAGCTGCCTGAACAGCATTGTCAATCAGAGCCTTCAGTTGTGCGCCTGTCAGATGTACTGGCGTATTGTCATAGTCATCTTCATTTGTGTGGCTGTTCTCTCCATTGGGATCCGCCATTGTAACTTGAATCTGTTACAGAAGATAACAAAATTTTATTTAGGAGATTATTATATAATTGTCTTTTTATGACAATTTGTCAACCATGGTACAGAGACCATATTCGGTTAACTTATTATTTCATTACAATTTTTAGGATTTGAATATATCCTATTTCAGCTATATAAATAGTGTTGGCGGCATAAAGCCTAATCATGATGATGTTTTATAATATTAACCGAGATTTCAGAGAATCAAAGGCATAGAGATTTGAACCGTAGTTCTTTTATCTCTTTCTGACAGGGAGTCATAGACCACCACTGCATTTTGTCGTTATAAGACAATTATTACGGCCCATAGGCACTACACCTCTAATGGATGTTTTAATATGGTTGGCCCGTAGGCACTACATCTCAAATGGATGTTTTTAATAAGGTTGGCCCGTAGGCACTACATCACTAATGGATGTTTTTATAAGGTTGGCCCGTAGGCACTACATCTCAAATGGATGTTTTAATATGGTTGGCCCGTAGGCACTACATCACTAATGGATGTTTTTATTAATATTGGCCCGTAGGCACTACATCACTAATGGATGTATTTAATAATATTGATCACCTTCATTGGTGATTTAACCCATGATTTATAAATCATTTAGTGGGGTTTGTAATCCTTAAAGGATTATTGTATAAGAATGACGTGCGTGATTTTAACGAATCACATCTGCCATGATCGTTAACATGCGTACAGAGGTTAACAGGGAATCAAAATCTTTTCAATTAGGCCGTACCATCTTGACTGGATCTTAAAAGACACCAAGCTAGGTTTCACCTTTTAAGATTCTTTATTTAGGCAGATCAATATAAAAGGAATGGTTTTGATTTATTTTATACATATTAAAACAAAACTCATAACATACATTCCAAAATCTCAAATACAATTACATATTGCCCTAAACGGGTCTTTCAAATAGTACATACCTCCATAGAGGTTTTAAAATAAGTGACAAGTCCACGCAGGGACTAATACAAGATAGATGTCCATGCAAGGACTAAAGATAAGTCCACGTAGGGACTGAAATACGATAAGTGTCCACGCAGGGACTTATTTCAAAGCAGAAATTACATTAGTACAACTATTAAGGGCTAGTGGTCACGTTTCTTCTTTTTGCCCTTTAGTAGGTTTGCCAAGCCTTTGAGAAATCCTCGGTGGCTTTTCTTCTCTTCCTCGAACTCTCTCTCCACACGATCTAGTCGATGGAGTATTTCTTCCTGTTCAGGAGGAGAGAAACGTGGTTGTGGCGCTTGATGCGGAACTGGAGGTCTGGGCGGTATTGGATACCCATGAGCTGAGTAGTCCGGTGGTCCCATGTTTCCATGTGCTCCGTCAGGGTAGCGCGCATTATATCTTGCCGACACCGCATATGGGTCGCGCTCATAGCCGTAGTTGTATTGTGCTTGTGACGGTTCGAACGGGTTGTAAGCCGTTGGACCCGTATAAGCAGGTATGGGTTGGTCATACCCAAATGGTGGCGAATTTTGTGCAGCAGGTGCGGAGTTCGCCTCCTGTATAGGACTTGAAGGTCCTTCTTCTCGTAGTGGCGGATAGTGGCTACTACTAGAATGTCGAGGAGTGCTGAAGTGGATACCCCCTCCTCCTCGTGTAGACATACGAGCATTTGTCCTCCTACGCCTCGGCGGATCAGGTATTACTGGTTGTGCCGGTGGCGGAGGTGGTGGCGTAACTGCCTCAAAGCGTGAATCCTCAGAGGGATCCTGTGGATGTCGCGGTTGTTGGGATGTCTGTTGAGGTGGCGTGTAGTACCACTCATGTCGGTCAAACAACGCTTGGAAACTGTCTGGTCCCTGATAAGGTGTGCCATGGAAGGATGACCCATCAGAGACTTCTATCGGATGCGTGGGCGTACCACGAGCTGGTTCAGTAGGATCCTCATCTTCCTCCATGGGATCTTCAGAAAAGTGGTCTTGTGGCCCTAGTGGAACAAAACCTGATGGTTCCTGTATGTAGTCAGCCGGATTAAACTGACCTATGTAATATGGAGTAGGGTCGTCGTAATTCCGGTGTGATACCGAACGTTGTAGAGGTATGAAGGAAGGTTGTGGGTTGTTGGGATCATTCTCTGAGTTTGGTCCAAAGGAGTGCCGGTAGGATGGCGTCGAGCTGTGCGAAGTGGAATGCCTCGCGGGTTCGTAAAGATCTCTTCGTCTTTGTGGCTCTTCGCTCCGTGTCATCGAAGGATGTCTTGTACCTGATGGTCCAGCTTCGTTATCGTGATGTGTCACGACTTCTCCTCTGCCTCTTCTTCCCCTTCCTCTTCCTCGGAATATAACAGGTGGCATTTTCCTGCTCCAAAACTTATTAAAAATCGAAATGAAAAATAAAGACAAAAAGGAGTATCAATCCGAATTTGTCCTAAGTTCTTGTCTAGACTCAAGTATGTGCAATTGTGTCATTGAGATTAAACACAATAGGGTAGTGTTTAATTCACTCAACGTTGGCTCTGATACCAACCTGTCACACCCCGATTTCCACGTGTCTCACCGGTGGGCCCGGTGGGGGATTACCGTGACGATGTTGGCAACAATATAGTCAAACCACACAATTATATAATGCACAGCGGAAGCATAAGATAAATATATAAACTTCAACCTCTGGTTGTAATATCAAATGTATTACAGAAGTTGAATATATCCACAGCGGATCAAAAATAATAAAATATTGTTCATTCAGATGCAGCATCGAGTTTGCGAGACTATGTACGATGCTTAGGCAGCTAATACCAGCCAATTTCGTCTAGTACCTGCACTTAATCTTTTTGGGGAAAATACGTCAGTTTACACTGGTAAATACATTCAACCGACACATTTGAAAATGTTTATTAAAATTGATTTGAATGCACAAGGCACAAACTCTTTTATAACTTGGGAAAATTATAATAAAATCTTGTGAACGTTTTACATGTTCTTTTATGCGTTCAGTAGCCTGGGTCGTGCCGGGTTAAAGATTTATAGACACACCACATTGCGTAAAACCGTAGTATAAAAACCAACGGCTACGTCTTTTAATTTAATGTCGACACTTTATACCGGGTGTACGCCTACACCGGGATGTCGATGGTCGTGGCCATTTCGTAAAATGATGCCAAGGATATCCGGGACAACGGTCATTAAACCCCCCAAAGGCTTATAAGCAACAAAACTGTTTAAATGAGCCGATCATATTATTTAATTAACCACCTAAGCGATGGAAGAATATAATGCTCAATCAAGCGGTATTAATATACCGTAACCCAAGCCCATATAGGGGAAATAAGTTAAAGTATTTACCTTTGCAAGTATATTTCCTTAATTTGGATTAAATCACCGATAGCTTTTACTGGGGCTCCTAATCTGGAACGAAGGTTTTAATTAACCTCTTAGAATCCTAACGAGTCGTTATAATGGCCGTAGCCTAGACCGGTTGGTTCCGATATGTGAATACGGTTTAATCGCGCGAAAAGGCGAAAACCGAGAATGAAGTGTGATTCTGACCCAACGAGTTCAGAGACTTGTTTTATATAGGTCTAATGTTCACACTCTGGATTTTGGGGTTCAAATAATATAATTTGACCCGTATCGGCTAAATTATGAAAACTAGTTTCATAAGCCGAACCGTGCGCGCAATAGGCGAAACGGTTAACCATGAGAGTCGTACGCTTATTTCCTAAGTCAATATGCCTTAAATGGGTTGTGGTATCAGTAGGATACCTTCCGTGACGCCCGTAACGAGTTTAAGTTAATATTATGCCCCGTAGGGGCTTTTCGGTCATTTTAAAGACTTTTAAAGAGCTTTTCGAGTTCTACAGGAAATCTGAGTTTCCCGAACAGCTTATAAAGCTTAAAATACTTTATTTATTATTTAAAACCAGTAGCAACTGGAATCGGGTCAAAAGACCTTGTAGAACTCATGTTTTGGCCGAAAAGGGCATATTCGGTATTTACCGAACCGTAGCCATAACCGCAGGTTATGAGCGAGGTAAAAATTATTAAAAATCTTTAAAATTCCCAAAATATTATTTTAATACAGTGGGTAAAAGTTTTGGTGACGAAATCTTGGTTTAGATAGGTGTTATGCTAATTGCGCCGTTTATTACAAAAGTTTATTTAAATTGCGCTAATTAGCATAACTCTCATTCTAGACCTCTGATTGACGTGAAACTTTACGGACATGCTTATAATTTAATAAGCAAGGTTCTGGTCCGTTCACGTGTCCGAAATACTCGTTTTAATTTCAAAAGGCCGTTACGGTCAACTTTTAGGCGAATGACGGAAATGCGCAAAAGACTCGGATAACTCATGAACCGATCACAGAGGTTTATACCAACATGTGACCTGGTCCTAAGAGTGTCCTAAGGCATATCTATACCTCACTAAAACGGGTCAGAACTGAAGTCAAAGCAAAAGTCAAACTTTTGCGACTTTCGGCTCCGAACCGGTTCAATATAGCAAATGATCGATTCAAACGAGCGCAAACAAGTTTATATACTTAATATCATGTTTTATAAGTGTCAAAACAGGTTTCATAACATATACATTACAGATTATGCATAAATCGCTAGAATAGCTTTCTGTTGACTTTTTTAACCGCACGTTTGACTCGATATTTGACATAGTTAGAGTGGTGATCAGGGGGAACCTTTTTAGAGGTTTATTACCCACATAAATACCAACTCATAACCACTTTTGATTCGTCGTAGGACTGAACCATTTGCAAGTTATTGTAATGACAACCGTTAGTTACGACGGTTGTGTTTATAGGCTAAAACTATGGAAATGTAAGACCAAAATGGGTATGAACGACTTACAGAAGTTCTTTCTTGCTTATAGAACAGAGATGGATGCTAGAGAGCTCTTGGAATGATCAGATGAATGTGTTTTGTGTTGTGTGAATGTTATGCACATAATGTGGCTATTTATAGCCAAAGAAAGCTCTCTAGATCACTACACAACAACCTACACTGATCATGATGATGGGTAGATGTCTCCTGAGTGATATGGGTCGAGTAGGGGGCGCCCATGCCTCATTTATTGGAGATTGATCGTTCATAATGCTCAAAAGTCAAGAAAACACCAACTTTCTGCATCTGGGCACTTTACGCGACCCGCATGGGAGTTCCCATGCACTTTTACGCGGGTCGCCTGAGTTTAAGAAATCAGACGCGTAATTGAGGTGGCTCGCGGCCCGCCTCAACTTAAGCCTAACCTTCACGCGGGTCGCGAGAGGTCTGTTTTTCAGATTTTTAAAATCTTTTGTAATGATTATCAGAATCCGGTAATTAATAACGAAACCTTTCGTAATGATTTACCTGACCTTTCGGGTTTGAAGGGGTAACTTTGCGGTTTGGCCCTCGGTTATTTACCGATAGGGGCCTTGTGTTATTTACCCGCATTATAAAGTCCCTGGTTAGTTTATTAATTGTTTGGAAAGCCTTAACTTTCACTGTTGACGCTTTTAACCCTTCTCCTACGAATTCGATCGTAACTTTCTCGTTTCATAACGAAACTTCGCGAAATTTATATGTAATATTTTAGTGAGTGTATAATACCGTTACAAAGCCTTGGGAACGTTAAAGGGTCACTCAGAGGTATAATTAAACATGTTGACACAGTTAACCCCTGTAGCTTGTAATCTCTCACTTTCTTTCGTGTTTCGCTTTCGTACGATCTATGATACATTCGTTTGAAGGTTCAAGCATTTATTTAGGGTTACTATACAGTATATTTACCCTTGTTGACATTTATAACCCTCGAATTTATATACTTTCAAGGTTTGTCAAAATTAGTCCTTTATTTATTATAGATGCCACGTGTAAACAAATGACACGTGTTAACACATCATTGGACACAAAAATTCGAGGTGTTACATCTTTGCAACTTCAGTCTTGATCCGTCTCTGGGCTTCACTCTTTCAATCAGCATCAACAGCCTCCCCCTAACGATGTGTTGGCATTGCTTAAGTTCATCAGCATCATCTGCTTCAGGATCATAATCTGACTCATTTCTCAAGAACACCTAGCTCTATTCTTCAATTCAGAGTCCTCTGGTAACGGAAACTGGCTCTTCTAAACACAAGCTTCTTAGGATCAATCAGCCTGGCTCTACTAATGTTGTTCCAAGATCGTGCCCTGGCTCTCATTCAGCTCAGAATCGTCACCTGGCTCAGATTTACACCTGCATAATCTCTTCCTCAAAATAAATTTCACATATTTAAACATTTCAAATTTAAGTATTCAGACTCCCCCTCAAATTCAGCTATAATCTTGATGAACCACTTGTAAATTTGATCAACACATTTGTTTTCAAACACAGATTCCCTCTCATAAAAATGTCATCATGTTTAGCACTTGGAACTTTGAAAATCAGCTTTTCAACACCAGTTGTCAAAAAATCTTTTTGAATTTTTCAAACGTTTATACTTAAAAACACACTAAAAATCTTTTTGGATTTTTATAACAAAAGAAATGAAATGCAGTAAAGAAATATTTACAGACAATATTTTTATGAGTTTGTGTAAGAGGATCATATCAGTTTATGAGACAAATCACCAACACCGTTAAGCTTCATTTCATTTTCAGTTCTAAACAATTCACCTAGATTGTCAGTATATTGGTCCACTTAAATTTTCACACAAAGTTCAACTGTTTCGAGATACGATATTAATGTCTTAAGAACTTAAACTTATTCGCGTGTCCCACTACTTGAATATACTCCCGTATCCAGATCCCAATATTCAGTCTTACAGGTGAGTATACCACAGATGATATCTGTAAAGGGGTTATATTACGAGGGCCGTGAGAGCTCAGGTCGATACTTCCGTATACGCAAAGAGATGACGGCTTCGACTTTTGGTGTGTCCCCTTTAGAGGATCTTTTCTTCAACAGCAATGATTATCAATTTTATTGTTTCATCATTTTGCTGAGGGTGAGCTTATATTTCAAAGTATTAACAGAAAGTATTATACGGGGACTAGGTCAGAATTTCCATTCAACAGAAGTCCCAGGATAATACTCCAGATATCATTGAGTATAAAGACCTAGTATCTTAGAAAAAGGGACCTTTCAAACAAGATTTTGGGGGTTACCCATATATCCAATAAATTTTACCCACGATATAAGCAAGTTTGAATTTTTTGGTTTATATCTCGATACAATTTACTAAATGTGTAAAAACCTACTGACACATCCGCAGTGAGATTGTTTATCACATTTTTGACTTTACATTTCTTTAGCATGTTGTGCCAGTCCACTGATGTACTATCATTTCCTCTTTTTGACAACAAAAACTCATTTTTGCATTTTATCATGTTTTTGGCTTTTTCAAATTTTCAAATGTTTTTGGATTTTCAAATTTTCTACTTCCCCTAAAATGCAAACACATTTAAAGAAATTTTGAAAAATAAACTGAGCTCTTGACCCACTTTGTAGAAACAAATGTTAAAAACAAACTATACAAACAAAATGACAACCGATATCAAATCGCTTCAATTCGCCATCCACTAGGCATAAATAATCAGAACTCCCCCTTTCAACAAACTATTTTCTCATTATGATTTCAAAACACTTAAGTTTGTTTTAATCAAAATGATTTTTCCGGAAAATAAGTTTGTTTTAACCACTTGTAGGGACTGGTTTATCATCTTGTTAATTCAAACACATATATGAGGATTACATCAAGTTCAAACTAATGACCATGACGAATCATTTGTAAGATCCAACCTCTTACCACTTGTAAGTATATCCAAATCATTTAACCACAGGTAGGAATAAAACATCTACAGAAACCATTTTACCAATCAGGATGCCGATTCCTGCTTCACACTTACCAACCTGGAAGCTCCGGCATAGTCCATCACCTGTAAAAAATTTTCAACATTAAAATCTTTTTGCAAAATCTATCATAATAAGAATGATGCCGATTCCTGATCCACGATTACAAACTTGGGATCTCCGGCATAGTCCTGAGTTTTCAAGGGAAAAGAATTTCCACCCAAGTCTTACCAACCTTGGGTGTTTTTAACTCTTGCTCAGTAGGGTTATAGGTTGCTTTCTTTGTCGCATAAAAATCTCTAACCCCTTTTACTTTCCCATCAATCATTTTCCCAAAAAATTTCTTAACATTCCCATTGAATACTTTCTCAATATCAAATTCCTTCTGATCAGAAAAGAATTGATTTGAGATCTCAAATTTACCAACTTTTTGCTTAATATTTTCAAACTTCAAAGATGGAATTTCAACATCATCTTCTGAAGGCACAGATTTTTCTTCTTTAACCTCAATTTGTGGCTCCACTGATTTTGTGGAATCAGATTCATCGCCGACTTTCTCATCACCCTTCTTAACAACCCACATTTGATTGTCCTTGGCTTTCTTTTTGTAAAAATTTTTCTTTGAACACTCACAAACTTCATGAGTCGAATTTTCAAAAATTTTGAATTTTTCAGTTGGTGGTTCAATATCGACAACTTTTGCTTTCAGTTTTTCAGATACTCCCTGTTTTGGTTTTGCCATTTGAGAACAAATTGATGCAATGTGACCAACTTCATTGCATTTGAAACAAGTTCGAGTATCCTTTTTGTGAAAAACTCCAGTTCCTTTTCTCTTCTGTTCAGCAAGAAACTCCTGGTTTGATTGTCTCCAGAACGGTTTCTTCTATTCTTCCTCAGCACTTCCTCCTGAAACAAATTTTGTGTTTGTTTTAGAAATTTTATCATTTTTATAATTTTCAGGTGGTGTAAAACCTAATCCTTTCTTTTTGTAGCTACCATTATGGTTTGATTTCTTTTGAAAACCGGAACCAAAATTGTAACCCTTTTTCTTGTTTAAATGCTGTTGAACTCTTGAAGTGTATTTTTTAGGTTTTCCATTAAGATTTAAATCTTTTATTTCAGAAATATTTATTTCTGTCATTTTGAAAACCTTTTTAATCATGTCAAAACGAACACTTCTTATTGGAAACTCTTTGTCAGAATATAATTTGTCAGAATCATTCAAAGTATATGCTACTTCAAATGTTTCATCATTCAAATTTGATTTTGATAATAAAAACTCTTTACTATAAACCCGTTTAACCATCGGTTTTGAACTGTTGACTGACGAACTTGACCCTCCAGACTCAGACTTTGACTCAGACTCCTCATCAGTATCCAACACCTGATCGACCACCTTTTTGATTAACTCAGACTCATGATCAGTGTCAGACGATGTGAAAGTGACGTCAATGTTTTCTGGTACTTCATCAGTTGGATCGGTTTTTAACTTTATATTGACTGCTTTTTCGACTTGCTCCTCATTTGGTTTTCTGGGAGAATAACCTTCCCAGATTGGAGGCGGACACTTGTTATAGCTAACAGTCGGTTTCTTACCAGTATCTTTCTTCTTTGGCTTGTCGTCTTTGAATGCTTCGAAACCTGCAACAGTGTGATAAATTCGATCAATAAGATAATCAGAACTAGAATAACTTTGTAATAAGCGTCTGATCCTCTCATTCTCAATTTTCTCAGACTCCAACTCTTGCTTTATCTTAGCATTTTCTTCAATGTAATGATTGATTGCTTTTTGCTTCGTCATCATTGTTGCGTTCATCATGGTCAAAGCGTCTTCTCTCTCAGAATTTGTCTTTTGAAGACCGGTTACTGTTCTATTCAAAACATCATAAGATTCCTTCACGTAGTTGAGATTGAACAGTAATTGATCTTTCATCTTTTCAAGCTCATCCAGCTTCTCATCTTTTGCTGCACAATCTTTGCAAAATTCAAGACACTTTGAGCATGGCTTGATGACTTGCACAATCTTTTCAACTTCAATTGTTTTTACTACCTCAACCACTTTTTCTGCTTTAGTTACCTGCTCAGTTTCAACAATTTTCTCAGCAATACTTTTAACTTCATCATTTTGAACAGTCTCATCTTCTTGAGCAACATTTTCAGACTTCATATGCTTTTACTCTTTTGCTGCTTGTCTCTCCTTCAGCTTCTCCAAGCGGTCTGCAAAATAAAATTGAAAACTTTCAGGAGAGAGATGAGATTTTGCAATATTAATATGTTTTTCTTCCTCATCATCACTACTTTCATCAGTTGGTGACTGATCAAACTCAATTGACTTCTCAGAATTATTATCTGAAGAACCAGAATCAGATGGTGTTTGATCAAAAACAGCTTCTCTTTCTGAAATTTCATAACTTTGTAAGCTTTCATCTAAACTCTGTGAGCATTCTTCTAATGAAACAGACTTTTCATCTTCATTCTTGACACTAACACCAATTGATTTCATCCACTCGGTAAACATATCTGGTTCTTTCACAATCTTAGCAATGAAAGCTTTAAACTCTCCTTTTTCATCAACAAACATATCTCAGCTAAAGCCTTCAGGTAGCCTTTCATCATCTTGATTGATTAGGAATGCTTTGCTATCGGATGAAATGTATTTGTTCCAGTTAAAACTTTCTTGATTCCCCAAACATGTTCTCTTTGAATCCTCAATCACTTTTCTACCATGAGCCACTTGTGGTTCTTGTTGTTGTTGCTGACCAACTTGTTGGTATATGGCTTTCCGGTAGTAGTCATCTTTTCCGAACGGATTCTTTGCATCATTCGCTTCTCTATTCTTGCATTACCTCTTGAAATGACCTTTCTCCCTACATTTAAAACACGTAACTTTAGATTTATCGAAACCTAAAGTAGAAACATGTGCATCAAGAAAGTCATTTCTCCCGGTAATCATCTTAAACTTCTCAGCTCTTCTAAGGACACTAACAAGACACCATTTGATGTCCATTAGTTCCATCTCTTCAGCGTCTATCTGATCGTAATCCTCCTTTGTTAGCATAGGATTTCCGATTCTCCCTGCAACCAATCCTTCATAAGATAGAAGCACGGAACCAAGTAATGCCATGTGATCTTTTGCAACTTCTTCAGAAAAATTTTGACCATCTGGAAGATTCAACGCAATGTTGCACTGTATCACATAACCATTTCTAGTTTTTGAGCTTTGATGCTGAAAGCTTGATGTTGTATCTTTTGGATTAACACTCGGACATGAAGAGAAACCACTGATTTTGTTTGAACTTTGATCAACTTTTTCAGATGAATCTCCAGCACTAAACGCAGTTTGTATCTTCGGGCTTCTTTCAGCTTCTGGAACAATGCCTTTGTAGTACATTTTCACATCTTGTTGACCACTCGGATTATTCATCCTCGCAATCTTCTGCTGTTCCAGATCTTAACCTTCAATTTTCTCGATAAACTGAGAAATTGTTAACCCATCATATACCCCAGTGTTCTTCAAAATCATCAAGTAAGTACCCCACTCTTTTTGAGGTAAAGCATCAGCTAGCTTGTTGACCCACTCTTCACGATCTTTGGTTATGCTCCGCATCGACATGGATCGCACTAAATGGCAATATCATTCAATTAGCTTCTTTGTTTCTTCCCCGGGCAAACTAGTGAATAGATCAAATTCTTTCTTAAGCAGTGCCTTTTTACTCTTAATCATATTCTCACTACCCTCAAACTTGACTTTAAGAGCATCCCAGATTGACTTTGAAGTTTTGTCATGTTGAAGCAGTACAAATATGTCTTCTTTAATAGCTTGCTGAAGTAAACTGATCATCATTTTTTCAGCACGGTACATTTCTCGTTCTTTGTCATTAAACTCCGAGATTTGTTTTTCAGCTTGCAGTTCAGCACGAGGTAGAACATATCTTTTCAAAATACATTCCCACGATCGTAGATGGTTAGCTTGAACCCAGTTCTCAAACTGATCTTTCCATCCGTAATACTCCTCAATACTCATTAGCTTCGGGGGCTTTTGTGTAGTTCCGGTTTCATTTTCCAGATTCATGTTTTGAGCAATGGAAGCCGGATTAATCGAAGATGTGGCAAACGCGTTGTAAAATTCGTCACTCATGATTCTTGCAAGTTAAAGCGAAATAACTTTTCGAGCGAAATCAGATTTTCAATCACACAACCTGTTCAACCGGAATACCTGAAAACACAACTTCAAGCGAAATAAGCTAATATGAGCGGAATAAAGCTTTTCAACAAAATGATCCTGATTTCGCTTGAAATTCAAGCGGAATAAGGTATTTCGAGCGGAATCAGGAATTTCGAGTGAAATTACTGATTTCGCTTGAACCGTTTCAAGCAGAATAGGTCTTTTGGAGCCGAATCTCTGAACTTTCAAGCGGAATAGCAGATTTCGCTTGAAATCTCAAGCGAGATATCAACTTTCGAGCGGAATCAACTAAGTGCTCGTTCAAGCGGAATTAGTTCGAAGGTCCATTTTACCCATTTTTAATCTGAATTTTAATGTGAAACTTTCAAGGGTTTGTTAATATGTAGTTTTACACATTCTGTGAAAAATTGATCCAATTTTGACCGTTAAAATTTGTTTTAATGAAGAAAGAAGGTGTAGAAGACATAAAACACAATGAAATCCAACTGTAACATGCAGAACTCCTCCTCCTGAGCTCTGATACCACTTGTAGGATCGTGTAAATGACCCGAACGAGTCGATCAGAGGAGTTTTGATCTGTTTCAGGTGCGGAAAACAAGAAACAGACGTAGAAACAGCTTGTTCTTCACTTTAAACACTGATTTGATTGATATTACAGCTTGTACAGTCACTGGATAAACCGGCAGCACTTCGGTATCGAAAATCACAAAAGTTCTAACTGATTTCGCTCGAATGACAAATCCTCTATATATAGTGTTCTGATTCCGCTTGGAATGACTTCAAGCAGAATAAGAAACAAGTTGATTTCGCTTGAAATGTCCCAAGACACTTTCAAGCGGAATCTCCTCTTCAAGCGAAATCACAATAAAACAACCTTAAACAACCTATTTTCTCGTACAACGAGCCCTGATCTAACCTATCTAGTACAAGACTCGATACAAGACGAAGTCGATAGATGCATGCACTAACACTTAGGATGCCCTAAAGTCTGTTAAAACAAACATTACCATACCTTTACTAAAAAAAGAACTAAAACGATTGAAAAACGATACTTTTAAACTGTGGGACAAAGTGTAACTTTTCAGGATAAATGATCGTGTGCTAGGTAGCCGCGTGACACGAGTAAAAATTACACCAATGACAAAGTTTTGTAAAAAAAAAAGAAAAAAAAACTAAACCAATGACACAACTATAATTTTACACTGGGTCAAAATTGTAAGTTGATATGAAAAAAAATGATGATAAAGTTGTAATTTTGATGAAGGCAAAATCATAATTTAGCTAGAGAATGTAAAAAACAAAACTAACAATAAAACTATAAATTTAAATAGGGTAAAATCTTAATTTGGCTATACCATTTGTAGGGTATGTTTGGCAAAAGTAGCTGGTGGCTGGTAGCTGAAAGCTGGTAGCTGGTAGCTGGAAGCTGGTAGCTGTAGCTGTTAGCTAATAGCTGTAGCTTTTTAGATATTATTTGGTGTTTGGTAGAGTAGCTGGAGCTTTTAATAAAATGCATAAAATTACCAAAATGGACATAACTAAAAATTTAGAAAGTTGGTGCATTAAAAAGTTTCTTATTTTGAGAGGTTAAAATAGTCATTTTTCCCTAAAAGCTTGTAGCTCCTTCTAAACGCTACTAGTAGTAGCGTTCAACCAAAAGCTTCAAGCTCCTAACCTAAAAGCTTAAAGCTCCTTCAATCAAACAAGACTTTTTATTAAGTATGAGCTTTTTCTTAAAAGCTTAAAGCTAGAAGCTCCTAAAAGCTCCATGCCAAACAATACCCGTAGTGTATAGAAACGAAATAACTCAAAAATAGTAGGTCGTCCAAAAGAAAACCTCCGATAAACGAATCAAGATCAAACAACCACTTTCCCCTTTTCATACTTGAAATCACACGCATCAAACTAACTAACAATAATTAGACACATCATACAGTAGATGGGTTGCTCCTCCTCCCTTCCAGGTATCCCAAATTTCCCAATTTAGGGTTTTACTTATTCAATCAATCTCTTCATTTTATCAAAATACTGTTTTATTAATTGAAATTTGTTGATTTTGATCTGTTAAGAGTTTGACTTTGACTTCCAGTTGTTGTACTAACCACCTTCATTAGATCGACTCTGTTGATTTTCTGACTGGTTATGAGATATTTGTTGGTTTGCAGATAGGAGTGCGGGTCGGGTAGGCGGACTTAATCCGGTTAACGGAGACTCGGATGCCAAAAATCTGCGTGTTAAGGTATTTTTTTTTTTTTTTTTTTTTTTTTGTTGGTGATAAGAGGTTAATGCGTGTTTGTGTGCCATTAATTCTTTGTTTGATAGATCTTCTTCTTAGTTGATACCACCGATATTGTATATATAACAAACAGACAAAGTTACTTATGTGTTAGGGTCTACGGAGGGTGGGATGAGGCCCGAGCCGAGGGCAAACCTTTTGTTTATCGCAGGGGATGTTAAATTATTAACAGTGTTGTAAGAATCGCTAGCGCTAGTCGGGCGGTGGGGTACCGACTAGCGATTAATCGGAATTAATTGGATTGAGATTTTTTATATGTAATTTTTAGTTATATATACACACACACACATTTTTATATGTAGTTTTCTAAAGTAGACATGTTTTAACCCCTTATTGACCCATTTTTTTAAGTAATTGGAAGGAATTTATAAGGTTTGGTCGACATTTGGCTAGCGTCTAGCCAAAATTTGGCCAGAATAGGACTGCCATTGATTGCCTAGTGACTAATCGGCCATTAATCAGTGAACCTCCGATTAGCGATTAATCGGCGACTAATCGGAGACTAGTCGGGATTTTTACAACCATGGATGTTAACGTGTGTTCATGTTGCGTTTGTTATTTATTTGATAGATTTCGTTCTTAGTTGATGCTCAGAGAATCTTATGAGCTAATTAGTTTTAATTACGTTTGTTAGTTAGGTTGTCGAAAACTCATCTTTCACATCACACTTGCATGAAACTTGAGTTTATTTTTTTGTATGTAATTTTTTTACTAGCTTAATTTTAAAAACTCAGACATAGTTGTCAACACTTATTTATCTTTTGTTGAGGCAATTCATCAGCGCCTTTTTTATTATTTTAATTATAGCTGGTGCTATTAGGGGACTCTGGTGTTGGAAAAACCTGCATTGTTCTTCGCTTTGTTCGTGGTCAATTTGATCCAACATCCAAGGTTAGAATACTTTATTACTTTTCGATTTATAAATAGCTTAAGATTATTATTTTAGTTGCTAGTTTAAATAACAGGCTAAGCTTCTGTAGGCTGGCGTAAAGTACACGGATGGTCCCTGTGGTTTACCAAAATTTTGGATCTAGTCCCTAGCTTTCAGAATTTGTAAATAGTTCCCCAGCCAACAAATCTAAAGGTTTCAATTAGTCCAAGTTAAAGGCTAAACGCATTACAAAGTGCAAACCACAGGGATCGTCCATGTACTTTTGGCAAAGTTGGGGACTAAATGTGTTACAAAGTGCAAACCACAGGGACAGAAAGCTAGGGACCAAATCCAAAATTTTGGTAAACCATAGGGACCATCCATGTACTTTACTCTTTCTTGATTTCTCGTTCATGCCCCAGTGAAATGAGAAATAATCAAATATTCATGTGATTTGCTTAACGAGTTATTTCAGGTGACTGTTGGAGCTTCATTCTTGTCACAAACAATAGCTCTGCAGGACTCGACAACAGTTAAATTTGAAATTTGGGATACTGCTGGACAGGAGAGGTTGTTTTCATATTCTTAGTGTTGACTTGGTCAACCGCGAGTACTGTCTTTCCAATTCCATTTAATAAGCTTTATTTTTCGTTGTCAATTGTACAGATATGCAGCCCTAGCCCCACTTTATTACCGAGGTGCGGCTGTTGCAGTTATCGCATATGATATAACGAATCCCGACTCGTTCCATAAAGCTCAACATTGGGTCAAGGTTTGACTATTAGCTTTTTGTTCATTCTTCAACCGGTCTCTT